>NC_089841.1:190636053-190957588 GCF_035609145.1 Eleutherodactylus coqui | reverse complement strand
TAGCGCTGGGCCAGGGGGGGGCTGTCGCTAGGCCGGGGGAACTAGCGCTGGGCCGGAGGGGGCTGTCGCTAGGCCGGGGGAACTGTCGCTAGGCCGGGGGAACTGTCGCTGGGCCGGGGGGGGGCTGTCGCTAGGCCGGGGGAACTGTCGCTAGGCCGGGGGAACTGTCGCTGGGCCGGGGGGGCTGTCGCTGGGCCGGGGGAACTAGCGCTGGGCTGGGGGGGGGGGGGGCTGTCGCTGGGCCGGGGGGGCTGCCTCTGTGATGGGGGGGGGCTGCGCCGGTTACCTGCTGCCTGGCGGTGGGTGACTGGTCGGTCGTGTTCACTCCAGGGGTCCGGTCGACGGCTGCGGGGCGTCTGGTTGCCATGGAGACACAGCTGGTAGCGTCTCGGGAGCGCGCACGTCGGGCTACAGCAAGCGATGGGAAAACAGCTGGCGGCCATCTTGGGAAAATTTTTATAAGTTGCTGAAACGCTGGAACTGTAAGTAGAAACCAGCTAGGAAAGTCATTTACAGGGGTAATTAGTAATGTATGTTTAATTAGGGGGACTGGGCAAAAAAAAAAAATTCACTGCTTCCTCGAGACATCTCCTTTAAGCTGACTTTGACCATCTTATGAACCAATACCTCATTTTTTCCTTAGGATGGAATTAAAAAAAAAAGAATCCTTAACAATTAAAAGAGTTTCTGGAAAATCTGCTTCTTGTCATTTATGTTATAACTTTATGCAGTGCTGTCTGCAGTGGTTTTTCACAAGTAAAATAGTGTAAAGGCCCATTTAGACACAACGATTATCACACAACGATTATCACTCAAAATACGTCTTTTGAGTGATAATCATTGTGTCTAACTACACTGACATCGTGCAGTTTTCTTTAAGCCATTGCTCATGGTTGTCTTTCAGCATGCTGAAAGACAGAGATGAGCCTTATCAGTGATTCACAGTGGGATACAGCTGATACTATTGTTTCAGCTGTATCCTGCTCCGTGATGACAGGCTGGGTATCCACTGGGAGTGCTCGGCTGTATGACAACCGGGTGCTCCCAGTGGGGAAAAGCCGATACAGAAGACAAGCGGAAACGCTTGACCTCTATATTCCCCGCTATGAGTACAAGGGAGAACCACTAACCCGGAAAGCAAACTACTGTAAATATACCGCTATAAAACATTACATTAATAACTGTCTAGTAAAAATAGGAATAGCAACAGGTATATTCACAAATTTTTTTATTGCAATTTTTTTGGAATAAAACTTTTTACTTCAATCATTTTCTATTTTTCTTTTAAACCTATGGAACAGTGTAAAATTGGCACATTTTAAATGTTGCCCAAAAACATTTCATTGCTATAAATTATGATACTGGGGACCACTGCTTTGTGAAGTTGAGGGCACATCATGGGCCCAATCCTGAACAGAGATGCTGCTCCTTTCCAAATGCAGGGGAGAGGGGGCGTGCCAGGCAGTGAGAGTAGCATGTTGCCTTCCTTGTTGGCTATAGTAGGCATAACAACTTTGTGGGGGAGGAGTGGTTTGTGGTGGTGCTGGACGCCCAGACGCTATTTGGCCTTGTAAAATGCAAAGCTTACATTGGTCCACAGAAGCAATGACCTAATAAGGCATGTTAGATGGTGTTGCCATCTCTATTATAAAAGACAAACACCCCTGTACCCGAACCCGGATGCATGTTGGCATTGCACATAGAGATGCTGCAACATACTGGTCATATGCATCCAATGTGTCCACTGATTCCCTAGATCTTCGCACCACCTCCAGGACCTCTTGCCATATTTCTTTCTTAGTGGCTGCTGCAGCAATATCTGTGGCTGAGAGCCTGCCTCTTTGCCTTCCCACTGGTGCTGCTGAATTTGATGACTCACCGCAGCTCTCCGCTTCTTCTTCTACTGCAGCCACTGAAATTGGTGTGGTTGGTTAGGCCACACTGCCTTCCGCAGACTCCACTGAAGGGCTCTGCACCATTTCTGGCAAGCTATCACTTGTCCTGTGAAGAAGAAATTAATAATTAGTAGTTGACCTCTCAGAGCAGCTGGTTTTAACCCCTTCTCTCCACATGACGTATGAGTACATCATGGCAGCAGGGTACTTCCCACTACTGGACATACCCTTACGTCATAATAGATCTCGCGCTATATGGCTGCAGGAGCTGGCAGTCACTGATAGTCGGCCTCCCCCTGTTAACCACTTCCCTGGCGCGATCTATGCAGATCGCGGTATTGGAAGGGTTTACAGAGGGAGCGCGCTCCCTTGTGATCTGCACGGGCTCTAGCAATGTAATCACAGAGAGCCAAGCTGGTTGCCATGATAACAGGACGCCACCTATAGCCGTCCTGTATTATCATTGCCTATGATCGCTGTAATAACTGATAAGGCATTGCAGGAGAGACATCCTGCAATGCCTTATCATAATGATCATCAGTGGTGTGAGAAAAAGATCAAAATAATGTACAAAAAATAAAAATGGTAAAAAATGTAAAAGAAAACACCTTTTTTGGTGCTTTTATTCATATTAGCAATTTAAAAAAAATAAAAACACATATTTGGCATCGTCAACTCTGCAACGAACAATAAATTGAACATGCTTTTTATTCTGCATGTTAAAAAAACGTAAAAATAATCACTAAAAAAATGAGTCAAAATGTTCATTTTTAGCAATTTGCCTCCCAAAAAACACAATAAAAGTGATCACAAAAGTCGTATGTACCTCAAAATGGTACCAATAAAAACTACTGCTTCTCTCACAAAAACAAGCCCTTATACAGTACGACAGTGTTGATGGAAAATGTTAAAAATGTATGTTTTTTTGAGAAATGGAGATTAACATCTGTCAAAAATCATTGTGTCCTAAGCCCAAAATAGTCCATGTCCTTAAGGGGTTAACACGTGTCAGTGCGAATGTATACTTACAGACGCATCCCCACTGTACAGGGAAGATATCCCATTCTTTGAAAATTGATATATTCTCTTTCCACCCGCGCCACTCTTTGGAACTGCCAAATAGTATTTACGCCATTGATCCTTGGCGTTCCTGCACCTTTCTCGCATTTTAGCCACTGCAACAGAGAATTAAGGGAATTAAGGGAAAAAAAGGAAAAATAATTATTTTAAAGCTATTAAACTAAATGTTGAAATTAAACAGTGTTGAAAATATGCAGCATCCTTGTAATCATGCATCCAGCATAGCAAACACGCATGCGGCATGCACAGTTGCAAGCATGCACACAACATTGTAACAGATGCATTCATGCAATCACACATTCAACACACACAGCCGTGCAAACAAACATAATGCATGAAACTGTGCACATGCCGGAGCACGACCAAGCATGCATGGAACATAAATAACATGCATACATAAATATAGGCGCCACATGCCCACACTTACATGCACACAGGCAAACATGCATACAAACATACAACACAAGCATTCACACTTACACGGACACACGCATGCTTACTAAATGAGGGTAATGAAATACTTAGGCATTTTCTTCTTTTCCTCAACACGCCAAGATGGCCTTTTAAAATTCAGGGCTACAGCCGATTACTTCCACGCCATTTCCCTCTTACTCTCGTCCTTGTAGTGTTCATAGGAGGGATCCCACACACATGAATGGTCCTCCATGAGTGTCACAAGCTTTGCTTTATCACACGTAAGTGCTGCCATACTGCTTTCTAGCTCTATCCACTTCTGCATCCAAAATGCCCACCGCTGGAGGTGTTTTGCCCACTTTACCCCACCTCCTAGTACTTTTCCCACCTCCCAGACTTTAAATCCACAGCGGATCTCCCGCACCCATAGAAATCAATGGGGGCCATCCTGAGCGTGACCCGCACTTAAATGCAGCATGTCACGTTTTATTTACCGCACATGAAATTTTTAAATCACTTTAAAATACCATCAGCGGCTATTTATATTGCCGGGGGTGGTCAATGCATTCCTATGGGAAATTTTATGTGCGGATCACGCACGCAGGTGATCCGCTGCAGATGTTAGAATTTATTTTCCCTGTGGAGATTAGAGCGCAGAATTCCAAAAGGAGAAATTACGCTCTAAGCACAAATGGAAAAAACACCCCCCGGTCATAAATGGGTTAAAGGAGAAAAGTGTAATAAATCTGCATAACCTAATACATGACATGTGTTCCTGTCTGTCCTGGGTATTTCTATGTACTGTATATTGTAACTCCAATGTTATGACTTCCCTTCCCTGTAATATTATAGAATGTGTGCTGCCCCCTAGTGGGGAAGTGAGGAATCTTTTTAGCAGTTTATGTCACACTCAGACATTGCCTTGTATCAGTGTGTATCCTGCACAGTAATATTTGGCCGTGTCCTCGGGCTTCATGTCGTTCATTTGTAGATGTAACATGTTATTACTGTTATCTCTGGAGATTGTGCATCGGCCTTTAACAGAATCATGATAGTATGTGCTGGATCCATCATTATAAATTCGCGCTACCCACTGTAATCTTCCATCAGAAGTCACTCTAACCCAGTCCATATGGAAGCCACTGAAGGTGAATCCAGACCCTTGACATGATAGTTTGTAGGAAGTCCCGGGCTTTATCACCACTGAGTCTGCTGACTGGACAAGTCGCTCAGACTGGACACCTGGAAATACACAGAATAAGGTTCCATCCATATAAACATCTCATCATAGTGCTAGTAATATCTCTCTACTAATGTACTAGTAATGTCTCTAGTAATGCTCACCTGACAAGCAGGCCAGTGATATAAGGAGGAGCAGGAAAGTCTTCATTGCTGCTGGTTACTTCTAGGAGGTGATGTGTGACCCATCAGCACTGTCTTTATTATGGAGGAGATGTTACAGAATAGGAAGTGACGTCATGTAATTTGCCTATTATCACACATTTAATCTGTGACTCTATCACATGCAGTGTTTGCATGATACTGTAGACGAGGTTAAACATTAGATTCATTGTCACAATGTACCGTGTAATTTTTTTTACAAGTGATTCAAAGTGATTGGAATCATATGAAAAAATATGTTTGCACATTACCACATTGTGTTTTCCTATTACACAAAGTGCCAACAATATAGCTTCTTAACCCGTTAGTGCCAAATGGCGTAAATTTACGTCCTGGTTGGGTGGCACCTAATGAAACAGCACATAAACCTATGTACTGTAAATGGCATGGGCTGAAAAGTGGTGAGCCTGCACCATGCCGCAGCAGGAGCCGGGTGGCCCCCTTTGCAACAACAGGGATAGGAGAAACTCAGATCCTCACTGTTAACCTGTTATATGTCGTGATAAACATAGATTTCAGCTTGTAAAGGGTTCACAGAGGGAGCTCAACCCCTCTGTGATGTCATCGGCCCTCTACTACGTAATCGCAGATGCCAGACAATCGTATCCAGGCCTGCCATAGCCTATGATTGCTATTGTAGTTGATAATACATTGCAGTGCAGACTCCGAGAATGGGAATCCCATTTCATCCTCTCCTGCTCACTGCATGCACCCTCCACAGCGAGGAGTAGATTAAATTGAAGGAGGTTACGCATGTGCGGTGCTGCTTTATTCATTTGCAGTGGGACTGTCTGAGATAGCTGAGCACTTGTTCTAAGCTATTTCCATCAGCCCTGCTGGAATGAATGGAGCAGCACCGGATACAGTGCAAGAAGAGGCATACACCGGACCCTGTTCTCAGAATTAGTCGAGATCTTTGTTTTGAAGCTTTCACCAATCAGACTTTTATCGCCTAATTGTGAACAGGTTACCATGGGAGGTGGCGAGTTCTCCTTCAATGGAAGTGTTCAAACAAAGGCTGGACAGACATCTGTCTGGGATGATTTAATGAATCCTGCACTGAGCAGGGGGTTGGACCCGGTGACCTTGGAGGTCCCTTCCAATTCTACTATTCTATGATTCTATGATAGGTGATAAGTCTATTTTGGTACAACTCCCCTAAATCTAAGGCTGCCTGCACATGAACGAGTCGGATTCTGCAAGTGGATTTCCACCGCAGGAAATGAACTGCGAATGCTTGTGGACGGTCGCAGAAGCAATTGTTTTTCCTTGCGGATGCCTTGACTGTCATCTATGTGGAAAAAAGATTGCAAGCAGGTGATATCAGAATGTTGCCCAACCAACTGCAAAAACCCTTCCATTGATCTGTATTAACAAAAGATTAATGCCGAGGTGACATTCTCTTATACGTTTATGGTGGTGAGAGCTTAGAACCGTCGTCAGAGCGGCATACTGCTCTCTTGGCTTGGGAGAGCAATGAACCTGCCTATATCAAATATCCTGGCTACTACAATGGACAATGGTGTGTTCTTCTCTGAAATAAATCAGTCCTGCTTCCTTTTATTCATTTTGTTATGTGATCTTCTGACAACCTGTGAGCTATCTGCATTAAAATCCGTGCCCATATGCAATTTAATTGTGGGTGCACTGTGATTTGTAAGGTCCCGTAAAAATCAATGGAGCCCATCCACATGGAATCCATTTCATTATTCTAACTCATTTAAAGGCACTGGTGTCACAACAGACATTACATGAACTACTAATTGTTATTGACATGAACTCAATTGCAATCTGCCTGCTGCACGAGTCACCATTTTAGGTAGGGTATCAACCACAGTGACCAAGCCATAGTTAGCACGCCCACTCAAGCTACGCTTGCCAACTTCTGCTCACTGCACCTGCAATTCTGAACTTATTTGGGCAGTGGAATGACTTTAGAATAGAGACTTGATTCCTTTAGTAGAATTAAATTTCCTCTAAGACCCCTTTGATTGTGATTCTCTCCAGATGCTGACAGACTATTAGATTTTGCACCACATTCAGAAAGAAAGTGTCTAGAAGGATTGCTATAAATTGTACGGAATACCCCCTCTTGATCATGGACAGCACCCAAGAGTCCAGTGCAATCTCTTCATTAAAAGGTTGACAGACAAGCTCCCACTTGGGAAGGCCTGGTGTCATAAATCACTATGTTTAGGGATAAGGGTGAACTGTCTTTTCCTCTGGGTTATCCTTCAATAGAAGAGTTCAAACAAAGGCTGGACAAATATCTGTCTGGGATGATTTAGTGAATCCTGCACTGAGCAGGAGGTTGGACCCGATGACTCTGGAGGTCCATTCCAACTCTACCATTCTATGATTCTATGATGGGTGATAAGTCTATTTTGGTACAACTCCCCTAAAAACTAAGGCCGCCTGCACATGAATGACTCGGATTCTGCAAGCGGATTTCCACCGCAGAAAACTTGCTATTCATTATGGAAACGAACTGTGAATGCTTGGGGACTATCGCAGAAGCAATTGTTTTTCCACGCAGATGCCCTGCCTATCATCCGTGCGGAAAAAAGATTGCAAGCAGGTGATATCACAAAGTTGCCCAACCCCCTGGAAAAACCCTTCCATTGATCTTTATTAACAAAAGGTTAATGCCGAGACAATGAAAGTCAATAGTCTGGCTGCCGCACACAATATTTCCTCATACCCAGAGGGGAGAAATAATTTTGGTTATGCAGGCTTACCAGGATGTGGACCATGCATCCAATTTCCAACAGATATCTCCAAAACTCATGTAAGCAGCACGAGGGGTTAAATTATCCACAGCTCATCATCTAAAATGCACAAACTCTTTATTGATCCATACTTTGCAAATCGCCGCAACGTTTCAACTGCTTGCCGCAGTCTTTATCAGGCGACAACATCCTCTTATACGTTAGAACGGCATACTTCTCTCTTGGTTTGGGAGAGCAATAAACCTGCCCATATCTAATATCCTGGCTACTGCAATGGACAATGGTGTGCTCTTCTCTGAAAAAATCAGTCCTGCTTCCTTTTATTCATTTTGTTATGTGATCTCCTAGGAAAATTGTGAGCTATCTACGTTGAATCCACGCCCATACGCAATTTAATTGTGGGTGCACTGCGATTCGTAAGCTTCCATAAACAACAAAGGGGCCCATCCACATGGAATCCAGGCAAAAATAGAGCGTACTGTGATTTCTTTCCGCTGGAAAGAAAGCCTAAATAAAATTTTAAAATCTGCAGCGGAATGCATTGACCACCTGCAGGTAGATAAATAGCCACAGGTGGTATTTTAAAATAATTTTAAAATTTCATGTGCTGGAAGAAAACGTTCCAGATGACCCCCATTGATCTCTATGGGTGTGGGAGATCCGCTGTGGATTTCAAGGCTGGGAGGTGGGGAAAGTACTAGGGGCTGGGGTAAAGTGGCAAAACACTTCCAGTGTAAAAATTGCATCCGCGTACATACGCGCGTGAAAACAATTGCATCCACATGTCACCCGCATGCAATAAAATACAATTTTAAGCTGATTTGTACTGCATCCGCAGCAGAAATCTATGTTACATATCCGCAGCGGGCCTGATTTTCCCCGTGAAAAGAAAACGCAAGTCCACTGGAAAAAAGCCAAACCCCTGGCCAAGCCCAACAGTTTTTTTTTTACTGTGCAAAATTTTTTTTAGGTAGTTTTTTTTTTTTTTAGCTGTCTTTAAGCTGACTTTGACCATCTTATAAACCAATACCTCATTTTTTTTCCTTAGGATGGAATTAAAAAAAAAGAATCCTTAACAATTAAAAGAGTTTCTGGAAAATCTGCTTCTTGTCATTTATGTTATAACTTTATGCAGCGGTGTCTGCAGTGGTTTTTCACAAGTAAAATAGTGTAAAGGCCCATTTAGACACAACGATTATCACACAACGATTATCACTCAAAATACGTCTTTTGAGTGATAATCATTGTGTCTAATTGCACTGACTTCCTGCAGTTTTCTTTAAGCTGTTGCTCATGGTTGTCTTTCAGCATGCTGAAAGACAGTGATGAGCCTTATCAGTGATTCACAGTGGGATACAGCTGATACTATTGTTTCAGCTGTATCCTGCTCCATGATGACAGGCTGGGTATCCACTGGGAGCGCTCGGCTTTATGACAACCAGGTGCTCCCAGTGGGGAAAAGCCGATACAGAAGACAAGCGGAAATGCTTGACCTCTATATTCCCCGCTATGAGTACAAGGGAGAAGCACTAACCCGGAAAGCAAACTATTGTAAATATACCGCTATAAAACATTACATTAATAACTGTCTAGTAAAAATAGGAATAGCAACAGGTATATTCACAAATTTTTTTATTGCTATTTTTTTGGAATAAAACATTTTACTTCAATCGTTTTCTATGTTTCTTTTAAACCTATGGAACAGTGTAAAATTGGCATATTTTAAATGTTGCCCAAAAACATTTTTTTTACTATGAATTACGATACTGGGGACCACTGCTTTGTGAAGTTGAGGGCACTTCATGGGCCCAATCTTGAACAGAGCTGCTGCTCCTTTCCAAATGCAGGGAGAGGGGGCGTGCCAGGCAGTGAGAGTAGCATGTTGCCTTCCTTGTTGGCTATAGTAGGTATAACAACTTTGTGGGGGAGGAGAGCTTGGTGGTGGTGCTGGACGCCCAGCCGGTATTTGGCCTTACAAAATGCAACGCTTACATTGGTCCACAGAAGCAATGACCTCATAATGCATGTTAGATGGTGTTGCCATCTCTATTATAAAAGACAAACACCCCTGTACCCGAACCCGGTTGTATGTTGGCATTGCAGTTAGAGATGCTGCAACATACTGGTCATATGCATCCAATGTGTCCACCGATTCCCTAGATCTTCGCACCACCTCCAGGACCTCTTGCCATATTTCTTTCTCAGTGGCTGCTGCAGCAATATCTGTGGCTGAGAGCCTGCCTCTTTGCCTTCTCACTGGTGCTGCTGAATTTGATGACTCGCTGCAGCTCTCTGCTTCTTCTTCTACTGCAGCCACTGAAATTGGCGTGGTTGGTGAAGCCACACTGCCTTCCACAGACTCAACTGAAGGGCTCTGCACCGTTTCTGGCAAGCTATCACTTGTCCTGTGAAGAAGAAATGAAAAATTAGTAGTTGACCTCTCAGAGCAGCTGGTTTTAACCCCTCCTCTCTACATGACGTATGAGTACATCATGGCAGCGGGGTACTTCCCACTACTGGACATACCCTTACGTCATAACAGATCAATGCTTTACGGCTGCAGGAGCTGGCAGTCACTGATAGTCGGCCTCCCCCTGTTAACCACTTCCCTGGCGCGTTCTATGTAGATTGCGGTATTGAAAGGGTTTACAGAGGGAGCGCACTCCCTTGTGATCTGCACGGGCTCTAGCAATGTAATCACAGAGAGCCAAGCTGGTTGCCATGATAACAGGACGCCACCTATAGCCGTCCTGTATTATCATTGCCTATGATCGCTGTAATAACTGATAAGGCATTGCAGGAGAGACATCCTGCAATGCCTTATCATAATGATCATCAGTGGTGTGAGAAAAAGATCAAAATAATGTACAAAAAATAAAAATGGTAAAACATGTAAAAAAACACCTTTTTTGGTGCTTTTATTCATATTAGCATTTAAAAAAACAAACAAACACATATTTGGTATCGTCATCTCTGCAACGACACGAACAATAAATTGTACATGCTTTTTATTCTGCATGTTAAAAAAACGTAAAAAATAAACACTAAAAAAATGAGTCAAAATGTTCATTTTTAGCATTTTGCCTCCCAAAAAACACAATAAAAGTGATCACAAAAGTCGTATGTACCTCGAAATGGTTCCAATAAAAACTGCTGCTTGTCTCACAAAAACAAGCCCTTATACAGTATGACAGTGTTAAGGGAAAATTTTAAAAATGTATGTTTTTTTGAGAAATGGAGCTTAAGATCTGCCAAAAATCATTGCGTCCTAAGCCCAAAATAGTCCATGTCCTTAAGGGGTTAACATGTGTCAGTGCGAATGTATACTTACGACCGCATCCCCACTGTACGGCGAAGGTATCCAATTCTTTATAAATGGGTATATTCTTTTTTTGGATTTCCACCCGTGCCACTCTTTGGAACTGCCAAATAGTCTTTACACCATTGATCCTTGGCGTTCCTGCACCTTTCTCGCATTTTAGCCACTGCAACAGAGAATTAAGGGGAAAAAAGGTAAAAATAATTATTTTAAAGCTATTAAACTAAATGTTGAAATTAAACAGTGTTGAAAATATGCAGCATCCTTGCAATCATGCATCCAGCATAGCAAACACGTATGCGGCATGCACAGTTGCAAGCATGCACACATCATCGCAACAGATGCAATCATGCATGCAGTATCCTTGCAATCATGCATCCAGCATGGCAAACACGCATGCGGCATGCACAGTTGCAAGCATGCACACATCATTGAAACAGATGCAATCATGCATGCAGCATCCTTGCAATCATGCGGGCACCTTTCCAACAGGCTTGCAGGATGCATCCTTGTAATCATGCATGCAGCATAGCAAACACACATGTGGCATGCACAGTTGCAAACACACACACAACGTTGCAACAGATGCATTCATGCATGTAGCCTCCTTGCAAGCACACATTCAACACACACAGCCGTGCAAACAAACATAATGCATGAAACTGTGCACATGCCGGAGCACGACCAAGCATGCATGGAACATAAATAACATGCATACATAAATATAGGGGCCACATGCCCACACTTACATGCACACAGGCAAACATGCATACAAACATACAACACAAGCATTCACACTTACACGGACACACGCGTGCTTACTAAATGAGGGTAATGAAATACTTACGCATTTTCTTCTTTTCCTCAACACGCCAAGATGGCCTTTTGGAATTCAGGGCTACAGCCAATTACTTCCACGCCATTTCCCTCTTATTCTGGTCCTTGTAGTGTTCATGGGAGGGATCCCACACACATGGATGGTCCTCCATGAGTGTCACAAGCTTCGCTGTATCACACGTAAGTGCTGCCATACTGCTTTCTAGCTCTATCCACTTCTGCATCCAAAATGCCCACCGCTGGAGGTGTTTTGCCCAATTCACCCCACCTCCTACTACTTTTCCCACCTCCCAGACTTTAAATCTACAGCGGATCTCCCGCACCCATAGAAATCAATGGGGGTCATTCTGAGCGTGATACGCACTTAAATGGAGCATGTCACGTTTTATTTACCGCACATGAAATTTTTAAATCACTTTAAAATACCATCAGCATCTATTTATATTGCCGGGGGTCGTCAATGCATTCCTATGGGAAATTTTATGTGCGGATCACGCACGCAGGTGATCCGCTGCGGATCTTAAAATTTATTTTCCCTGTGGACATTAGAGTGCAGAATTCCAAAAGGAGAAATTACGCTCTAAGCACAAATGGAAAAAACACCCCCTGGTCATAAATGGGTTAAAGGAGAAAAGTGTAATAAATCTGCATAACCTAATACATGACATGTGTTCCTGTCTGTCCTGGGTATTTCTATGTACTGTATATTGTATCTCCAATGTTATGACTTCCCTTCCCTGTAATATAGGACATGGGCTGCCCCCTAGTGGGGAACTGAGGAATCTTTCCAGCAGTTTATGTCACACTCAGACATTGTCTTGTATCAGTGTGTATCCTGCACAGTAATATCTGGCCGTGTCCTCAGACTTCACGTCGGTCATTTGTAGATATGCCATGTTATTACTTTTATCTCTGGAGATTGTGAATTGGCCTTTAACAGAATCATGATAGCTTGCGGCGGATCCATCATCATAAATTAGTGATAGCCACTGTAATCTTCCATCAGAAGTCTCTCTAACCCAGTGCATGCCATAGCTACTGAAGGTGAATCCAGATGCTTCACATGATAGTTTGTGGGAAGTCCCGGGCTTTATCACCACTGGATCTGATGACTGGACAAGTCGCTGAGACTGGACACCTGGAAATACACAGAATGAGGTTCCATCCATATAAACATCTCATCATAGTGCTAGTAATATCTCTCTACTAATGTACTAGTAATGTCTCTAGTAATGCTCACCTGACAAGCAGGCCAGTGATATAAGGAGGAGCAGGAAAGTCTTCATTGCTGCTGGTGACTTCTAGGAGGTGATGTGTGACCCATCAGCACTGTCTTTATTATGGAGGAGATGTTACAGAATAGGAAGTGACGTCACGTAATTTGCCTATTATTACACATTTAATCTGTGGCTTTATCACATGCAGTGTTTGCATGATACTGTAGACGAGGTTAAACATTAGATTCATTGTTACAATGTTTCCGTGTAATTTGTTTTACAAGTGATTCAAAGTGATTGGAATCATATGAAAAAATATATTTGCACATTACCACATTGTGTTTTCCTATTACACAAAGTCCGAGCAATATAGCTTCTTAACCCGTTAGTGCCAAATGGCGTAAATTTACTTCCTGGTTGGGTGGCACCTAATGAAACAGCACATAAACCTATGTACTGTAAATGGCATGGGGTCAAAAGTGGTGAGCCTGCACCATGCCGCAGCAGGAGCCCGGTGTATTTGGCAGCCGGCCCCCTTTGCAACAGCAGGGATGGGAGAAACTCAGATCCTCGCTGTTAACCTGTTATATGTCGTGATCACCATAGATTTCATTATTTAAAGGTTTCACAGAGGGAGCTCAACCCCTCTGTGATGTCATCGGCCCTTTACTATGTAATTGAGGGTGCCAGACAATGGTATCCAGGCCTGCCATAGCCTATGATTGTTATTGTAAGTGATAATACATTGCAGTACAGACTCCAAGAGTGGAAATCCCATTTCATCCTCTCCTCCTCCCTGCATGCTTACTTTGCACCCTCCGCAGCGAGGAGTAGATTAAAAGGAGGTTACGCATGTGCGGTGCTGCTTTATTTATTTGCAATGGGACTGTCTGAGATAGCTGAGCACTTGTACTCAGCTATTTCCATCAGCCCTGCTGGAATGAATGGAGCAGCACCGGATACAGTGCAAGAAGAGGCATACACCAGACCCCTGTTAGTGGAGATCTTTGCTGTGAAGCTTTCACCAATCAGACTTTTATCGCCTAATTGTGAACAGGTTACCACGGGAGGTGGCGAGTTCTCCTTCAATGGAAGTGTTCAAACAAAGGCTGGACAGACATGACTGTCTGGGATGATTTAGTGAATCCTGCACTGAGCAGGGGGTTGGACGCGATGACTCTGGAGGTGTCTTCCAACTCTATTATTCTATGATTCTATGATAGGTGATAAGTCTATTTTGGTACAACTCCCCTAAAAACTAAGGCCGCCTGCACATGAACGAGTCGGATTCTGCAAGTGGATTTCCTCCCAGAAAACAAACTGCGAATGCTTGTGGATGATCGCAGAAGCAATTGTTTTTCCTTGCGGATGCCCTGCCTGTCATCCATGTGGAAAAAAGATTGCAAGCAGGAGATATCAGAATGTTGCCCAACCCCCTGCAAAACCCCTTCCATTGATCTGTATTAACAAAAGATTAATGGCGAGATAACATTCTCTTATACGTTTGTGGTGGTGAGAGCTTAGAACCGCCTTCAGAACGGCATACTGCTCTCTTGGCTTGAGAGAGCAATGAACCTGCCTATATCAAATATCCTGGCTACTACAATGGACAATGGTGTGTTCTTCTCTGAAAAAATCAGTCCTGCTTCTTTTTATTTATTTTGTTATATGATCTCCTGGCAACCTGTGAGCTATCCGCTTTAAAAACCACACCCATATGCAATTTAATTGCGGGAGCACTGTGATTCGTAAGTTCGCGTAAAAATCAATGGAGCTCATCCACATGGAATCCATTTCATTATTCTAACTCATTTAAAGGCACTGGTGTCACAACAGACAAAACATGAATTACTAATTGTTATTCAACAACTTCAATCAAGCGGCATCAATAATGGTGTATTAAAAATACAGAAAGCTTTATTGCTCCATAATAAAATTGCAACGTTTTGACTATGGAAAGTCTATTTCAAGCCCTGAAAAGCACGAGTCACCATTTTAAGTAGGGTATCAACCACGGTGACCAAGCCATAGTTAGCGCACCCACTCAAGCTACTCTTGCCAACTTCTGCTCACTGCACCTAAAATTCTGGACTTATTTGGGCAGTGGAATGACTTTAGGGTAGACTCTTGAATCCTTTAGCAGAGTTGAATTTCCCCTTTGACTGTGATTTTTTCCAGAAGCTGACAGACTATTAGATTGTGCACCACATTCAGAAAGAGTGTCTAGAGGGACTGCTATAAATTGTGTGGAATACCCCCTCTTGATCATGGACAGCACCCAAGAGTCCAGTGCAATCTCTTCATTAAAATGTTGACAGACAGGCTCCCACTTGGGAAGGCCTGGTGTCATAAATCACTATGTTTAGGGATAAGGGTGAACTGTCTTTTCTTGAAATTACAAAAAGAGCACAGGTTCTTACCCTGCTTAGATCTATGCTCATCTGTAAACCTTGGGGTTCTTCCTTCCTAATGGTGAATTTCTATGTAGCAGACTAAAAGGCATGGACATTTTTCTGGATGGTTGGGGAAACTGTGCTAGCTTATCACTTCAAAACTTCAAAATGTATTGCAGCTGTGGACCAAATAGTGAACTGGGATGAAAAGGTAAGGCACAGAAGGGATTTTTAGAAGATGCATCCCCAGACCACCCTTTGAGGCACAAGGCCTTTCTAGCCACCCTGAAAAGAGACATGGATTTTGCGTTAAACTCAACACATAAAGAGGAAAATCAGACAAAAAACTTAGAAGCCAGATTCATATTAAGAAGATACTGAAAAACATTCTCCCTCCTCCTAAAAAATCTTTAGATAGCTGACTTAATCAGATGCTAAGGTCTCTTGTTACTGGTATAGTAGAGAATGCTGCACGGTAGGAAGAGGCTGAGTCCACATAAGAGCTTTTTTAAAAGCGATCTTTAAATTTATATTTCATGGTCACTTTTACTGTGGCTAAATCTACAGGGTAATTTAAAAGTCGGAGCCACCCAGAATATCTTCTGAACAAAAAGAGCTACAAGTAGGAGACTTTGTAGAACACTTAGACGAGTGAGGGTAAACTTTTTGCCTCTATGGTGGTTCCATCTTAGTGATTGAGCCCAATACACTACAATGAAAAGAGGTCATTGTATACATGATTTACATGCTAAAAACTCCTATTGTTGCCCACATCCACTCACCGCTCGATTATTGCAACTCGTTGCTGATTGGCCTCCCCTGCACCAGACTCTACCCTCTCCAATCCATCCTGAATGCGGCAGCCAGGCTCATCTTCCTGTTCAGGCGCTACTCAGATGCCTCTGCCCTGTGCCAGTCACTGCACTGGCTGCCCATTAAATACAGAATTCAATTTAAACTGACTACCTTCATCCACAAAGCCCTCCACAACGCTGTGCCACCCTATATTGCCTCCCTCATCTCAATCCATTACCCTGACCAGGCTCTCCGCTCAGCTACCGAAACTAGACTGCTCACCCCTCTAATTCGAACTTCCCATTCCCACCTCCAAGACTTCTCCAGAGCAGCACTGGTCCTCTCGAACGCACTACCAAATGCTACCCGAGCAATCCAGGACTCACAGAACTTCAGGCGTGCTCTAAAAATGCAACTCTTCAGGGAGGCATAAGGGCTTGTTTTTTGCAAGGCGAACTGTAGTTTTTGTTTTTGCCACTTTTGGGTACATAGACTATATTGTAAAACTTTTATTATTTTTTTATGATAACAGGGAGAGAAAACGCATCAATTCTGCCATAGATTTCTGGTTGTTTTTTTAACAGCGTGAAATTATGCAATATAAATGACACAATACATTTTTTTCTGCGGGTCAGTACGATTACAACGATACCAAAATCCGTATGTCTTTTTTTAGGTTTTTCCACTTTTCTGCAATAAAAACCCTTTTTTTTAATTTTTTTTTTCTAAATCGCTGCAGTCAAAGTATTTTTTGCAAGACAAGCTGTAGTTTTTATTGGTGCCATTTTGGGGTACATATGTCTTTTTTGATGACTTTTATTGCGTTTTTGGGAGGCAAAATGCTAAAAATCTGCATTTTGCCTCAGTTATTTAGCGTTTTTTACGCTTTTTGCCGTGCAGGATAAAAAGCATGTGCAACTTATTGTACACGTCATTATGGAAACGATGATGCCAAATATGTAGGATTTCATGTTATTTTACATTTTATTATGCTAATATGAGAAAAAGCACCTAAAGAGGTTTTTTTCATTTTATTCTTTTTACATTTTTCTTTTTTATACATTATTTTTATCTTTTTCTACACCATTTATGTCCTTGAGGGGACTTTAACCATAGCACCGACGATCGCTATGATAAGGCATTGCAGAACTTCTGTTCTGCAGTGCCTTATTGCTTATTACTGCGATCACAGGCATTGGCAATACAGGACGTCGGTATCTGGCATCCTGTTGCCATGGCAACCGGTGGGCCTCTCCACGATTATATCGCGAGAGCGCGCTCCCTCTGTGAGCCCTTCCCATGCCGCAATCTACATAGATCACGGCAGGGGAGGGGTTAACAGCGGTGGTCGCATCTCCGATGCACCCCTGCTGTTGCAGCAGGAGGCCGCGAATATATCACGAGAGCCCGATGACGTCACAGAGAGAGCGCGCTCCCTCTGTGAACCCTTCCCATGCCACAATCTACACAGATTGTGACAAGGAAGGGGTTAACAGCAGAAGTCGCATCTCCGATGCACCCCCGCTGTTGCCGCAGGAGCTCTGCTATCACTGACAGCCGGCTCCTGCTTCCAAATATCACGAGATTGCTTATGATCTCACGCTATCCCCAGGATGAAAGTTTACGCCCTGTTGTGGGAAATACTTCGCTGCCAGGATGTAAACTTACACCCTGGAGTGGGAAGGGGTTAAGCTAAGAGCCTTGAAATGGTTCCAACAGACACAGGGGCCATACAACAATGGTGCTACCGGTCTCTGGATGGTGGACAACTAAACAGTTGGAGTGCTCATGCTTATTTCAGGCAAATGTGGAAGAAATGCTGCAAAATGAGAATGCATTAAAAATAGTGTTAAAAGCTTTTCTGTCAATTAACAAAATGTAAAGTAAATGAACAAAAAAGAAATGGGAATCACATCAGTATTTGGTGTGACCACGCTTTGCCTTTAAAACAGCACCAGTTTTTCTAGGTACACTTGCACACAGTTTTTGAAGGAACTCAGCAGGTAGGTTTCTTCAAAAATTTAGATCTTCTATGGATGTAGGCTTGCTCAAGTCATTTTTTTTCTCTTCATGTAATCCCAGACAGGCTCGCTGATGACATCAGAGCTCTATAGGACTGTGTCATCACTTCTAGGACTCCTTGTTCTTCTTTATGCTGAAAATAGTTCTTAATTATATTCCCTGGATGTTTGGTGTCATTGTCTTGCTGCAGAATTAATTTCGACTTATTTCAGGCAAATGTGGAAGAATTCTATTTTTGGAAAAAAATTATTTATTTGCAGCATTTCCTAAACACCTGCCTGAAACTTTTACACAGTAGCTCCATGTGGGGCATAATGGTGCTGCCTGCTACAATGATGCAATCTGTATGCTGAGATACAAGTATGCTGCAGACTCAAATAAATCTACAGCATCCTTATTATGTTGCCTAAAAGCTGTGGATTGTGGATTTAGCCCTTTTTCGATGGATAGGGTAAAATTCATGGCCAAATCTGGGACCAAATGTGCATGTCACATGTAAGTTTTACTGCCGATGCACAGCAAAATCAGGAATAGAAATTATCCATCACAACTGTACAACCTGCTGACAGGAGATAGGGATTGTGGAGTTTTGTGAACAGCCCACACCTACGCCCTTAATCCATATATATGTAAATATCTTTGTATATGACATTGTGGCTCAGTGGTTAGCACGGTTCTTAACCAACCAAAGGCAAGATCTTCCTTGAGTTTGTATGTTCTTTCTGTGATTGGGTGGGTTTTTCTCCTCACTCTAAAAACATACTAATGGATGGATTTAGACTGACTAGGCCCTAAGGTAAGTGATGGCTATCTGTGTACAGCTCTGTAGAATATGACTGCACTATAAATGAGTAGAATATACATGTTGGTTTTTATTTGGCTGATGCTCCAGTGCTGAGATGTATGCTCAGATTATTCAATGAAGAGAAGTTTTATTGTTCCATTTATTGCTTGGTTGTCCGTTTCTCACCACTGCCCATCTGTTGGGTTTCCTAAGTTGATAGTTCTTTTTTTGGGTGAGGAGAGGGAGGTGGGGGAACGCTTGATTGTAATAAAAGTTTTCTTGAAAACATATCTTGTAAAACATCTGCCTTCCTGGATGATTTCCAGATTTCACACTCTGATGGTCGCAGGATACTGTATGGCTCTTACACAGTTTGTAGCACTGTGGGTGTGGGTCTGGCACAGAAATATCTGGCAGAATCTGCAGTAACCAGACTCCTCAGTTCCAGAGAGGTTATATTGTTTTTATTGTCCCTTGTTATTGTCACCCGTCCTTCCACAGATGGGGCATATACTGTCTTACTGGCATCAAACCAGATTACACCCAACCACTGTAGCCTTCTCTCTGAGTCTTGACGGATCCAGTGCATCCCATGCTTACTGAAATCAAATCCAGACCCCTGACATGTCAGTTTGAAGGACTCATTTGGTTTCCTGTGTATCGGTGAATCTGTTTGAGACAGTACTGCATCAGACTGCACACCTGGAATGAAGAACATAGTAAAAGTTAATGTGGATGGCAATAAAAGTTTATTTAGAATCAGAGTTACAAATGTAGCATTAGAAAGAGAAATAAGAAGACATTCAATGAAGGAAAATGCCTCATGATTGGGGTTTTAAGGAAAATTTCGAAATCCCTGTCATGGATCCTCTATGCACCAACTTTAAGGAATGCAGCATATCATCAATGTGCAAGAATTATTTGTCTATTTCCCATCACACAACTTATCTTATCAGCAAGCCTCACATACAGAACATCCTATTCTGTAGGCATTGGTCTTTTACCAAAGCAAGAGAAACATAGAACAGTATATAGAAACAAATAAATATATGTCATGTACATCATGAGCTCACAATATATTGGCATGTTGATTATTGTCAAACGTTATACTGATTATTTTCTGTATTGCAGTATTATTATCTTATGTTATAAAGAAATGACTGATGATTGGTGCAGTTACCTGGCAGTAGGTATAGGAAACACATCAGTAGTAAGTTCGGAGTCATACTGCTGGTGGAGGAATGTCCTTTAGACAACATAAAAGTACTGCGGATGTCTCCAGACTAATATTCATAGAAGAGTAAAGTCATTTGAATATAATCATTTGCATCTTGATGGGTAACGTTATATAAGGAGGGAACATCTTATAAGCTTCCACTATACAGAGCTTCATATTAAATTTCCATTTAATCTTTAATTGTTAATGATTTTTCACAGAGGCAAAAGCAGTCTATAGTAATTTTAGAACCCTTCGTAAAATAAATGTAACTAAAAACTCAACTTTTATTAAATAGAATATTGAAAATTATTTTTATATAGGGCTCAAGACACACACACAACGTATTGCCACACCACAACAAAAAATGTGTGGATGAAGGTGTGGCAGAATCACAGAAGATCCCTTAAAACTATAATATTTTATTTCAGTATCTTAAAAAACACACATTGGGCTCGATCATCAACTGATGAAATAAAGGACAAGGACAAGACAACAACAACAAACGTAACACACGTGCTCATAGGTGTCACAGTGTTACCACACAGGGGAAGGTTTCAGAGTGAGACTAAATTCATACGTCTCAGATATAGCTGCGTGCATCTCGTACTGTATAATCTCATACTGTAGAAACTTCCCGTGAGACCAATATTTCAAATCGTATCTCGTATAGATCTGGGGTGTTGTAGTGTGATCGTTTTGGGGTCACACCTCAGCGCAATATATTATCCCAGTCTATTTATTGGTTTGATTGAGTACTTTTAGTTTATTGATTCAATTTGATGGACTGACCAAACACTTTTTTACAGTTCATATAAGAGTTAGCCTAAATGAGCAAATAGTTCCAGACCCTAATGGGTAGATATAATCAGCAACTAGATCAATTCAGAGTTCAAGGTTCAGAGTTCAAGGTTCAATGCATTTCAGTAGGAACCTCGACTTTTCAAGAACCAGGTGGTCAATAGTCTAGAGTGTATTCATAGGTCTGTCCGTGCACAAACTTGACAGACATATGACTGATGACATCAAGATAGATTTATCTAGATAATTGATTCCTTTATAAATGAGTAAAGATAGTTACTAATATATCCTGATCTTAGTGGATAGAGGATTTGAGAACTCAGGATAATTTTTCCATACTAGGTGGTACTGATAACAGCTCCCTTGATTTGACAGATATCAATCACGCTGTATTGTGGTGGAAGCCCAGTATATATCTATATGGATCGGTGGGCCTTGGCAGTAGACAGTTGTCAATTTAACATTCTGTATACATATTTGCTTTCTGTCTTGCTACAAATATAATGTTCTTACAGTTATGCAATAGGTACTTCCGCTCATATGAAAATATCTGTTTTATAACTCTGCTGACATGGGGAAGCCAACATGAAACCAACCTATAAATATATCTATTTTTCCGACTGTTTGTGCCTTTAGGAGAAGTATAACTCAGACATAGATAACCGCAGTCTGAAACAGCTAACGCAGAAATTACCCAAGCAAGTTTACTGGAAACGTATGCAAATAACATGGGAGGTCTATGCTATTACTGACTCATGATGTAACCCAATTATATCGAAGGAACCACACGTGGGCCTAAGACAACCCAGTCATTTCATCCACCACCCGATGGCCAATCACAGATGACCGGAGGATGGAAGAATTGCAAGATGCTTATCCAATAATTAAACAATACGTTGTATCTATATAATCCTTTGACCTGCCCAGATGGGCGGATATGTTAAACTGTTTTAAAACAGGCTACGCGCCCAACAATAAAGTAGAATTGAGGAAGCTATACATGCTGAACCTCGTGTCAGTGTGAAAACTTCTTATGCGCATTATCAATTCAGAATTAATATGGAGGGGTGTAAACATTCCAAATTGAGTAAGCCGTGGTTCCACAAAGGAAGGTTCCACGTCAGCTGGTGGCCCGTACGGGGAGTGATCGATAGGTTCCATAGAGGTCGGACAGAAGACACGGACATATGCGACCTTGGACTTGGTGGGCCCAAAATATCATCAGAACACGGTAAGATAAATTAATTATCTATACCTGTGTGGCTGAGTTCAGGCTCGCCTATGTGCTGTGTCAAGGCCGAACGATTTGGACCCGCTCGACAGGTATTTCTATAAGTCTCGATCAATCGATAAGAACCTGTCGTAAGATATAAAAGGAATGTTTGCATGCCTGTTGTCTTGAGAGTACTAGTTAATTGGTGACATCAATAGCTGCCTCTAGGGAGGGCCTGTACGGGGTGTTTCCACTCCTGAAGGAGGAGGGAGCCGTGCTGGCGGCCTGTTGCAGAGACCCATCAGTGGGAGACTGCCAGAGATAAGTCTGATAAGGGATTTCCGCTCCTGCTAGATCCGTTTGGAGGGTCCGGGAGAAAGGAGCTATCAGACAGTATCCCGAGGGGCAGTTTAGACCAAACCAGCCGTACTGGTGCTCTGTCTATTTGTGTGTGTCCACAAATATTTGTTTATCGTTTGAACGTTCACGAGTAGATCCCTCCGTCTGAGGGTAGATCAATAAACTGTGTAGTGACAGAAATGCTAGAGACTCTAGGGCGGGACATACTGTGTCCGGTGTCTGAGGTGACTTCTATAATCATGAATCTGACAGCCATGATTGAAATTGAAAGGCAACAAACAATGTACCAAGGTCAATTCTTACACCCTCCAGGAAAGTGTGGAAGGGGTGGAGAGTCAAGTTATCATTGATTAATCAAGCAATCTTTCTGTGTGCTCAAAACGTCCTACCTGTCAGTTTTATAAAGTTAGTGTGCTTGTCTGTTGTGTAGAGCTAATCCTGCTGAGTTGTTATATAGGAATAGTTTGTTGTCTGTCATATAGAAGTAGTATCAGTCCTGCTCAACTGTAAGAAGGGATTGTTGGCAATGAGAACGCATTGGCTGGGTTATAGCCAAGATTAATGCACCGTACACAGCGGTGCGCTGTGGGTTTGGACTTTATAGGTTAGAAAGTATAATTGTTTAGAGAGAGAAAAAAAAGGCTGCTTACTTCATTTAAAAAGAGGAAGTGCCATAACTCTGAATAGAAGCGGAGCAATTCATGTGCTATCGATGTGCTGTAATAAATAACTACTGTTGGATATTAAAACTACTCGTATGTTTTGTTATGTAATCTAGTCCTTGTTATACATCCGTCAGACAAATGTAAAAATTTATATGCCACTCACATCCTGAGGGGGCTCTTAAGAATACAAACTGTAACACCATGCCCACAAGAAAATACATCTATGTTGCCCAAGTCCCCAATTCAATTGTAACCACATACAATGTTAGGTGGTCACCGCTGTGACAGTAAAGTTACAACATAATATAAGATTTATGCATTAGACGTTAGAATTTCCCTGAGTGTCAGAAAGAGGAAGAGAAGGTGGGCTAAAATGGCGTCTGTATTAATACAAGCCAAAGACACCAGCGTTCAATATAGCAGTTTAGTAAATAGAGAGAATTACAGTACATTACCAATCAGATGGAGATGCCCGGCATCTAAGACTGCATCTGCCCGGTCGCCGGAAGTCTGGGACAAAAACTGTTGTAAAAGTGAAAATTAGCCGCGTCCTCCCTTGTAATCCTGTCACTGGGCTGTCACAGGAGCGAGAGGTTTTAAAAAGAGGAAGTTACTGATGCTGCAGTAATAGGGAAGTTAAATTTAGATAGTTTAAACTGGTTTGAATAAGTTAAATTTAATAAAATAAATAAACTACAGGGAGTAAGAGAAACTGCGGAGAAGCCAAGGAATAGGAAACAAGCAGGTAACGATAAGGCCAGGTATCCACAAGAGGAACGGGGCAGATTGACCCGTAATTTGTAAAATGTAAATTGTGTGATGCATAAGACTTTATCTTTATTGGGTTGTGATGTGTGTCTGAGGACTGCTAACCTTGAATGAGAGAATAAGGAAGTAAGGGATTAGCCTGATTCAGAGGGGTGGAGCTAGATGATGCAAGAACACGTCTCTTATCCAAGGAGGGGGTAAGAATCATAGATAGCCAGAAGAAAAAGTTTTGTTTTTTCTTCTGTCCCAAACTCAGCTTTCCACGGTTCCTGACAAATTATGGGACACCCACAAGACAGGCATAGGGAAATTGAATATATCCACCATGATGATATATACGAGACCCAGATACACACCCCTGGGTCAAACAGTATCCCCCTAGTTTAAAAAAAAAAAAAAGGGGTGAAGGGTCAGCCACGCATGTTAGGTGCTGTGTGCTGATGCTTTGGAAAAACTGCCAACCGGCCACAAATTTACTGTTAATTTCTCTTGCAGAAGGCTGTAAGGCCTGGAGGCCTCCAAAGACTAACCAAGTTCTCCAGGCCATACCTGTACATACACCCGTTGCCAAATTCCGCACCTTTCTGGGCCTTGTTTCATACTGCCACCCATACGACAGTATTGACACAAAAGCACGGAGGACAACCACAGCCATGAGGTTAGATCCAGTGACTCGAGGAGCTCCCTCATCTGCTTGTGCGGTGGCAGCAGTACAGGCAATGGTTGACAAATCTTCTAAGTTGGTATTGGACTACCCCCTAGTGGTCCACACCCCAAATGACACCCAGAACTTACTCATGCAAGTGCAACCCAAGCACTTATCTCTGGCCTATTAGATCCGGCCACAATGTGCCCTTTCCATGCCTCCCCCAATATTTCTTCCCAATGTTGTAATACCTTGAACCCGGCTACTCTTCTTTTAATCAGGTATTCCGGTTCAAAAGGGGGAGGGGAGGCATAGGTGATCTGAGTATGGCAGATCAGCTATTTTTTAAAATTGTCTAAAATTCTGTGCAACAAGATTCTGACATTATTGTAGTGATGTACACACTGTTAATGATGCATATTTTGAGTTTTCTTTTGTAGATGGTATCAGGGTGAGGATTGATGATTCCGAACCAGATATGCAGAGGTAACACAACAAGATGTCCTAAACGCAGAAGCTCTGCCTCCGCATATCTCAGGGCAAGAAGCGAAACCGGAGGCCCTCACTGGGGCGTGTGGAGTGGTAGAAGGTAAGACGGCAACTCTTTACACTGACTCCTGGAATGCATTTGGCATAGCTCATGATTATGGCCCAATATGAAAGGCCAGACAGCTTGTTATCTCAGTAGGACAGCCAATTAAGAATGGTGCAGCGGTGCAGAGTCTCATGGAAACCCTACTACTACTACCTGGCAATGGAGAATCCACACCGATTTCTACAATGGAGAAGCGAGAGATGACACCCTCGCCGACAACACAGCAAAGGCAGCGGCCCTCAAGCCGTGGAAGAAAGAAGAATAGATACTGACAGCATGAGTCAGTGATAAAAACTTTGGACTTTGATAAAAACTTTGGACTTTGATAAAACCTTTGGACTGATAAAACCTTTGGACTTTGATATGTCAAGGACTTTACAGTTGCAAGTCAACGAGGAAAGAAAGCAGATGGGCTAAAAGACGGGAGCGACAGAACAGGACGGCGTATGGCGAACAATCAACAGAACTTGCCTACAGAGGTCCCTGTCCCCCATGATGGCCCAACTGGTACACAGAATCAAAAGCAGCGATGACGGCGACACTGAACAAGAATGGGTGACACCTAGGTTCTCTGTAGCTGCTGCATCATTTGTCCAGTTAGCATGATCTTTGCCATATGCGAGTCTGGACAGAAGTAAGGTGGCCATATAACACTTGCCTTGACCACTCTACCCATTTCAGAGATTGCCAATTTGACCACATTCAGCTCACACCTGTTGGGGAGTATGAATATGTGCTTGTTGTTGCTCGAGTCTTTTTCAGGTTTGAGGCCCACCCTGATACTAAGGTAAATGAGCAGATAACCACACAGAAGCTCATGAATGAGGTAATCTGCAGACACAGGGTACCGGAAGTGAATGAGGTAAACGAAGGTACACACTTCACAGGTAAAACGTGACATCATGTCTGGAAAGTAATTGGACAGGGGAGTGTGCCTTAGTAAAGCCCTTATGCTCCTCTCCTCCACATCCTGTCAGACAGCATTGAGGATAATGAGGTTACCCCCCATAGTTACTCTATCTTGATCCAACTCTGCTGTTTTCTGTAGTTATCCTGTCATGTTGGTCTACCCTTGTTTCTGCATAGGTATGACGGCTCCTTCCAGTCTTGTCACTAGGTAGTGTAGGGTCAGGGTAGGCAGCCTGGACGTGTTCACCATTAGGACTATCTCCAGGAGGGACATTGGTGTGGGTGAAGATCAGGGTGCCCCACGCCGTGCGTACCTGTGCACACTACTAGTATGTACTTCTAGTACAGCACATTAGAGTGAGAAGAGAGGCTCCTGGTGATAGTTTGGACCTACACGTGTACATTGACGTCATAAGACAGCCAAGGGGGGTACCTGACGAGTTTTTTTAAAAATCTTCCTGCTTATTATGGTAAATAAAATGTGGACTGGATTAATTATGATTATTATAATTAGCAGTAGTTTGTAAATCATACTAGAGATGCCTTATAGCGACTAGTCGACCAATAGGACCTACCTCGACTATGACTTTTCAAAATAGAATGGCACTAGGTACGATTTTAGCCAAAAAAGGGAGTGTCTGTAAGATGATAGTGGAGACTTGTACCTACATTCCAGACAACACGTGACCCGCAGGTAAAGACGCAGTTGCCATTAAGAAGCTGACCGCACTAACTAAAAAGAGCTAACCTTAATCTGTTTTCCTCAGTAAGGTACCTAACAGGAGAAGGAAAAAATATATATAAATAAGTTTTGAAACATTGTGTATTTAGAACACGGTGATAGGTTTTCGCTAAGATTTTGCTTTATTTTATCTGCAGTGCACTCTGCTCATGCCATGCAACATGCCGGTGTTACAACGCCCCTGGTCCTGTTACCTTGCTGCCTCTGGAAAAGGGAAGTGGGAATAATCACCTGGTAGCTCTTTCCTTCCAGACTAATATATATGATAATGCACTTACTAATAAGACAAAGATTCAGTCATGTTGATCAGTCATTAGATGGTCCTGACTTTGCACTCTTGTTGATGAATCGAGGTAACGTCAAGAAGGCGGGGTTCTATACAAGTTATGCAGTGTTTACCTGAAATAGTAAAAGTCGCACCTCTCCTAACCTGATTATATTTGTCACCTTTATAGTCATCCTAATTTCTGTTTGTCGTTGCATACAGTGTATTCCGACCCTGATGACTACCTGGTCCACCTGTCTCACTACGATGTCCAACAAAAAGCCCACTGTCAGCGCAAACGACGTCATCATGGATCCAGAATGTGATGATGTCGAACCATCCTATACCCCCATGACAGCAATAGCTCCAGTGTACAACACAATGCGAGTCTAGGGTCAGCGGTGGGGGTGGGACGGAGCAGGGCGAGTTTAGTGAAACAGATAGTTTCAAGGGGGGTCTGTGGTGGAAGCCCAGTATATATCTATATGGATCGGTGGGCCTTGGCAGTAGACAGTTGTCAATTTAACATTCTGTATACATATTTGCTTTCTGTCTTGCTACAAATATAATGTTCTTACAGTTATGCAATAGGTACTTCCGCTCATATGAAAATATCTGTTTTATAACTCTGCTGACATGGGGAAGCCAACATGAAACCAACCTATAAATATATCTATTTTTCCGACTGTTTGTGCCTTTAGGAGAAGTATAACTCAGACATAGATAACCGCAGTCTGAAACAGCTACCGCAGAAATTACCCAAGCAATTTTACTGGAAACGTATGCAAATAACATGGGAGGTCTATGCTATTACTGACTCATGATGTAACCCAATTATATCGAAGGAACCACACGTGGGCCTAAGACAACCCAGTCATTTCATCCACCACCTGATGGCCAATCACAGATGACCGGAGGATGGAAGAATTGCAAGATGCTTATCCAATAATTAAACAATACGTTGTATCTATGTAATCCTTTGACCTGCCCAGATGGGCGGATATGTTAAACTGTTTTAAAACAGGCTACGCGCCCAACAATAAAGTAGAATTGAGGAAGCTATACATGCTGAACCTCGTGTCAGTGTGAAAACTTCTTATGCGCATTATCAATTCAGAATTAATATGGAGGGGTGTAAACATTCCAAATTGAGTAAGCCGTGGTTCCACAAAGGAAGGTTCCACGTCAGTATGACCCGTCTCCTGATATCTAGAGATTGGTCTGAGCGATTTGATAATATCGCTAACTAGGGCAGGGTCCATTTAACATGATCCCATTGCCCTGATATCAAAGCCAAAACTTTCAAAGCTCAGCATAAAACAGGGGACGATACCCCTTAGCCTAAGTCTAGATTTATAGAAGTAATCGATCAACCGGCTTGCTGAAAAAACTAGCTAAAGCCTGGGTCAGATAGTTGTGACCGCAATAACTAGCTGTCTAGACTAAAATAGGAACGCTGAGCAGAGAGCATCTTTCTATTAGGCTAAGTTTGGATAGAGAGTTGTGTAGCCTCCTGCCCTGATGGTGGGTAGGTGGCGGTCACAACTATCTGACCCAGGCTTTAGCTAGTTTTTTCAGCAAGGGGAAGTACGATAAAGTACGAAGTGGCTCAATGTCCAGTAGTTTCCATAAGCTCTGTAAGTCCTCGGTCGTACGCACGTTTACTCTTTTGCCTCTGTGTGATGCTAAGTCCAAACTGAAAGAGCCACGCATACTTTATTTCCATGGACCTGAGGACCTCCAACAGTGGGCGCATAACACAGCGTTTTGCTAATGTGGAGGGCGCCAGGTCCTGAAAAACCTGAATCAGGGTCTCCTCAAATTTCAAATCTTTATGAGATCTAGTAGCTCTCAGCACAGCTGCTGCATCCGAAAAGTTGAGCAACTTACAGATAACGTCTCTGGGTGGTTCGGACGCATTAGTTGGGGGCCTGAGGGCTCTGTGGATTCTTTCGATACTAATCGAAGAAGCTCTGTCCGCGCCCAGCAAGGAGTCAAAAATCTCTTTAGCGATCTTAGGGAGGCACTCACCCGTAACAGCTTCAGGAAGACCCTTGATGCAGACGTTGTTGCGCCGGTTCCTATTTTCAAGGTCTTCCTGCATCAGTAATACCCTGTTCAGGTGTGAGTGTTGGTCCTTCACTGCTTGCTCGAGCTGCAGGGCATGGGTGGAAATAGCTGCAGCTGTAGATTCCAGGTCTTCTACCCTGTGTCCCAGCTGCCTGAACTCCTCTTTAATTTCAGCCAGGTCAGAGCTGATAGGGCGCAGGGCTTGTGATATCAGCTCTTTCATGAAGCCCCTAGAGACCCCTTCATTATCCTCTTCCTCTGACAAGGTCTCCTCTTCTTCTCTTCTGCTAGGAGCGGGAACCAGCTCACGCGCCGGCGCCATCTTAGAAGGGGGGCGTGGGGACCGAGCGCTCCGGTCTCTGAAGAAGCGCTGCATGTCAGTTTGTCCTTTTGTCTGCCGGGGGGTTCCTTGCTGTTCTGCACTTTTGTCTTTGGTGAGTTTGCCATAGTTTACTTTTTCCGCCGCTGCTGTGGGTCTCGGGAGGAGCCTGCTAGCGGGAGCGCTGCTCTCAAGCGACCATACTGCTCGGCGTCCAAGCTCCGCCCCCCCCCCCCCCCCCTGTATTTTCATTCTAACTCCAATGCAAGGTTATAAATTTCACTTCCTGATGATCCGCCTCATTGGCGAGGAAATGCGGCGAAGTTTCACAAAACCGAATAGGATGCACATGTGCCTACCTTGAAGTTTCACAAAACCGGATAAGATATACATGTACTTACCTTCATAACTCAATAGAAGTTCGAACAAAAATTAACTACAGATATTAATCCTCATGAGACAAGTGCATCCACACTAACTGAAAGCTATAAATGATTCAGGCACCATCAGGCCTCATTGTATAATAGCAAAAGTGTGTTTTATACTCATCCAAATCTTTTTACAACCAGTGGGACTGCGTTAACCATCATATCTGGTTTATAACGCAGCAACAAACAGTACCACTGGTACTTTCCCCTATTGTTTCCTCCTTAACCCATTCCCGCTGCAGGGCGTAAGTTTACGTCCTGGGAGCGGGGTACTTCCCGCAACAGGGCGTAAACTTACGTCCTGGAGATAGCGTTGGATCATATGTTATCCCGCGCTATCCCGCAGCGGGAGCCGGCTGTCAGTCACAGCCGGCGTCTCGCTGCAGCAGCGGGGGGACATCGGAGATGCGCCCGCCACTTTTAACCCCTTCCCTGCCGCGATCTAAGTAGATCGCGGCAGGGGAAGAGGTCACAGCGGGAGCGCGGCTCCCTCTGTGTCTCCGGCCGGAACTCGCGATGTCATCGCGAGAGCCCGGCCTATCACCATGGCAACAGGACGCCAGACACTGGCGTCCTGTATTGCCTATGCCTGAGATCGCTGTATGAGCGATAAGGCATGGGAGAGCAGTAGCTCTGCCATGCCTTATGACAGCGATCATCAGGGCAGTGATTAAAGTCCCTCAGAGGGACACAAACAGTGTAAAAAAAAGAAAGATTTAAAAAATGAATTAAAAAAAATGTAAAAAAAAAAAGAGTAAAAAAACCATTTTTTATGCTTTTTCTCAGATTAGCATAAAAAAAGGTAAAAAAAAAATAAAACCCCACATATTTGGTATTGTCGCATCCGTAACGATGCGTACAATAAGTTGCACATGCTTTTGACTGTGCACCGAAAAAAACGCTAAAAAAAAAAGCTAAAAAACTGAGGCAAAATGCTCATTTTTAGCATTTTGCCTCACTAAAAACGCAATAAAAGTGATAAAAAAAGTCATATGTACACCAAAATGGTACCAATAAAATCTACAGCTCGTCTCGCAAAAAATAAGCCCTCATAGAGCTCTGTACATCAAAAAATAAAAAAGTTACGTGACTTTGAATGCAGCAATTTAGAATAGAAAAAAGATTTCCAAAAAAAAGGGTTTTTATTGCAGAAAAGTGGGAAAACCTAAAAAAAATGTTAGAATTTTGGTATCGTTGTAACCGTACCGGTCTGCAGAAAAAATGGAAAGTCTCATTTATGCTGCATGATTAACGGTGTAAAAAAAAAATAAAAAAATCTATGGCAGAATTGATGCGTTTTCTCTCTCTGCTATCATTAAAAAAAAAATAAAAAATTTACAATATAGTCTATGTACCCAAAATTGGCATCGATAAAAACTACAGTTCGCCACGCAAAAAACAAGCCCTTATACAGCCGCGTCCACGGAAAAATAAAAAAGTTATGGCTTTTGAAAAATGGAGATGGAAAAATACCAAAAAATCGCTTGGTCCTCAACGCCAAAATAGGCCATGTCATGAAGGGGTTAAAGGGGTAACCTGGTCTTGATTTAATACCCTATAAAGGGCTTTATTTATATGTTGTTTGTTTTTGTTGGTGTGCCCCCACATGGTGGTATTTTATTATTTGGAAATAAAATCTAGTTTTAATATAAAAATAGTCTACACTGTGAAAGGTCTTTACTTGAAGAATAGACCACTGCCTCTGAGAGTTTCTCAGTTTTGACTCTTGCAATGCAACAATAAAAATTGATTGGTCCTCAATGCAAAAACATTAAGCACGTTACTAAGGGGTTAAATAAGAAAACTTTATGTCTCCCCATGAAAAACAGAAACAAATCATTTTGAGGTGGACTGAGCGACAAAATAAATTCATCTTTAGGGCTTGTACCAACTAGCGTTTTTTTTTTAACGCTGTAATATTGCTGCATTTTTTTCACAGGGACTTTCTAATGTTAAAATCGCATCGCACAAAAATTGCAAAAGCAAAAAAGGTTAAAAAAACCGCGAGTGGGTAAAAGCCCTAAGGGCTCTTTCACATGACCATATGTGTTTTTACATTCACGCCGTATATTTGAATGAACGGTCGTTTTTCTGCGATCACAGCCAGGCTTTTCTTGCCCATTCACTCAACCGTGAGTGACGTTTTTTGCAAAAAAAATACAATAGAAGCAGAAACCAAAAGATGGAAACAGAACTCTTAATGCATTTACTATCAGAGGTATACATACCTATCAATACTCTAACCACATTAAATAAAGCAAGGTTCTTGGTATATAATTTGATCAAATTACATTGGCTCATCTACCAACGTCCAGGTGACCAAGCTTTCAGATGGGCCAATGTAATTTCATCAAATTATATACCAAGAGCCTTACATTATTTAATGTGGTTAGAGTATTGATTATAGGTATGTATACCTCTGATAGTAAATGTATTATGAGTGCTGTTGCCATCTTTTAGTTTCTGCTCTATGGTATGTTGCAGCCATGGTTTAACGTGCACCTACAGATTTCTATTGGGAAGTGCTGACCTATTTTATCCTTTTATGCAAAAAAATACATCGCACTCAGGAAAACCCTTGCTCTGCATAAATCCTCGGGATGCCTTCAAATGCCTCAATAGAGGCACTTGTAAATTTTTGGCAGTGCTGGACGCTGCTAAAAAGAGCTCCCCCTCCCTTTTTTTTCCAGCTCCCATAGGAGTCTATGGGAGTTGCCGCCACATATCGGTCAAAAGATAGTTTCAGAACTATCCTTTTAGTCACTGTATATGAGTCGGCGAGTATTTTTGCCACGTATGTGTTTTATTTTTTACAGTGCAACTTTTTACGGGTTGTATATTTGCACTTGTGAATGGATGCATGGGAAACCAATACCTTAGATGGTCGCATATATCGGTTGGCCGTGCACTCATGTGAATAAAGCCTTAGAGTGCAGAAATACAAAAGGAGAAATTACGCTCTAGGCACAAACGGACAAAACACCCCCCAGTCATAAATAGGTGGAGAAAAGTGTAAAAAATCTGCATACATGACATGTGTTCCTGTCTGTCCTGGGTATTTCTATGTACTATATATTGTAACTCCAATGTTATTTCTGCACTTCCCTGTAATATTATAGGATGCGCTGCCCCCTAGTGGGGAAATGAGGAATCTTTCTAGCAGTTTATGTCCCACTCAGACATTGTCTTGTATCAGTGTGTCTCTTGCACAGTAATATCTGGTCGTGTCCTCAGGCTTCATGTCGCTCATTTGTAGATGTAATATGTTATTACTGTTATCTCTGGAGATTTGAATCGGCCTTTAACAGAATCATGATAAACTGTACCAGTACCAGCAGGGTCAATACGACATAACCACTGGAGTCTTCCATCAGAAGTCTCTCTAACCCAGTGCATATAGTAGTCTTTGAAGGTGAATCCAGACCCTTGACATGAGAGTTTGTGGGAAGTCCCGGGCTTTATCACCACTGGGTCTAATGGCTGGACAAGTCGCTCAGACTGGACACCTGGAAATACACAGAATAAGGTTCCATCCATATAAACATCTCATCATAGTGCTAGTAGTGAATAAGGAGGAAGCGCTCACTAGAAGGATACTGGAAAAAATGTAGTTGATAGATGGTCTTAATTTTCTGAAGAGAGGCAGGTATTCATAGGTGCTGCGGACAATCTAATAAAGAATGAGAGAGCGACTAGAGGAATGCTCCGATCATGACATGAAGGAGAAGGACATATATAAAGTGAAAGAAAAAAGCCTCAGCGCTCACACCATAGAATATATATTGTAACATATACGTTTGGAAGATTGAGGTTATGTCACTTACTTCGAGGAGGCGCCTTTGTTGTAGGCGCCTCCTGGTCCAAGTGGGCATATCAGGAATGGCACCAGCCAGCGGTGATGTACAAGTTCCACGGTTTAATATAAATAATACAATACTATGCAATACACAACGCGTTTCGGCCGCACGGCCTTTTTCAAGTGTATACAATAAAAACATAAAGTTAAACTTTTATAATAGAAGGTAACTTATGATTTGTAGTAGATGGAGTAAAATAGTGTAGAGGCCCATTTAGACACAACGGTTATCACTCAAAATTCACTCAAAAGCCATCTTTTGAGCGATAATCATTGTGTCTAACTGCACTGACATTGTGCAGTTTTATTTAAGCCATTGCTCATCGTTGTCTTTCAGCATGCTGAAAGACAGTGATGAGCCTTATCAGTGATTCACAGTGGGATACAGCTGATACTATTGTTTCAGCTGTATCCTGCTCCGTGATGACAGGCTGGGTAAGGAGAGCATAGCGCTCCAGCTGTCTTCTGCATTCCCTGCTCATAGCGCTCGGCTGTATAACAGCCAGGCACTCCGAGCAGAGAACAGCTGGATGTAGAAGACAAGCGGCTCCCTACTTGTCCTCTGCATCCTCCACTGGGAGCGCTCAGCTGTATGACAACCGGACGCTCCCAGTGGAGAAAAGCCAGATACAGAAGACAAGCGGAAACGCTTGACCTCTATATTCCCCGCTATGAGTACAAGGGAGAAGCACTAACCTGGAAAGCAAACTACTGTAAATATAACACCATAAAACATTACATTAATTACTATCTAGTAAAAAAGGAATAGCAACAGGTCTATTCACAAAATTTTTTATTGCAATTTTTGTGGGATAAAACATTTTACTTCAATGGTTTTCTATGTTTTTTTTTAAACCTATGGAACAGTGTAAAATTGGCATATTTTAAATGTTGCCCAAAAACATTTCATTGCTATAAATTATGATACTGGGGACCACTGCTTTGTGAAGTTGAGGGCACGTCATGGGCCCAATCTTGAACAGAGCTGCTGCTCCTTTCAAAATGCAGGGGGGGGGGGGGGGCATCCAGGCAGTGGGACTAGCATGTTCCCTTCCTTATTGGCCATCGTAGCCATAACAACTTTATGGGGGAGGAGTGGGTGATGGTGGTGCTGGACGCCCAAACGCTATTTGGCCTTGCAAAATGCAAAGCTTACATTGGAACATGGAAGCAATGACCCAATAAGGCATGTTAGGTGGTGTTGCCATCTCTATTATAAAAGACAAACACCCCTGTACCTGAACCCGGATGCATGTTGGCATTGCACGTTAGAGATGCTGCAACATACTGGCCATATGCATCCAATGTGTCCACCGATTTCCAAGATCTTCACACCACCTCCAGGACCTCTTGCCGTATTTCTTTCTTAGTGGCTGCTGCAGCAATATCTGTGGCCGAGAGCCTGCCTCTTTGCCTTCTCACTTGTGCTGCTGAATTTGATGACTCGCCGCAGCTCTCCGCTTCTTCTTCTACTGCAGCCAATGAAATTGCTGTGGTTGGTGAGGCCACACTGCCTTTCGCAGACTCCACTGAAGGGCTCTGCACCGTTTCTGGCAAGCTATCACTTGTCCTGTGAAGAAGAAATGAAAAATTAGTAGTTGACCTCTCAGAGCAGCTGGTTTTAACCCCTTCTCTCCACATGACGTATGAGTACATCATGGCAGCAGGGTACTTCCCACTACTGGACATACCCTTACGTCATAACAGATCTTGCGCTTTATGGCAGCAGGAGCTGACAGTCACTGATAGCCGGCCTCCCCCTGTTAACCACTTCCCTGGCGCTATCTATGTAGATCGCGGTGTTCAAAGGCTTTACAGAGGGAGTACGCTCCATTGTGATCTCCACGGGCTCTAGCAATGTAACCACAGAGAGCCAAGCTGGTTGCAATGATAAGAGGACGCCACCTATAGCCGTCCTGTATTATCATTGCCTATGATCGCTGTAATAACTGATAAGGCATTGCAGGAGAGACATCCTGCAATGCCTTATCATAATGATCATCAGTGGTGTGAGAAAAAGATCAAAATAATGTACAAAAAATAAAAATGGTAAAAAATGTTAAAAAAAACACCTTTTTTGGTGCTTTTATTCATATTAGCATTTAAAAAAAAAAAAACAACACATATTTGGCATCGTCGTCTCTGAAACGACACGAACAATAAATGGAACATGCTTTTTATTCTGCATGTTAAAAAAACATAAAAATAAACACTAAAAAAATGAGTCAAAATGTTCATTTTTAGCATTTTGCCTCCCAAAAAACACAATAAAAGTGATCACAAAAGTCGTACGTACCTCGAAATGGTTCCAATAAAAACTACTGCTTATCTCACAAAAACAAGCCCTTATACAGTATGACAGTGTTAAGGGAAATTTTTAAAAATGTATGTTTTTTTGAGAAATGGAGATTAAGATCTGCCAAAAATCATTGCGTCCTAAGCCCAAAATAGTCCATGTCCTTAAGGGGTTAACACGTGTCAGTGCGAATGTATACTTACTGCCGCATCCCCACTGTACAGGGAAGATATCCCATACTTTGAAAATGGGTATATTCTCTTTTTGGATTTCCACCCGTGCCACTCTTTGGAACTGCCAAATAGTCTTTACACCATTGATCCTTGGCGTTCCTGCACCTTTCTCGCATTTTAGCCACTGCAACAGAGAATTAAGGGGAAAAAAGGTAAAAATAATTATTTTAAAGCTATTAAACTAAATGTTGAAATTAAACAGTGTTGAAAATATGCAGCATCCTTGCAATCATGCATCCAGCATAGCAAACACGTATGCGGCATGCACAGTTGCAAGCATGCACACATCATCGCAACAGATGCAATCATGCATGCAGCATCCTTGCAATCATGCATCCAGCATAGCAAACACGCATGTGGCATGCACAGTTGCAAGCATGCACACATCATTGAAACAGATGCAATCATGCATGCATCATCCTTGCAATTATGCGGGCACCTTTCCAACAGGCTTGCAGGATGCATCCTTGTAATCATGCATGCAGCATAGCAAACACACATGTGACATGCACAGTTGCAAACACACACACAACGTTGCAACAGATGCATTCATGCATGTAGCCTCCTTGCAAGCACACATTCAACACACACAGCCGTGCAAACAAACATAATGTATGAAACTGTGCACATGCCGGAGCACGACCAAGCATGTATGAACATAAATAACATGCATACATAAATATATGCGCCACATGCCCACACTTACATGCACACAGGCAAACATGCATACAAACATACAACACAAGCATTCACACTTACATGCACACACGCGTGCTTACAAAATGAGGGTAATGAAATACTTACGCATTTTCTTCTTTTGCTCTACACGCCAAGATGGCCTTTTGGAATTTAGGGCTACAGCCAATTACTTCCACGCCATTTCCCTCTTATTCTGGTCCTTGTAGTGTTCATGGGAGGGATCCCACACACATTGAGGGTCCTCCATGAGTGTCACAAGCTTTGCTGTTTCACACGTAAGTGCTGCCATACTGCTTTCTAGCTCTATCCACTTCTGCATCCAAAATGCCCACCGCTGGAGGTGTTTTGCCCAATTCACCCCACCTCCTAGTACTTTTCCCACCTCCCAGACTATAAATCCACAGCGGATCTACCACACCCATAGAAATCAATGGGGGCCATCCTGAGCGTGACCCGCACTTAAATGGAGCATGTCACGTTTTATTTACCGCACATGAAATTTTTAAATCACTTTAAAATACCATCAGCGGCTATTTATATTGCCGGGGGTGGTCAATGCATTCCTATGGGAAATTTTATGTGCGGATCACGCACGCAGGTGATCCGCTGCGGATCTTAAAATGTATTTTCCCTGTGGACATTAGAGTGCAGAATTCCAAAAGAAGAAATTACGCTCTAAGCACAAATGGAACCCCCCCCCCCCCCCCCGGTCATAAATGGGTTAAAGGAGAAAAGTGTAATAAATCTGCATAACCTAATACATGACATGTGTTCCTGTCTGTCCTGGGTATTTCTATGTACTGTATAGTGTAACTCCAATGTTATGACTTCCCTTCCCTGTAATATAGGACATGGGCTGCCCCCTAGTGGGGAACTGAGGAATCTTTCCAGCAGTTTATGTCACACTCAGACATTGTCTTGTATCAGTGTGTATCTAGCACAGTAATATCTGGCCGTGTCCTCAGGCTTCATGTCGGTCATTTGTAGATATGCCATGTTATTACTGTTATCTCTGGAGATTGTGAATCGGCCTTTAACAGAATCATGATAGAATGTGTCGAATCCATCATCATAAATTAGTGATAGCCACTGTAATCTTCCATCAGAAGTTTCTCTAATCCAGTGCATGCCATAGCTACTGAAGGTGAATCCAAACCCTTCACATGATAGTTTGTGAGAAGTCCCAGGCTTTATCACCACTGGGTCTGATGACTGGACAAGTCGCTCAGACTGGACACCTGGAAATACACAGAATAAGGTTCCATCCATATAAACATCTCATCATAGTGCTAGTAATATCTCTCTACTAATGTACTAGTAATGTCTCTAGTAATGCTCACCTGACAAGCAGGCCAGTGATATAAGGAGGAGCAGGAAAGTCTTCATTGCTGCTGGTTACTTCTAGGAGGTGATGTGTGACCCATCAGCACTGTCTTTATTATGGAGGAGATGTTACAGAATAGGAAATGACGTCATATAATTTGCCTATTATTACACATTTAATCTGTGGCTTTATCACATGCAGTGTTTGCATGATACTGTAGATGAGGTTAAACATTAGATTCATTGTCACAATGTACAGTGTAATTTTTTTTACAAGTGATTCAAAGTGATTGAAATCATATGAAAAAATATATTTGCACATTACCACATTGTGTTTTCCTATTACACAAAGTCCGAGCAATATAGCTTCTTAACCCGTTAGTGCCAAATGGCGTAAATTTACGTCCTGGTTGGGTGGCACCTAATGAAACAGCACATAAACCTATGTACTGTAAATGGCATGGGCTCAAAAGTGGTGAGCCTGCACCATGCCGCAGCAGGAGCCCGGTGTATCTGGCAGCCGGCCCCCTTTGCAACAGCAGGGATGGGAGAAACTCAGATCCTCGCTGTTAACCTGTTATATGTCGTGATCAACATAGTTTTCATTATTTAAAGGTTTCACAGAGGAAGCTCAACCCCTCTGTGATGTCATCGGCCCTTTACTATGTAATTGAGGATGCCAGACAATGGTATCCAGGCCTGCCATAGCCTATGATTGTTATTGTAAGTGATAATACATTGCAGTACAGACTCCAAGAGTGGAAATCCCATTTCATCCTCTCCTCCTCCCTGCATGCTTACTTTGCACCCTCCGCAGCGAGGAGTAGATTAAAAGGAGGTTACGCATGTGCGGTGCTGCTTTATTTATTTGCAATGGGACTGTCTGAGATAGCTGAGCACTTGTACTCAGCTATTTCCATCAGCCCTGCTGGAATGAATGGAGCAGCACCGGATACAGTGCAAGAAGAGGCATACACCAGACCCCTGTTAGTGGAGATCTTTGCTGTGAAGCTTTCACCAATCAGACTTTTATCGCCTAATTGTGAACAGGTTACCACAGGAGGTGGCGAGTTCTCCTTCAATGGAAGTGTTCAAACAAAGGCTGGACAGACATGACTGTCTGGGATGATTTAGTGAATCCTGCACTGAGCAGCATGTTGGACCCGGTGACCCTATGATAATAACTCTATTATTCTATGATAGGTGATAAGTCTATTTTGGTACAACTCCCCTAAAAACTAAGGCCGCCTGCACATGAACGAGTCAGATTCTGCAAGTGGATTTCCTCCCGGAAAACAAACTGCGAATGCTTGTGGACGATCGCAGAAGCAATTGTTTTTCCTTGCGGATGCCCTGCCTGTCATCCATGTGGAAAAAAGATTGCAAGCAGGAGATATCAGAATGTTGCCCAACCCTCTGCAAAAACCCTTCCATTGATCTGTATTAACAAAAGATTAATGCCGAGATAACATTCTCTTCTACGTTTGTGGTGGTGAGAGCTTAGAACCGCCTTCAGAACGGCATACTGCTCTCTTGGCTTGAGAGAGCAATGAACCTGCCTATATCAAATATCCTGGCTGCTACAATGGACAATGGTGTGTTCTTCTCTGAAAAAATCAGTCCTGCTTCCTTTTATTCATTTTGTTATATGATCTCCTGGCAACCTGTGAGCTATCCGCTTTAAAAACCACACCCATATGCAATTTAATTGCGGGAGCACTGTGATTTGTAAGTTCGCGTAAAAATCAATGGAGCCCATCCACATGGAATCGATTTCATTATTCTAACTCATTTAAAGGCATTGGTATCACAACAGACATTACATGAACTACTAATTGTTATTCAACAACTTCAATCAAGCGGCAGCATCAATGGTGTATTAAAAATACAGAAAGCTTTATTGCTCCATAATAAAATTGCAACGTTTTGACTATGGAAAGTCTATTTCAAGCCCTGAAAAGCATGAGTCACCATTTTAAGTAGGGTATCAACCACGGTGACCAAGCCATAGTTAGCGCACCCACTCAAGCTACTCTTGCCAACTTATGTACACTGCACCTAAAATTCTGGACTTATTTGGGCAGTGGAATGACTTTAGGGTAGACTCTTGAATCCTTTAGCAGAGTTGAATTTCCCCTTTGACTGTGATTTTTTCCAGAAGCTGACAGACTATTAGATTGTGCACCACATTCAGAAAGAGTGTCTAGAGGGACTGCTATAAATTGTGTGGAATACCCCCTCTTGATCATGGACAGCACCCAAGAGTCCAGTGCAATCTCTTCATTAAAATGTTGACAGACAGGCTCCCACTTGGGAAGGCCTGGTGTCATAAATCACTATGTTTAGGGATAAGGGTGAACTGTCTTTTCTTGAAATTACAAAAAGAGCACAGGTTCTTACCCTGCTTAGATCTATGCTCATCTGTAAACCTTGGGGTTCTTCCTTCCTAATGGTGAATTTCTATGTAGCAGACTAAAAGGCATGGACATTTTTCTGGATGGTTGGGGAAACTGTGCTAGCTTATCACTTCAAAACTTCAAAATGTATTGCAGCTGTGGACCAAATAGTGAACTGGGATGAAAAGGTAAGGCACAGAAGGGATTTTTAGAAGATGCATCCCCAGACCACCCTTTGAGGCACAAGGCCTTTCTAGCCACCATGAAAAGAGACATGGATTTTGCGTTAAACTCAACACATAAAGAGGAAAATCAGACAAAATACTTAGAAGCCAGATTCATATTAAGAAGATACTGAAAAACATTCTCCCTCCTCCTAAAAAATCTTTAGATAGCTCACTTAATCAGATGCTAAGGTCTCTTGCTACTGGTATAGTAGAGAATGCTGCACGGTAGGAAGAGGCTGAGTCCACATAAGAGCTTTTTTAAAAGCGATCTTTAAATTTATATTTCCTGGTCACTTTTACTGTGGCTAAATCTACAGGATAATTTAAAAGTCGGAGCCACCCAGAATATCTTCTGAACAAAAAGAGCTACAAGTAGGAGACTTTGTAGAACACTTAGATGAGTGAGGGTAAACTTTTTGGCTCCATGGTGGTTCCATCTTAGTGATTGAGCCCAATACACTACAATGAAAAGAGGTCATCGTATACATGATTTACACGCTAAAAACTCCTATTGTTGCCCACATCCACTCACCGCTCGATTATTGCAACTCGTTGCTGATCTGCCTCCCCTGCACCAGACTCTACCCTCTCCAATCCATCCTGAATGCGGCAGCCAGGCTCATCTTCCTGTTCAGGCGCTACTCAGATGCCTCTGCCCTGTGCCAGTCACTGCACTGGCTGCCCATTAAATACAGAATTCAATTTAAACTGACTACCTTCATCCACAAAGCCCTCCACAACGCTGCGCCACCCTATATTGCCTCCCTCATCTCAATCCATTACCCTGACCAGGCTCTCCGCTCAGCTACCGAAACTAGACTGCTCACCCCTCTAATTCGAACTTCTCATTCCCGCCTCCAAGACTTCTCCAGAGCAGCACTGGTCCTCTGGAACGCACTACCAAAGGCTACCTGGGCAATCCAGGACTCGCAGAACTTCAGGCGTGCTCTAAAAATGCAACTCTTCAGGGAGGCATAAGGGCTTGTTTTTTGCAGGGCGAACTGTAGTTTTTGTTGTTGCCACTTTTGGGTACATAGACTATATTGTAAAACTTTTATTATTTTTTTATGATAACAGGGAGAGAAAACGCATCAATTCTGCCATAGATTTCTGGTTGTTTTTTTAACAGCGTGAAATTATGCAATATAAATGACACAATACATTTTTTTCTGCGGGTCGGTACGATTACAACGATACCAAAATCCGTATGTCTTTTTTTAGGTTTTTCCACTTTTCTGCAATAAAAACCCTTTTTTTTAATTTTTTTTTTCTAAATCGCTGCAGTCAAAGTATTTTTTGCAAGACAAGCTGTAGTTTTTATTGGTGCCATTTTGGGGTACATATGTCTTTTTTGATGACTTTTATTGCGTTTTTGGGAGGCGAAATGCTAAAAATCTGCATTTTGCCTCAGTTATTTAGCGTTTTTTTACGCTTTTTGCCGTGCAGGATAAAAAGCATGTGCAACTTATTGTACACGTCATTATGGAAACGATGATGCCAAATATGTAGGATTTCATGTTATTTTACATTTTATTATGCTAATATGAGAAAAAGCACCTAAAGAGGTTTTTTTCATTTTATTCTTTTTACATTTTTCTTTTTTATACATAATTTTTATCTTTTTCTACACCATTTATGTCCTTGTAGGGGACTTTAACCATAGCACCGACGATCGCTATGATAAGGCATTGCAGAACTTCTGTTCTGCAGTGCCTTATTGCTTATTACTGCGATCACAGGCACTGGCAATACAGGACGTCGGTATCTGGCATCCTGTTGCCATGGCAACCGGTGGGCCTCTCCACGATTATATCGCGAGAGCGCGCTCCCTCTGTGAGCCCTTCCCATGCCGCAATCTACATAGATCACGGCAGGGGAGGGGTTAACAGCGGTGGTCGCATCTCCGATGCACCCCTGCTGTTGCAGCAGGAGGCCGCGAATATATCGCGAGAGCCTGATGACGTCACAGAGAGAGCGCGCTCCCTCTGTGAACCCTTCCCATGCCACAATCTACACAGATTGTGACAAGGAAGGGGTTAACAGCAGAAGTCGCATCTCCGATGCACCCCCGCTGTTGCCGCAGGAGCTCTGCTATCACTGACAGCCGGCTCCTGCTTCCAAATATCACGAGATTGCTTATGATCTCACGCTATCCCCAGGATGAAAGTTTACGCCCTGTTGTGGGAAATACTTCGCTGCCAGGATGTAAACTTATGCCCTGGAGTGGGAAGTGTTAAGCTAAGAGCCTTGAAATGGTTCCAACAGACACAGGGGCCTGTAACAATGGTGCTACTGGTCTCTGGATGGTGGACAACTAAACAGTTGGAGTGCTCATGCTTATTTCAGGCAAATGTGGAAGAAATGCTGCAAAATGAGAATGCATTAAAAATAGTGTTAAAAGCTTTTCTGTCAATTAACAAAATGTAAAGTAAATGAACAAAAAAGAAATGGGAATCACATCAGTATTTGGTGTGACCACGCTTTGCCTTTAAAACAGCACCAGTTTTTCTAGGTACACTTGCACACAGTTTTTGAAGGAACTCAGCAGGTAGGTTTCTTCAAAAATTTTGCAGAACTAACCACAGATCTTCTATGGATGTAGGCTTGCTCAAGTCATTTTTTTCCTCTTCATGTAATCCCAGACAGGCTCGCTGATGACATCAGAGCTCTATAGGACTGTGTCATCACTTCTAGGACTCCTTGTTCTTCTTTATGCTGAAAATAGTTCTTAATTATATTCCCTGGATGTTTGGTGTCATTGTCTTGCTGCAGAATTAATTTCGACTTATTTCAGGCAAATGTGGAAGAATTCTATTTTTGGAAAAAAATTATTTATTTGCAGCATTTTCTAAACACCTGCCTGAAACTTTTACACAGTAGCTCCATGTGGGGCATAATGGTGCTGCCTGCTACAATGATGCAATCTGTATGCTGAGATACAAGTATGCTGCAGACTCAAATAAATCTACAGCATCCTTATTATGTTGCCTAAAAGCTGTGGATTGTGGATTTAGCCCTTTTTCGATGGATAGGGTAAAATTCATGGCCAAATCTGGGACCAAATGTGCATGTCACATGGAAGTTTTACTGCCGGTGCACAGCAAAATCAGGAATAGAAATTATCCATCACAACTGTACAACCTGCTGACAGGAGATTGGGATTGTGGAGTTTTGTGAACAGCCCACATCTACGCTCTTAATCCATATATATGTAAATATCTTTGGATATGACATTGTGGCTCAGTGGTTAGCATGGTTCTTAACCAACCAAAGGCAAGATCTTCCTTGAGTTTGTATGTTCTTTCTGTGATTGGGTGGGTTTTTCTCCACACTCTAAAAACATACTAATGGATGGATTTAGACTGACTAGGCCCTAAGGTAAGTGATGGCTATCTGTGTACAGCTCTGTAGAATATGACTGCACTATAAATGAGTAGAATATACATGTTGGTTTTTATTTGGCTGATGCTCCAGTGCTGAGATGTATGCTCAGATTATTCAATGAAGAGAAGTTTTATTGTTCCATTTATTGCTTGGTTGTCCGTTTCTCACCACTGCCCATCTGTTGGGTTTCCTAAGTTGATAGTTCTTTTTTTGGGTGAGGAGAGGGAGGTGGGGGAACGCTTGATTGTAATAAAAGTTTTCTTGAAAACATATCCTGTGAAACATCTGCCTTCCTGGATGATTTCCAGATTTCACACTCTGATGGTCGCAGGATACTGTATGGCTCTTACACAGTTTCTAGCACTGTGGGTCTGGCACAGAAATATCTGGCAGAATCTGCAGTAACCAGACTCCTCAGTTCCAGAGAGGTTATATTGTTTTTATTGTCTCTTGTTATTGTCACCCGTCCTTCCACAGATGGGGCATATACTGTCTTACTGGCATCATACCAGATTACACCCAACCACTGTAGCCTTGTCTCTGAGTCTTGACGGATCCAGTGCATCCCATGCTTACTGAAATCAAATCCAGACCCCTGACATGTCAGTTTGAAGGATTCATTTGGTTTCCTGTGTATTGGTGAATCTGCTTGAGATAGTACTGCATCAGACTGCACACCTGGAATGAAGAACATAGTAAAAGTTAATGTGGATGGCAATAAAAGTTTATTTAGAATCAGAGTTACAAATGTAGCATTAGAAAGAGAAATAAGAAGACATTCAATGAAGGAAAATGCCTCATGATTGGGGTTTTAAGGAAAAGTTCGAAATCCCTGTCATGGATCCTCTATGCACCAACTTTAAGGAATGCAGCATATCATCAATGTGCAAGAATTATTTGCCTATTTCCCATCACACAACTTATCTTATCAGCAAGCCTCACATACAGAACATGTTATTCTGTAGCCATTGGTCTTTTACCAAAGCAAGAGAAACATAGAACAGTATATAGAAACAAATAAATATATGTCATGTACATCATGAGCTCACAATATACTGGCATGTTGATTATTGTCAAAAGTTATACTGATTATTTTCTGTATTGCAGTATTATTATCTTATGTTATAAAGAAATGACTGATGATTAGTGCACTTACCTGGCAGTAGGTATAAGAGACACATCAGTAGTAAGTTCGGAGTCATACTGCTGGTGGAGGAATGTCCCGTAGACAACATAAAAATACTGTGGATGTCTCCAGACTAATATTCATAGAAGAGTAAAGTCATTTGAATATAATCATTTGCATCTTGATGGGTAACATTATATAAGGAGGGAACATCTTATAAGTTTCCACTATACAGAGCTTCATATTAAATTTCCATTTAATCTTTAATTGTTAATGATTTTTCACAGAGGCAAAAGCAGTTTATAGTAATTTTAGAACCTTCGTAAAATAAATGTAACTAAAAACTCAACTTTTATTAAATAGAATATTGAAAATTATTTTTATATAGGGCTCAAGACACACACACAACGTATCGCCACACCACAACAAAAATTGTGTGGATGAAGGTGTGGCAGAATCACAGAAGATCCCTTAAAACTATAATATTTTATTTCAGTATCTTAAAAAACACACATTGGGCTCGATCATCAACTGATGAAATAAAGGACAAGGACAAGACAACAACAACAAACGTAACACACGTGCTCATAGGTGTCACAGTGTTACCACACAGGGGAAGTTTTCAGAGTGAGACTAAATTCATACGTCTCGGATATAGCTGCGTGCATCTCGTACTGTATAATCTCATACTGTAGAAACTTCCCGTAAGAGAGACCAATATTTCAAATCGTATCTCGTATAGATCTGGGGTGTTGTAGTGTGATCGTTTTGGGGTCACACCTCAGCGCAATATATTATCCCAGTCTATTTATTGGTTTCATTCAGCACTTTTAGTTTATTGATTCAATTTGATGGACTGACCAAACACTTTTTTACAGTTCATATAAGAGTTAGCCTAAATGAGCAAATAGTTCCAGACCCTAATGGGTAGATATAATCAGCAACTAGATCAATTCAGAGTTCAAGGTTCAGAGTTCAAGGTTCAATGCATTTCAGTCGAACCCTCGACTTTTCAAGAACCAGGTGGTCAATAGTCTAGAGTGTATTCATAGGTCTGTCCGTGCACAAACTTGACAGACATATGACTGATGACATCAAGATAGATTTATCTAGATAATTGATTCCTTTATAAATGAGTAAAGATAGTTACTAATATATCCTGATCTTAGTGGATAGAGGATTTGAGAACTCAGGATAATTTTTTCATACTAGGTGGTACTGATAACAGCTCCCTTGATTTGACAGATATCAATCACGCTGTATGACCCGTCTCCTGATATCTAGAGATTGGTCTGAGCGATTTGATAATATCGCTAACCAGGGCAGGGTCCATTTAACATGATCCCATTGCCCTGATATCAAAGCCAAAACTTTCAAAGCTCAGCATAAAACAGGGGACGATACCCCTTAGCCTAAGTCTAGATTTATAGAAGTAATCGATCAACCGGCTTGCTGAAAAAACTAGCTAAAGCCTGGGTCAGATAGTTGTGACCGCAATAACTAGCTGTCTAGACTAAAATAGGAACGCTGAGCAGAGAGCATCTTTCTATTAGGTCAAGTTTGGATAGACAGTTGTGTAGCCCCCTGCCCTGATGGTGGGTAGGTGGCGGTCACAACTATCTGACCCAGGCTTTAGCTAGTTTTTTCAGCAAGGGGAAGCACGATAAAGTACGAAGTGGCTCAATGTCCAGTAGTTTCCATAAGCTCTGTAAGTCCTCGGTCATACGCACGTTTACTCTTTTGCCTCTGTGTGATGCTAAGTCCAAACGGAAAGAGCCACGCATACTTTATTTCCATGGACCTGAGGACCTCCAACAGTGGGCGCATAACACAGCGTTTTGCTAATGTGGAGGGCGCCAGGTCCTGAAAAACCTGAATCAGGGTCTCCTCAAATTTCAAATCTTTATGAGATCTAGTAGCTCTCAGCACAGCTGCTGCATCCGAAAAGTTGAGCAACTTACAGATAACGTCTCTGGGTGGTTCGGACGCATTAGTTGGGGGCCTGAGGGCTCTGTGGATTCTTTCGATACTAATCGAAGAAGCTCTGTCCGCGCCCAGCAAGGAGTCAAAAATCTCTTTAGCGATCTTAGGGAGGCACTCATCCGTAACAGCTTCAGGAAGACCCTTGATGCGGATGTTGTTGCGCCGGTTCCTATTTTCAAGGTCTTCCTGCATCAGTTACACCCTGTTCAGGTGTGAGTGTTGGTCCTTCACTGCTTGCTCGAGCTGCAGGGCATGGGTGGAAATAGCTGCAGCTGTAGATTCCAAGTCTTCTACCCTGTGTCCCAGCTGCCTGAACTCCTCTTTAATTTCAGCCAGGTCAGAGCTGATAGGGCGCAGGGCTTGTGATATCAGCTCTTTCATGAAGCCCCTAGAGACCCCTTCATTATCCTCTTCCTCTGACAAGGTCTCCTCTTCTTCTCTTCTGCTAGGAGCGGGAACCAGCTCACGCGCCGGTGCAATCTTAGAAGGGGGCGCGGGGACCAAGCCCTCCGGTCTCTGAAGAAGCGCTGCATGTCAGTTTGTCCTTTTGTCTGCCGGGGGGTTCCTTGCTGTTCTGCACCTTTGTCTTTGGTGAGTTTGCCATGGTTTACTTTTTTCGCCGCTGCTGTGGGTCTCGGGAGGTGCCTGCTAGCGGGAGCGCTGCTCTCAAGCGACCATACCGCTCGGCGCCCAGGCTCCGCCCCCCTCCCCTGTATTTTCATTCTAACTCCAATACAAGGTTATAAATTTCACTTCCTGATGATCCGCCTCATTGGCGAGGAAACGCGGCTAAGTTTCACAAAACCGAATAGGATGCACATGTGCCTACCTTGAAGTTTCACAAAACCGGATAAGATATACGTGTACTTACCTTCATAACTCAATAGAAGCTTGAACAAAAATTAACTACAGATACTAATCCTCATGAGACAAGTGTATCAACACACTAACTGAAAGCTATAAATGATACAGGCACCATCAGGCCTCATTAAGTAATAGCAAAAGTGTGTTTTATACTCATCCAAATCTTTTTACAACCAGTGGGACTGCGTTAACCATCATATCTGGTTTATAACGCAGCAACAAATAGTATCACTGGTAGGTTCCCTCATTGTTTCCTCCTTAAAGGGGTAACCTGGTCTTGATTTAATCCCCTATAAAGGGCTTTATTTATATGTTGTTTGTTTTTGTTGGTGTGCCCCCACATGGCGGTATTTTAATATTTGGAAATAAAATCTAGTTTTAATATAAAAATAGTCTACACTGTGAAAGGTCTTTACTTGAAGAATAGACCACTGCCTCTGAGAGTTTCTCAGTTTTGACTCTTGCAATGCAACAATAAACATTGATTGGTCCTCAATGCAAAAACATTAAGCACGTTACTAAGGGGTTAAATAAGAAAACTTTATGTCTCCCCATGAAAAACAGAAACAAAACATTTTGAGGTGGACTGAGCGACAAAATAAATTCATCTTTAGGGCTTTTACCAACTAGCGTTTTTTTTTTTAACGCTGCAATATCGCTGCGTTTTTTTTCAATGGAACTTTCTAATGTTAAAATCGCATTGCACAAAAATTGCAAAAGCAAAAAAGGTTAAAAAAAACGCCAGTGGTATTCTGACTCAATAACATGGCTGCAAGCGTATCGGTTGAGGTAACTGCTCTTGTAGTTATGGACCAGTACTCACACCAGGTATATGTTGTCAGACAGCATCCAACTCGACTGCAGAGGCATGTGAGAAGATTCCAGGGTTTATTCAGGTAGACATCTTGTAGAATGCACATTCAGCAGTAGGTAAAAAGAATGATGATTAGCCAAGGCACAGAGTAGAGACCTAACACTTGGCTATAGACAGGAAACTCCCTAGCAGGAGGAAAGGGAGGGGTTATGCAACACAGGGGGTACAGAGAACCAGAAGGGACAAACTAAAGAAGGCAAACACTTACAGATACAGTACAGGTTATACATGTCAATGAATAGAGTCAGGTAGATGAGACATGACAAGTGGGTAAAAGCTCTAAGGGCTCTTTCACATGACCATATGCGTTTTTACATACACGCCGTATATTTGAATGAACGGTCGTTTTTCTACGATCACAGCCAGGCTTTTCTTGCCCATTCACTCAACCGTAAGTGAGGTTTTTTTTGCAAAAAAAATACAATAGAAGCAGAAACCAAAAGACGGAAACAGAACTCTTAATACATTTACTATCAGAGGCATACATACCTATCAATACTATAACCACATTAAATAAAGCAAGGTTCTTGGTATATAATTTGATCTATTTACAATGGCTCATCTACCAACGTCCAGGTGACCAAGCTTTCAGATGGGCCAATGTAATTTGATCAAATTATATACCAAGAGCCTTACATTATTTATTGCTTAGATTATTGATTATAGGTATGTATACTTCTGATAGTAAATGTATTATGAGAGCTGTTGCCATCTTTTGGTTTCTGCTCTATGGTATGTTGCAGCCATGGTTTAACGTGCACCTACAGATTTCTATTGGGAAGTGCTGACCTATTTTATCCTTTTTTGCAAAAAAATACATCGCACTCAGTAAAACCCTTGCTCTACATAAATCCTCGGGATGCCTTCAAATGCCTCAATAGAGGCACCTGTAAATTTTATGTAGTGCTGGACGCTGCTAAAATGACTCCCCCTCCCTTTTTTTCCCAGCTCCCATAGGAGTCTATGGGAGTTGCCGCCATATATCGGTCAAAAGATACGTATGTGTTTTATTTTTACGGTGCAACTTTTTACGGGCTGTATATTCGCACTTGTGAATGGATGCATGGGAAACCAATACCTGAGATGGTCGCATATATTGGTTGGCCGTGCACTCATGTGAATAAAGCCTTAGAGTGCAGAAATCCAAAAGGAGAAATTACGCTCTAGGCACAAACGGACAAAACACCCCCCAGTCATAAAAAGGGGGAGAAAAGTGTAAAAAATCTGCATACATGACATGTGTTCCTGTCTGTCCTGGATATTTCTATGTACTGTATATTGTAGCTCCAATGTTATTTCTGCACTTCCCTGTAATATATAGGACATGTGCTGCCCTCTAGTGGGGAAATGAAGAATCTTTCTACCAGTTTATGTCACACTCAGACATTGTCTTGTATCAGTGTGTCTCTTGCACAGTAATATCTGGCCGTGTCCTCAGACTTCATGTCGCTCATTTGTAGATGTAATATGTTATTACTGTTATCTCTGGAGATTTGAATCGGCCTTTAACAGAATCATGATAAACTGTACCAGTACCAGCAGGGTCAATACGACATAACCACTGGAGTCTTCCATCAGAAGTCTCTCTAACCCAGTGCATATAGTAGTCTTTGAAGGTGAATCCAGACCCTTGACATGAGAGTTTGTGGGAAGTCCCGGGCTTTATCACCACTGGGTCTGATGACTGGACAAGCAGCTGAGACTGGACACCTGGAAATACACAGAATAAGGTTCCATCCATATAAACATCTCATCATAGTGCTAGTAATATCTCTCTACTAATGTACTAGTAATGTCTCTAGTAATGCTCACCTGACAAGCAGGCCAGTGATATAAGGAGGAGCAGGAAAGTCTTCATTGCTGCTGGTTACTTCTAGGAGGTGATGTGTGACCCATCAGCACTGTCTTTATTATGGAGGAGATGTTACAGAATAGGAAGTGGCGTCACGTAATTTGCTTATTATTAAACATATATCTGTGGCTCTATCACATGCAGTGTTTGCATGATACTGTAGATGAGGTTAAACATTGTCAAAATATTCAGTGTAATTTTTTTTTACAAGTGATTCAAAGTGATCGGAATCATATGAAAAAATATATTTGCACATTTTGTTTTTCTACAAAGTGCCAGCAATATAGCTTGTTAAATCCCTAATGACGTAAGTGTACGTCCTGGTTGGGTGGCACCTAATGCAATAGCACATAAACCTATGTACTGTAGATGGCATGGGCTCAAAAGTCGTAAGCCTGCACCATGCCGCAGCAGGAGCCGGGTGTGTCTGGCAGCCGGCCCCCATTGCAACAGCTGGGATGGGAGAAACTCAGAATCTCGCTGTTAACCTGTTATATGTCGTGATCGACATAGATTTCAGCTTGTAAAGGGTTCACAGAGGGAGCTCAACCCCTCTGTAATGTCACTGACCCTCTACTACGTAATTGCGAATGCCAGACAATGGTATCTAGGCCTGCCATAGCCTATGATTGCTATTGTAAGTGATAATACATTGCAGAACAGACTCCGAGAACAGGAATCCCATTTCATCCTCTCCTCCTCACTGCATGCTCACTTTGCACCCTTCGCAGCAAGGCGTAGATTAAATGGAGTGGAAGTTACACATGTGCAGTGCTGCTCCATTCATTTGCAATGGGACTGTCTGAGATAGCTAAGCACTTGTACTCAGCCCTGCTGGAATGAACGAAGCAGCATCGGATGCAAGAAGAGGCATACACTGGACCCCTGTTCTAATGATTAGTGTTGGTCTTTGTTTTGAAACTTTCACCAGACTTTTATCGCCTAGTTGTGGATAGGTTACAATGGGAGGTGGTGGGTTTTCCTTCAATGTAAGTGTCCAAACAAAGGCTGGACAAATATCTGTCTGGGATGATTTAGTGAATCCTGCACTGAGCAGGGGGTTGGACCCGATGACCCTGAAGGTCCCTTCCAACTCTACTATTCTATGATTCTATGATAGGTGATAAGTCTATTTTGGTACAACTCCCTTAAAAACTAAGGCCGCCTGCACATGAATGACTCGGATTCTGCAAAGAGATTTCCACCGCAGAAAACTTGCTATTCATCGCGGAAAGGAACTGCGAATGCTTGTGGACAATCACAGAAACAATTGTTTTTCCATGCGGATGCCCTGCCTGTCATCCCTGTGGAAAAAAGATTGCAAGCAGGAGATATCAGAATGTTGCCCAACCCACTGCAAAACTCTTCCATTGATCTATATTAACAAAAGGTTAATGCCGAGACAACATTCTCTTATACATTAGAACGGCATACTTCTCTCTTGGTTTGGGAGAGCAATAAACCTGCCATATCGAATATTCTGGCGGCTGCAATGGACAATGGTGTGCTCTTCTCTGAAAAAAAATCAGTCCTGCTTCCTTTTATTCATTTTATGTGATCTTTTATCATGTTATGTGATCTCCTAGGAAAATTGTGAGCTATCTGCGTTAAATCCACGCCCATACGCAATTTAATTGTCGGTGCACCACGATTCGTACGTTCCGATAAAAACAAATGGATTCCACATGGAATCCAGGCAAAAATAGAGTGTACTGCAATTTCTTTGCTGGAAAGAAAGCCTTAGGCCTCATGTCCACTGGGAAAATCAGGCCCGCCATGGATATGAAACGCAGGTTTCTGCTGCGGATCCAGTGCAGATGAGCTTAAAATTGTATGTTATTGCATACAGGTGACATGCGGATGCGTTTTTTTTTCAGGCACGTATGTATGCGGATGCAATTTTTCCATCCGTGTGTGACAAAAAACGAAAGTCCACTGCAAAAGCAGCCAAAACTCTGGCCAAGCCCAGCTGTCTTTTTTTTTACTGGGTCCAATTTTTTTTAGGTAGTTTTTTTTTTTTTTTAGTTAGGGACCTAAAGACAATGAGGACCCTTGACGTGGGTTGCGAGCTCAAGTAATACGGTCAAAATTTGCTCTACTGACTAATGTCTTTTAGCTGACTTTGACCATATTATGAACCAATACCTAATTTTTTTCCTTAGGATGGAATTTAAAAAAATGAATCATTAATAGAGATGAGCGAACACCAAAATGTTCGGGTGTTCGTTATTCGGAACGAACTTCCCGCGATGCTCGAGGGTTCGTTTCGAACAACGAACCCCATTGAAGTCAATGGGCGACCAGAGCATTTTTGTATTTCGCCGATGCTCGCTAAAGTTTTCATGTGTGAAAATCTGGGCAATTCAAGAAAGTGATGGGAATGACACAGAAACGGATAGGGCAGGCGAGGGGCTACATGTTGGGCTGCATCTCAAGTTCACAGGTCCCACTATTAAGCCACAATACCGGCAAGAGTGCCCCCCCCCCTCCCAACAACTTTTACTTCTGAAAAGCCCTCATTAGCATGGCATACCTTTGCTAAGCACCACACTAGCTACAACAAAGCACAATCACTGCCTGGATGACACTCCGCTGCCACTTCTCCTGGGTTACATGCTGACCAACCGCCCCCCCTCCCCCCCACAGCGCACACCAAAGTGTCCCTGCGCAGCCTTCAGCTGCCCTCATGCCACGCCACACTCATGTCTATTTAGAAGTGTGTCTGCCATGAGGAGGAACCGCAGGCACACACTGCAGAGGGTTGGCATGGCTAGGCAGCGGCCCTCTTTAAAAGGGGCGGGGCGATAGCCCACAATGCTGTACAGAAGCAATGAGAAATAGAATCCTGTGCCACCGCCATCAGGAGCTGCACACGTGGGCATAGCAATGGGGAACCTATGTGCCACACACTATTCATTCTGTCAAGGTGTCTGCATGCCCCAGTCAGACTGGTAATATGTACCTTAACAGTAACCGCGTTGGTGGTAATGTGGTGGTGACTGAGGACCTAGTAGCACGGTTGTATTTTGTTGGTTTTCGGAATGCGGCCAGGATTAAGTGGGCCGTGGCGGGGGGATGGTGTGGGGGCTCTCGTTGTGTCGGTAAAGGTGAAATTCTTGGACTGCCACCAGACGAACCAATGTAAAGGCATTTGCCAAGAATGTTTTCCCTTTTGGAGGAGGAGGGGGATGTTTTTGAGGCACTACGTGTCCTCTCCACGTGTCCGTGGTTATATGCACCTTTACAGTAACCGCGTTGGTGGGAAATGGCCTCGCCGCTATCATGTCTTTGGGAAGCCTCTGTTTCCACACCCCAGAGACATACCATTAGCAGCGGTATAGGCAGAGGCCAGAATTCGTAACATTTCAGCCGTAGCATTAGGACAGGCCCCACTAACATATCACTAGCAGCATTATAGGAGGAGCGCAGTCTTCGTTCCATGTCAGCAATAGTAGCACTCAAGACAGGCCCCAGTAACAATTCCGAAGCAGTATAGCGGGAGCGCAGTCTTTATTCCATGTCAGCAATAGTAGCACTCAAGACAGGCCCCAGTAACAATTCCGAAGCAGTATAGCGGGAGCGCAGTCTTCGTTCCATGTCAGCAATAGTAGCACTCAAGACAGGCCCCAGTAACAATTCCGAAGCAGTATAGCGAGAGCGCAGTCTTCGTTCCATGTCAGTAGCCTTAGTATAGCCAAGGCCCAAGTTACATTTATGTAGCTAAAGTGTAGGCCAACCCCACACACCTTTCTGTACCATGAGTGCAGGCGAAGAACATACAAATTGCTATGATTACACTGTAGGTGAGGGCCCCAAAAATTTGGTGTACCAACAGTACTAATGTACCTCAGTAAAAATTGGCCATGCCCAACCAAGATGGCAGGTGAATCGCTTTGGTTAATGTGGCTTAAGTGGTAACTAGGCCTGGAGGCAGCCCAGTGTAACGAAAAATTGGTTCAAGTTAAAGTTCCAACGCTTTTAAGCGCATTGAAACTTATAAAAATTGTTCAGAAAAATTATTTGAGTGAGCCTTGTGGCCCTAAGAAAAATTGCCCGTTCAGCGTGATTACGTGAGGTTTCAGGAGGAGGAGCAGGAGGAGGAGGAGGAATATTAGACACAGATTGATGAAGCAGAAATGTCCCCGTTTTGGATGGTGAGAGAGAACGTAGCTTCCATCCGCGGGTGCAGCCTACGTATTGCTTACGTATTGCTGCTGTCCGCTGGTGGAGAACAGAAGTCTGGGGAAATCCAGCCTTTGTTCATCTTGATGAGTGTTAGCCTGTCGGCACTGTCGGTTGACAAGCGGCTACGCTTATCTGTGATGATTCCCCCAGCCGCACTAAACACCCTCTCCGACAAGACGCTAGCCGCAGGACAAGCAAGCACCTCCAGGGCATACAGCGCTAGTTCAGGGCACGTGTCCAGCTTCGACACCCAGTAGTTGTAGGGGGCAGAGGCGTCACCAAGGATGGTCGTGCGATCCGCTACGTACTCCCTCACCATCCTTTTACAGTGCTCCCGCCGACTCAGCCGTGACTGGGGAGCGGTGACACAGTCTTGGTGGGGAGCCATAAAGCTGGCCAGGCCCTTAAAGACTGTTGCACTGCCTGGGATGTACATGCTGCTCGATCTACGCACATCCCCTGCTACCTTGCCCTCGGTACTGCGCCTTCTGCCACTAGCGCTGTCGGCTGGGAATTTTACCATCAGCTTGTCCGCAAGGGTCCTGTGGTATAGCAACACTCTCGAACCCCTTTCCTCTTCGGGAATCAGAGTGGGCAGGTTCTCCTTATACCGTGGATCGAGCAGTGTGTACACCCAGTAATCCGTCGTGGCCAGAATGCGTGCAACGCGAGGGTCACGAGAAAGGCATCCTAACATGAAGTCAGCCATGTGTGCCAGGGTACCTGTACGCAACACATGGCTGTCGTCACTAGGAAGATCACTTTCAGGATCCTCCTCCTCCTCCTCTTCATCAGGCCATACACGCTGAAAGGATGACAGGCAATCAGCCGGTGTACCGTCAGCAGCGGCCCAAGCTGTCTCTTCCCCCTCCTCCTCATCCTCCTCATGCTCCTCCTCCTCCTGTACGCGCTGAGAAATAGACAGGAGGGTGCCCTGACTATCCAGCGGCATACTGTCTTCCCCTGCCCCCGTTTCCGAGCGCAAAGCAGCTGCCTTTATGGTTTGCAGGGAATTTCTCAAGATGCATAGCAGAGGAATGGTGACGCTAATGATTGTAGCATCGCCGCTCACCACCTGGGTAGACTCCTCAAAATTACCAAGGACATGGCAGATGTCTGCCAACCAGGCCCACTCTTCTGAAAGGAATTGAGGAGGCTGACTCCCACTGCGCCGCCCATGTTGGAGTTGGTATTCGACTATAGCTCTACGCTGTTCATAGAGCCTGGCCAACATGTGGAGCGTAGAGTTCCACTGTGTGGGCACGTCGCACAGCAGTCGGTGCACTGGCAGCTTAAAGTGATGTTGCAGGGTGCGCAGGGTGGCAGCGTCCGTGTGGGACTTGCGAAAATGTGCACAGAGCAGGCACGCCTTTACGAGCAGGTCTGACAAGCGTGGGTAGCTTTTCAGAAAGCGCTGAACCACCAAATTAAAGACGTGGGCCAGGCATGGCACGTGCGTGAGGCTACCGAGCTGCAGAGCCGCCACCAGGTTACGGCCGTTGTCACACACGACCATGCCCGGTTGGAGGCTCAGCGGCGCAAGCCAGCGGTCGGTCTGCTGTGTCAGACCCTGCAGCAGTTCGTGGGCCGTGTGCCTCTTATCGCCTAAGCTGAGTAGTTTCAGCACGGCCTGCTGACGCTTGCCCACCGCTGTGCTGCCACACCGCGCGACACCGACTGCTGGCGACATGCTGCTGCTAACACATCTTGATTGCGAGACAGAGGAGGAGGAGGAGGAGGAGGAGGGTGCTTTAGTGGAGGAAGCATACACCTCCGCAGATACCACCACCGAGCTGGGGCCCGCAATTCTGGGGGTGGGTAGGACGTGAGCGGTCCCGGGCTCTGACTCTGTCCCAGCCTCCACTAAATTCACCCAATGTGCCGTCAGGGAGATGTAGTGGCCCTGCCCGCCTGTGCTTGTCCACGTGTCTGTAGTTAAGTGGACCGTGGCAGTAACCGCGTTGGTGAGGGCGCGTACAATGTTGCGGGAGACGTGGTCGTGCAGGGCTGGGACGGCACATCGGGAAAAGTAGTGGCGACTGGGAACTGAGTAGCGCGGGGCCGCCGCCTCCATGATACTTTTGAAGGACTCCGTTTCCACAACCCTATACGGCAGCATCTCAAGGCTGATGAATTTTGCTATGCGGACGGTTAACGTTTGAGCGTGCGGGTGCGTGGCGGCGTACTTGCGCTTGCGCTCCAACAGTTGCGCAAGCGACGGCTGGACGGTGCGCTGAACTACACTGCTGGATGGGGCCGAGGACAGCGGAGGTGAGGGTGTGGGTGCAGGCCAGGAGACGGTAGTGCCTGTGTCCTGAGAGGGGGGTTGCATCTCAGTGGCAGGTTGGGGCACAGGGGGAGAGGCAGGGGTGCAAACCGGAGGCGCTGAACGGCCTTCGTCCCACCTTGCGGGGTGCTTGGCCATCATATGTCTGCGCATGGTGGTGGTGGTGAGGCTGTTGGTGTTGGCTCCCCGGCTGAGCTTTGCGCGACAAAGGTTGCACACCACTGTTCGTCGGTCGTCAGGCGTCTCTGTGAAAAACTGCCAGACCTTAGAGCACCTCGGCCTCTGCAGGCTGGCATGGCGCGAGGGGGCCCTTTGGGAAACAGTTGGTGGATTATTCGGTCTGGCCCTGCCTCTACCCCTGGCCACCGCACTGCCTCTTGCAACCTGCCCTGCTGATGCCCTTGACTCCCCCTCTGAAGACCTGTCCTCCTGAGTAAGCGTTGCACACCAGGTGGGGTCAGTCACCTCATCGTCCTGCTGCTCTTCCTCCGAATCCTCTGTGCGCTGCTCCCTCGGACTTACTGCCCTTACTACTACCTCACTGCAAGACAACTGTGTCTGATCGTCATCGTCCTCCTCACCCACAGAAAGTTGTTGAGACAGTTGGCGGAAGTCCCCAGCCTCTTCCCCCGGACCCCGGGAACTTTCGAATGGTTGGGCATCAGTGACGATAAACTCCTCTGGTGGGAGAGGAACCGCTGCTGCCCAATCTAAGCAGGGGCCCGAGAACAGTTCCTGGGAGTGCTCCCGCTCCTGAGCAGGTGTTATTGTAGTGGAGTGAGGAGGCTGGGAGGAAGGAGGAGCAGCAGACAGAGGATTCGGATTGGCAGCAGTGGACGGCGCAGAACTGCGGGTAGACGATAGGTTGCTCGAAGCACTTTCTGCCATCCAGGACAGGACCTGCTCACACTGCTCATTTTCTAATAACCGTCTCCCGTGTGGACCCATTAATTGGGCGATGAATGTGGGGACGCCAGAAACGTGCCTCTCTCCTAATCGCGCAGCAGTCGGCTGCGACACACCTGGATCAGGAGCTTGGCCTGTGCCCACACCCTGACTTGGCCCTCCGCGTCCTCGGCCGCGTCCACGTCCTCTAGGCCTACCCCTACCCCTCAGCATGCTGTATTACCAGTGATTTGATTTCACAGGCAGGAAATAAATTGGCGCAAGACTGCAGGCCAAATATAATTTTTTACCTTTTTTGAAAACGAAAGGCCCCACTGCCTCTAGTGAATGAATAATCTAAGTTTAATAACTGTGCTGTTTTCCTGCTAATGTGTCACAGAACGTGAGGGTAGCAGAGTTATTAACTGGGGCAGAGCAGGTATTTTATTTCCCAATTAAGGAAAGCAAATGGCGAAGCCAGGAGTAAAACGTAGCTGGGTGCGTATGATTTTTAAAGGTGTCACACGCAGCCGACACGTGTCCACCGCCCTTAGGACGGACAGAGGCCGGACAAATAGAATTATTTTCCGTTTTTTGGCACCAAAAGGCAGCACTGCGTATATTCTATGAACATGAGAAGTTTAATAACTGTGCTGTGTCCCTGCTAATGTGTCACAGAACGTGAGGGTAGCAGAGTTATTAACTGTGGCAGAGCAGGTATTTTATTTCCCAATTAAGGAAAGCACATGGCGAAGCCAGGAGTAAAACGTAGCTGGGTGCGTATGATTTTTAAAGGTGTCACACGCAGCCGACACGTGTCCACCGCCCTTAGGACGGACAGAGGCCGGACAAATAGAATTATTTTCCGTTTTTTGGCACCAAAAGGCAGCACTGCGTATATTCTATGAACATGAGAAGTTTAATAACTGTGCTGTTTTCCTGCTAATGTGTCACAGAACGTGAGGGTAGCAGAGTTATTAACTGTGGCAGAGCAGGTATTTTATTTCCCAATTAAGGAAAGCAAATGGCGAAGCCAGGAGTAAAACGTAGCTGGGTGCGTATGATTTTTAAAGGTGTCACACGCAGCCGACACGTGTCCACCGCCCTTAGGACGGACAGAGGCCGGACAAATAGAATTATTTTCCGTTTTTTGGCACCAAAAGGCACCACTGCGTATATTCTATGAACATGAGAAGTTTAATAACTGTGCTGTGTCCCTGCTTATGTGTCACAGAACGTGAGGGTAGCAGAGTTATTATAACTCTGGCAGAGCAGGTATTTTTTCCCAATTAAGGAAAGCAAATGGCGAAGCCAGCAGTAAAGCGTAGCTGGGTGCGTCTGATTTTTACAGGTTGCAGACGCAGCTCACACGTGTCCACCGCCCTTAGGACGGACAGAGGCCGGACAAATAGAATTATTTTCCGTTTTTTGGCACCAAAAGGCAGCACTGCGTATATTCTATGAACATGAGAAGTTTAATAACTGTGCTGCGTCCCTGCTAATGTGTCACAGAACGTGAGGGTAGCAGAGTTATTAACTGTGGCAGAGCAGGTATTTTATTTCCCAATTAAGGAAAGCAAATGGCGAAGCCAGGAGTAAAACGTAGCTGGGTGCGTATGATTTTTAAAGGTGTCACACGCAGCCGACACGTGTCCACCGCCCTTAGGACGGACAGAGGCCGGACAAATAGAATTATTTTCCGTTTTTTGGCACCAAAAGGCAGCACTGCGTATATTCTATGAACATGAGAAGTTTAATAACTGTGCTGTGTCCCTGCTTATGTGTCACAGAACGTGAGGGTAGCAGAGTTATTATAACTCTGGCAGAGCAGGTATTTTTTTCCCAATTAAGGAAAGCAAATGGCGAAGCCAGCAGTAAAGCGTAGCTGGGTGCGTCTGATTTTTACAGGTTGCAGACGCAGCTCACACGTGTCCACCGGCGTTAGGCCGGACAGAGGCAGGACAAATTTAATTATTTTCCGTTTTTTGGCACCAAAAGGCAGCACTGCGTATATTCAATGAATAACAACTGTGTTGTCGCCCTGCCTATACAATTCTTTCCCTGCAGTATCAATGGAGGGTGCAATGGTCTGCAGAGGCGATTTTGAGAAGCAAAAAAAAATGCAGCACAGCTAACAGCAGCCAGCACAGTACTACACACGGATAAATATGGCCCTAGAAAGGACCGTTGAGGTTCTTGAAGGCTACACTCACTCCTAACACTCTCCCTGCCTATGCAGCACTTCTGTCCCTAATGCCAGGTGCAACGGTCTGCAGAGGCGATTTTGAGAAAAAAAAAATTGCCACTGCTAACAGCAGCCAACACACAGCTATCAGTGGCCCTAATAAGGACCTTTGGGGGGTCTTGAAGCCTACACTAACTACCAATTCTTTCCCTACAGCAGCTCCGGTACAAACAGCACTGTCCCTCATCTAACTCACACCGCATCTGAGGCGAACCGCGGGAGGGGCCGACTTTTATGTTCGGGTGACACCTGATCTTCCCAGCCACTCACAGCAAGGGGGTGGTATAGGGCTTGAACGTCACAGGGGGAAGTTGTAATGCCTTCCCTGTCTTTCAATTGGCCAGAAAAGCGCGCTAACGTCTCAGGGAAGGAAGTGAAAATAACCAGAACACCGCATGGTGTTCGTTACGAATAACGAACATCCCGAACACCCTAATATTCGCACAAATATCAAGCTCGGAAGAACACGTTCGCTCATCTCTAATCATTAACAATAAAAACTATATTCTGGAAAATGTGCTTCTTGTCATTTATGCAGCGGTGTCTGCAGTGGTTTTTCACAAGTAAAATAGTGTAAAGGCCCATTTAGACACAACGATTATCACTCAAAATTCACTCAAAAGAAGACGTCTTTTGAGTGACAATCGTGGTGTTTAACTGCACTGACATCGTGCAGTTTTCTTTAAGCCGTTGCTCATCATTGTGTTTCAGCATGCTGAAAGACAGTGATGAGCCTTATCAGTGATTCACAGTGGGATAAAGCTGATACTATTGTTTCAGCTGTATCCTGCTCTGTGTTGGCAGGCTGGGTAAGGAGAACATAGCGCTCCAGCTGTCTTCTGCATTCCCTGTTCATAGCGCTCGGCTCCGAGCAGAGAACAGCTGGATGTAGAAGACAAGCAGCTCCCCGCTTGTCCTCTGCATCCTCCACTGGGAGCGCTTGGCTGTATGACAACCGGGGTGCTCCTAGTGAGGATAATTCGGATACAGAAGACAAGTGGAAACGCTTGACCTCTATATTCCCCGCTATGAGTGAAAGGGAGAAGCACTAACCTGAAAAGAAAACTACTGAAAATATAACACTATAAAACTTTACATTAATAACTGTCTAGTAAAAATAGGAATAGCAACAGGTATATTCACAAATTTTTTATTGCAATTTTTTTTTAATTAAACATTTTACTTCAATGGTTTTCTATGTTTTTTTTTAAACCTATGGAACAGTGTAAAATTGGCATATTTCAAACATTGCCCACAAACATTTCATTGCTATAAATTATGATACTGGGGACCACTACTTTGTGAAGTTGAGGGCACTTCATGGGCCCAATCTTGAACAGAGCTGCTGCTGCTTTCAAAATGCAGGGGGGAGAGGGGCCTTCAAGGCAGTAGGACTAGCATGTTCCCTTCCTTGTTGGCCATCGTAGCCATAACAACTTTGTGGGGGAGGAGTGGGTGGTGGTGGTGCTGGATGCCCAGACGCTATTTGGCCTTGTAAAATGCAAAGCTTACATTGGTCCATGGAAGCAATGACCCAATAAGGCATGTTAGGTGGTGTTGCCATCTCTATTATAAAAGACAAACACCCCTGTACCCGAACCCGGATGCATGTTGGCATTGCACATAGAGATGCTGCAACATACTGGCCATATGCACCCAATGTGTCCACCGATTCCCTAGATCTTCGCGCCACCTCCAGGACCTCTTGCCGTATTTCTTTCTTAGCGGCTGCAACTTCAGCTTTAGCGGCTGCTGCAGCAATATCTGTGGCTTAGAGCCTGCCTGTTCGCCTTCTTACTGGTGCTGCAGAAATTTGATGACTCGCCGCAGCTCTCCGCTTCTTCTTCTACTGCAGCCACTGAAATTGGTGCCACACTGCCTTCCACAGACTCCACTGAAGGGCTCTGCACCGTTTCTGGCAAGCTATCACTTGTCCTGCGAAGAAGAAATGAAAAATTAGTAGTTGACCTATCAGAGCAGCTGGTTTTAACCCCTTCTCTCCACATGATGTAAGAGTACATCATGGCAGTGGGGTACTTCCCACTACTGGACATACCCTTACGTCATAACAGATCTCGCGCTATATGGCAGCAGGAGCTGGAAGTCACTGATAGCCAGCCTCCCCCTGTTAACCACTTCCCTGGCACGATCTCTGTAGATCGCGGTATTGAAAGGGTTTACAGAGGGAGCGCGCTCCCTTGTGATCATCATGGGCTCTAGCAATGTAATCACAGAGAGCCAAGCTGGTTGCCATGATAACAGAACGCCACCTATAGCCGTCCTGTATTATCATTGCCTATGATCGCTGTAATAACTGATAAGGCATTGCAGGAGAGACGTCCTGCAATGCCTTATCATAAGGATCATCAGTGGTGTGAGAAAAAGATCAAAATATGTACAAAAAATAAAAATGGTAAAAAAAGGTAAAAAAACCCCACCTTTTTTGGTGCTTTTATCCATATTAGCATTTTAAAAAAAGCAAACACATATTTGGTATAGTCACCTCCGCAACGACACGAACAATGAATTGAACATGCTTTTTATTCTGCACGTTAAAAAAATGTTAAAATAAACACTAAAAAAATGAGTTAAAATGTTAATTTTTAGCATTTTGCCTCCCAAAAAACACAATAAAAGTGATCACAAAAGTCGTATGTAGCTCAAAAATGGTACCAATAAAAACTACTGCTTGTCTCACAAAAACAAGCCCTTATACAGTACGACAGTGTTGAGGGAAAATTTTTAAAACTTATGGTTTTTTGAGAAATGGAGATTAGGATCTACCAAAAATCATTGCGTCCTAAGCCCAAAATAGTCCATGTCCTTAAGGGGTTAACACGTGTCAGTGCGAATGTATACTTATGACCGCATCCCCACTGTACGGCGAAGGTATCCAATTCTTTGAAAATGGATATATTCTCTTTTTGGCTTTCCACCCGTGCCACTCTTTGGAACTGCCAAGTAGTCTTTACGCCATTGATCCTTGGCGTTCCTGCACCTTTCTCGCATTTTATTCACAGCAACAGAGAATTAACGGAAAAAAGGTAAAAATAATTATTTCAAAAGCTAAAAATTAATTATTTCAAAGCTATTAATCTAAAAGTTGAAATTAAACAGTGTTGAAAATATGCAGCATCCTTGCAATCATGCGGGCATCTTTGCAACAGGCTTGGAGGATGCATCCTTGCAATCATCCATGCAGCATAGCAAACACGCATGTGGCATGCACAGTAGCAAACAAGCACGCAACACTGCAACAGATGCATTCATGCATGCAGCCTCCTTGAAAGCACACATTCAACACACGCAGCCGTGCAAACAAACATAATGCATGAAACTGTGTACATGCCAGAGCACGACCAAGCATGAATGGAACATAAATAACATGCATACATGCACACAGGCAAACATGCATACAAACATACAACACAAGCATTCACACTTACATGCACACACGCATGCTTACTAAAGGAGGGTAATGAAATACTTACGCATTTTCTTCTTTTCCTCAACACGCCAAGATGGCCTTTTGGAATTCAGGGCTACAGCCAATTACTTCCACGCCATTTCCCTCTTATTCTGGTCCTTGTAGTGTTCATGGGAGGGATCCCACACACATGAATGGTCCTCCATGAGTGTCACAAGCTTTGCTGTATCAAACACAAGTGCTGCCATACTGCTTTCTAGCTCTATCCACTTCTGCATCCAAAATGACCGCCGCTGGAGGTGTTTTGCCCACTTTACCCCACCTCCTAGTACTTTTCCCACCTCCCAGACTTTAAATCCACAGCGGATCTCCCGCACCCATTTAATTCACATTTAAGATTAGAGATGAGCGAGCGTACTCGGAAAAGCACTACTCGCTCGAGTAATTTGCTTTATCCGAGTATCGCTGTGCTCGTCCCTGAAGATTCGGGTGCCGGCACGGAGCGGGGAGCTGCAGGGGAGAGCGGGGAGGAACGGAGGTAAGATCTTTCTCTCCCTCTCTCCTGCCCGCTCTCCCCTGCTCCCCGCTGCGACTCACCTGTCAGCCGCAGCGTTACCCGAATCTTTAGACCCGAGCACAGCGATACTCGGATAAAGCACATTACTCGAGCGAGTAGTGCTTATCCGAGTACGCTCGCTCATCTCTATTTAAGATTCACAGCAGATCTCCAGCACCCATAGAGATCAATGGGGGCCATCCTGAGCGTGATCCGCACGTAAATGGAGCATGTCGCTTTTTATTTCCCGCACATGAAATTTTTAAATCACTTTAAAATACGATCCGCAGGTAGTCAATGCATTCCTACGGGAAATTTTACGTGCGGATCACGCGCGCGGGTGATCTGCTGCGGATTTTAAAATGTAGTTTCCCTGTGGACATTAGAGTGCAGAATTCCAAAAGGATTACACTCTAAGCACAAATGGAGAAAAAACACTCCCCGGTCATAAATGGGTTAAAGGAGAAAAGTGTAATAAATCTGCATAACCTAATACATAGTAACATAGTAACATAGTATGTAAGGCCGAATGAAGACATTGTCCATCTAGTCCAGCCTGTCTATCCTACTGTGTTGATCCAGAGGAAGGCAAAAAACCCCAAGGCCAGAAGCCAATTAGCCCTTTTGGGGGAAACATTCCTTCCCGACTCCCTAATGGCAATCAGACTGTTCCCTGGATCAACCCCTAATAGTTCCTACCTGCCTGTATACCAGGATTGACACTTAACCTAATATTTATATCCTGTAATATCCTTCTTCTCCAGAAAGACATCAAGTCCCCTTTTACACTCCTCTATCGATTTTGCCATCACCACTTCCTCCGGTAGAGAGTTCCACAGTCTAACTGCTCTTACAGTAAAGAACCCCTTTCTGTGTTGGTGATGAAACCTACTTTCCTCTAATCGTAGCGGATGTCCTCTTGTTACCTTTGTGGTCCTGGGTGTAAACAGATCACGGGAGAGATCCATGTGTTGTCCCCTCATGTACTTATACATGGTTATTTGGTCGCCTCTTAACCTTCTTTTTTCTAGAGTAAATAGTCCCAATTTGGATAGCCTCTCTGGGTATTCCAGTCCCGTCATTCCATGTATTAGTTTAGTTGCCCTTCTTTGAACCCCTTCAAGCACTGTGACATCTTTCCTGAGCACCGGTGTCCAGAATTGTACGCAGTATTCCATGTGAGGCCTGACAAGTGCCTTATATAGTGGAAGGATAATGTTCTCGTCCTTCGCCCCTATACCTCTTTTAATGCACCCCAAGACTTTATTTGCCTTTGCAGCAGCTGACTGGCATTGGTTACTCCAGTTTAGTCTATTATCCACTAATACCCCTAGATCCTTTTCCATATCACTTTTCCCTAGTGGTACCCCATTAAGTGAATATTGGTGACATCCGTTTCTCCTGCCCATGTGCATAGTCTTACATTTTTCAACATTGAACTTCATTTGCCATTTTTCTGCCCAAGCCCCCAGCTTATCCAGGTCCGTTTGTAGCCGCACATTGTCTTCCGTTGCATTAATTATATTGTATAATTTTGTGTCATCTGCAAATATTGATATTTTGCTGTGCAGCCCCTCTATCAGGTCATTAATAAATATGTTGAAGAGAGTGGGGCCTAATACTGAACCCTGTGGCACCCCGCTAGCGACTGTGGTCCAATCAGAGTACGAACCATTTATTACCACCCTCTGCTTTCTTTCGTTGAGCCAATTTTTTACCCAATTACACACGTTTTCGCCCAGTCCGAGCTGCCTCATTTTGTATATTAGCCTATTATGTGGCACAGTGTCAAAGGCTTTAGAGAAGTCCAGATATACAAGATCAATAGATTCTCCCTGGTCCAGCTTAGAGCTTACTTCATCGTAGAAACTGATCAGATTTGTCTGACATGAGCGACCCTTCATGAATCCATGCTGGTGGGGAGTTATTCCCTTAATCTCCTTGAGGTACTCATCGACATGCTGTATTCCTGTCTGTTCTGGGTATTTCTATGTACTGTATATTGTAACTCCAATGTTATTTCTTACCTTCCATGTAATATTATAGGATGTGTGCTGCCCTCTAGTGGGGAAATGCGGAATCTTTCTACCAGTTTATGTCACACTCAGACATTGTCTTGTATCAGTGTGTCTCTTGCACAGTAATATCTGGCCGTGTCCTCAGGCTTCACGTCGGTCATTTGTAGATGTACCATGTTCTTACTGTTATCTCTGGAGATTGTGAATCGGCCTTTAACAGAGTCATGATAGCTTGTGCTACTCCCATCATAGGTAATCCAACCCACCCACTGGAATCTTCCATCAGAAGTCTCTCTAACCCAGTGCATATTGTAGCTACTGAAGGTGAATCCAGACCCCTCACATGAGAGTTTGTAGGAAGTCCCAGGCTTTATCACCACTGGATCTGATGACTGGACAAGTAGCTGAGACTGGACACCTGGAAATACACAGAATAAGGTTCCATCCATATAAACATCTCATCATAGTGCTAGTAATATCTCTCTACTAATGTACTAGTAATGTCTCTAGTAATGCTCACCTGACAAGCAGGCCAGTGATATAAGGAGGAGCAGGAAAGTCTTCATTGCTGCTGGTTACTTCTAGGAGGTGATGTGTGACCCATCAGCACTGTCTTTATTATGGAGGAGATGTTACAGGATAGGAAGTGACGTCATGTAATTTGCCTATTATTACACATTTAATCTGTGGCTCTATCACATGCAGTGTTTGCATGATACTGTAGATGAGGTTAAACATTAGATTCATTGTCACAATGTACAGTGTAATTTTTTACAAGTGATTCAAAGTGATTGGAATCATATGAAAAAATATATTTGTACATTACCACATTGTGTTTTCCTATTACACAAAGTGCCAGCAATATAGCTTCTTAACCCGTTAGTGCCAAATGGCGTAAATTTACTTCCTGGTTGGGTGGCACCTAATGAAACAGCACATAAACCTATGTACTGTAAATGGCATGGGCTCAAAAGTGGTGAGCCTGCACCATGCCGCAGCAGGAGCCCGGTGTATCTGGAAGCCGGTCACCTTTGCAACAGCAGGGATGGGAGAAACTCAGATCCTCGCTGTTAATCTGTTATATTTCGTGATCAACATAGATTTCATTATTTAAAGGTTTCACAGAGGGAGCTCAACCCCTCTGTGATGTCATTGGCTCTCTACTACGTAATTGCGGATGCCAGACAATCGTACCAGGCCTGCCATAGCCTAAGTGATAATACAATGCAGTACAGACTCCGAGAATGGGAATCCCATTTCATCCTCTCTTTCTCACTGCATGCACCCTCCGCAGCGAGGAGTAGATTAAATGGAAGGAGGTTACGCATATGCAGTGCTGCTTTATTCATTTGCAATAGGACTGTCTGAGATAGCTAAGCACTTGTACTCAGATATTTCCATCAGCCCTTCTAGAATGAATGGAGCAGCACCGGATACATTGCAAGAAGAGGCATACACCGGACCCTGTTCTCAGAATTAGTGGAGATCTTTGTTGTGAAACTTTCACCAATCAGACTTTTATCGCCTAATTGTGAACAGGTTACCACAGGAGGTGGCGAGTTTTCCTTCAATGGAAGTGTTCAAACAAAGGCTGGACAGACATGACTGTCTGGGATGATTTAGTGAATCCTGCACTGAGCAGCATGTTGGACCCGGTGACCCTATGATAATAACTCTATTATTCTATGATAGGTGATAAGTAGAGATGAGCGAACACCAAAATGTTCGGGTGTTCGTTATTCGTAACGAACTTCCCGTGATGCTCGAGGGTTCGTTTCGAACAACGAACCCCATTGAAGTCAATGGGCGACCAGAACATTTTTGTATTTCGCCGATGCTCGCTAAGGTTTTCATGTGTGAAAATCTGGGCAATTCAGGAAAGTGATGGAAATGACACAGTGACGGATAGGGCAGGCGAGGGGCTACATGTTGGGCTGCATCTCAAGTTCACAGGTCCCACTATTAAGCCACAATACCGGCAAGAGTGGGCCCCCCCCCCTCCCAACAACTTTTACTTCTGAAAAGCCCTCATTAGCATGGCATACCTTTGCTAAGCACCACACTACCTCCAACAAAGCACAATCACTGCCTGCATGACACTCCACTGACACTTCTCCTGGGTTACATGCTGACCAACCGCCCCCCCTCCCCCCCACAGCGCACACCAAAGTGTCCCTGGGCAGCCTTCAGCTGCCCTCATGCCACACCACGCTCATGTCTATTTAGAAGTGCGTCTGCCATGACGAGGGACCGCAGGCACACACTGCAGAGGTTGGCACGGCTAGGCAGCGACCCTCTTTAAAAGTGGCGGAGCGATAGCCCACAATGCTGTACAGAAGCAATGAGAAATAGAATCCTGTGCCACCGCCATCAGGAGCTGCACACGTGGGCATAGCAATGGGGAACCTATGTGCCACACACTATTCATTCTGTCAAGGTGTCTGCATGCCCCAGTCAGACCGGGCTTTTTAATTCATAGACACAGGCAGGTACAACTCCCTATTGTGAAGTCCCTGTCGACCCACAGCATGGGTGGCTCCCTGGAACCCACCGGCGGTACACAGAAATATCCCATTGCATTGCCCAACACAGCTGAGGTAGTAATGTCGTGCTTAATGCAGGTGGGCTTCGGCCCACACTGCATGCCCCAGTCAGACTGGGGTTCTTTAGAAGTGTACAGATGTAGTAAAAACTCCGTGTGCACCTACAACATGGGTGGGTGCCAGGAAGCCACCGGCGGTACATAGAAATATCCCATTGCATTGCCCAACACAGCTGAGGTAGTAATGTTGTGCTTAACCCTTTCCAATCCAATTTGTATATGGTTTTCCTAGGGGGCTTACTCTTTTTCTGCCGTTATACAACGGCGCTATATGCTGGCTAAAGCCAGTACTGCATGAGCTGACACGTAGGATAGGCTCCGACAGCAGAGAGGCTGGCAATATACAGTAAGAGAACCCCGACGGACGTCTACCAACAACGGAGCTGTACAGCCTTAAAACCCTAATGTCTTCACAGGTCACACAGTGGACTGGAAAGGGTTAATGCAGGTGGGTTTCGGCCCACACTGCATGCCCCAGTCAGACTGGGTTTCTTTATAAGTGGAAAAAGATGCATTTATAATTCCCTGTGGACCCACTGCCTGGGTGGGTGCCAGGAAGCCAGCGGCGGTACACAGAAATATCCCATTGCATTGCCCAACACAGCTGAGGTAGTAATGTCGTGCGTAATACAGGTGGGCTTCGGCCCACACTGCATGCCCCAGTCAGACTGGGGTTCTTTAGAAGTGTACAGATGTATTAAAAACTCCGTGTGCACCTACAGCATGGGTGGCTCCCTGGAACCCACCGGCGGTACATAAAAATATCCCATTGCATTGCCCAACACAGCTGAGGTAGTAATGTCGTGCGTAATACAGGTGGGCTTCGGCCCACACTGCATGCCCCAGTCAGACTGGGGTTCTTTAGAAGTGTACAGATGTATTAAAAACTCCGTGTGCACCTACAGCATGGGTGGCTCCCTGGAACCCACCGGCGGTACATAAAAATATCCCATTGCATTGCCCAACACAGCTGAGGTAACGTCAGCTGTAATGCAGGTGGGCTAAAAATTAATTTGATTACACTGTAGGCGAGGGCCCACAAAAATTGCTGTATCAACAGTACTAATGTACATCCAAAAAATTGGCCATGGCCAGCCAAGAGGGCAGGTGAAACCCATTAATCGCTTTGGTTAATGTGGCTTAAGTGGTAACTAGGCCTGGAGGCAGCCCAGTGTAACGAAAAATTGGTTCAAGTTAAAGTTCCAATGCTTTTAAGCGCATTGAAACTTATAAAAATTGTTCAGAAAAATTATTTGACTGAGCCTTGTGGCCCTAAGAAAAATTGCCCGTTCAGCGTGATTACGTGAGGTTTCAGGAGGAGGAGCAGGAGGAGGAGGAGGAATATTAGACACAGATTGATGAAGCAGAAATGTCCCCGTTTTGGATGGTGAGAGAGAACGTAGCTTCCATCCGCGGGTGCAGCCTACGTATTGCTTACGTATCGCTGCTGTCCGCTGGTAGAGAACAGAAGTCTGGGGAAATCCAGCCTTTGTTCATCTTGATGAGTGTTAGCCTGTCGGCACTGTCGGTTGACAAGCGGCTACGCTTATCTGTGATGATTCCCCCAGCCGCACTAAACACCCTTTCCGACAAGACGCTAGCCGCAGGACAAGCAAGCACCTCCAGGGCATACAGGGCTAGTTCAGGCCACGTGTCCAGCTTCGACACCCAGTAGTTGTAGGGGGCAGAGGCGTCACCAAGGATGGTCGTGCGATCCGCTACGTACTCCCTCACCATCCTTTTACAGTGCTCCCGCCGACTCAGCCGTGACTGGGGAGCGGTGACACAGTCTTGGTGGGGAGCCATAAAGCTGGCCAGGCCCTTAAAGACTGTTGCACTGCCTGGGATGTACATGCTGCTCGATCTACGCACATCCCCTGCTACCTTGCCCTCGGTACTGCGCCTTCTGCCACTAGCGCTGTCGGCTGGGAATTTTACCATCAGCTTGTCCGCAAGGGTCCTGTGGTATAGCAACACTCTCGAACCCCTTTCCTCTTCGGGAATCAGAGTGGGCAGGTTCTCCTTATACCGTGGATCGAGCAGTGTGTACACCCAGTAATCCGTCGTGGCCAGAATGCATGCAACGCGAGGGTCACGAGAAATGCATCCTAACATGAAGTCAGCCATGTGTGCCAGGGTACCTGTACGCAACACATGGCTGTCCTCACTAGGAAGATCACTTTCAGGATCCTCCTCCTCCTCCTCCTCCTCCTCCTCAGGCCATACACGCTGAAAGGATGACAGGCAATCAGCCGGTGTACCGTCAGCAGCGGCCCAAGCTGTCTCTTCCCCCTCCTCCTCATCCTCCTCATGCTCCTCCTCCTCCTCCTGTACGCGCTGAGAAATAGACAGGAGGGTGCCCTGACTATCCAGCGGCATACTGTCTTCCCCCGCCCCCGTTTCCGAGCGCAAAGCAGCTGCCTTTATGGTTTGCAGGGAATTTCTCAAGATGCATAGCAGAGGAATGGTGACGCTAATGATTGTAGCATCGCCGCTCACCACCTGGGTAGACTCCTCAAAATTACCAAGGACATGGCAGATGTCTGCCAACCAGGCCCACTCTTCTGAAAGGAATTGAGGAGGCTGACTCCCACTGCGCCGCCCATGTTGGAGTTGGTATTCGACTATAGCTCTCCGTTGTTCATAGAGCCTGGCCAACATGTGGAGCGTAGAGTTCCACCGTGTGGGCACGTCGCACAGCAGTCGGTGCACTGGCAGCTTAAAGTGATGTTGCAGGGTGCGCAGGGTGGCAGCGTCCGTGTGGGACTTGCGGAAATGTGCGCAGAGCCGGCGCGCCTTTACGAGCAGGTCTGACAAGCGTGGGTAGCTTTTCAGAAAGCGCTGAACCACCAAATTAAAGACGTGGGCCAGGCATGGCACGTGCGTGAGGCTGCCGAGCTGCAGAGCCGCCACCAGGTTACGGCCGTTGTCACACACGACCATGCCCGGTTGGAGGCTCAGCGGCGCAAGCCAGCGGTCGGTCTGCTCTGTCAGGCCCTGCAGCAGTTCGTGGGCCGTGTGCCTCTTATCGCCTAAGCTGAGTAGTTTCAGCACGGCCTGCTGACGCTTGCCCACCGCTGTGCTGCCACACCGCGCGACACCGACTGCTGGCGACATGCTGCTGCTAACACATCTTGATTGCGAGACAGAGGAGGAGGAGGAGGAGGAGGGTGCTTTAGTGGAGGAAGCATACACCTCCGCAGATACCAGCACCGAGCTGGGGCCCGCAATTCTGGGGGTGGGTAGGACGTGAGCGGTCCCAGGCTCTGACTCTGTCCCAGCCTCCACTAAATTCACCCAATGTGCCGTCAGGGAGATGTAGTGGCCCTGCCCGCCTGTGCTTGTCCACGTGTCCGTAGTTAAGTGGACCGTGGCAGTAACCGCGTTGGTGAGGGCGCGTACAATGTTGCGGGAGACGTGGTCGTGCAGGGCTGGGACGGCACATCGGGAAAAGTAGTGGCGACTGGGAACTGAGTAGCGCGGGGCCGCCGCCTCCATGATACTTTTGAAGGACTCCGTTTCCACAACCCTATACGGCAGCATCTCAAGGCTGATGAATTTTGCGATGCGGACGGTTAACGTTTGAGCGTGCGGGTGCGTGGCGGCGTACTTGCGCTTGCGCTCCAACAGTTGCGCTAGCGACGGCTGGACTGTGCGGTGCGAGACATTGGTGGATGGGGCCGAGGACAGCGGAGGTGAGGGTGTGGGTGCAGGCCATGAGACGGTCGTGCCTGTGTCCTGAGAGGGGGGTTGCATCTCAGTGGCAGGTTGGGGCACAGGGGGAGAGGCAGGGGTGCAAACCGGAGGCGGTGAACGGCCTTCGTCCCACCTTGTGGGGTGCTTGGCCATCATATGCCTGCGCATGGTGGTGGTGGTGAGGCTGTTGGTGTTGGCTCCCCGGCTGAGCTTTGCGCAACAAAGGTTGCACACCACTGTTCGTCGGTCGTCAGGCGTCTCTGTGAAAAACTGCCAGACCTTAGAGCACCTCGGCCTCTGCAGGGTGGCATGGCGCGAGGGGGCGCTTTGGGAAACACTTGGTGGATTATTCGGTCTGGCCCTGCCTCTACCCCTGGCCCTGGCCACCGCACTGCCTCTTGCAACCTGCCCTGCTGATGCCCTTGACTCCCCCTCTGAAGACCTGTCCTCCTGAGTAAGCGTTGCACACCAGGTGGGGTCAGTCACCTCATCGTCCTGCTGCTCTTCCTCCGAATCCTCTGTGCGCTGCTCCCTCGGACTTACTGCCCTTACTACTACCTCACTGCAAGACAACTGTGTATGATCGTCATCGTCCTCCTCACCCACAGAAAGTTGTTGAGACAGTTGGCGGAAGTCCCCAGCCTCATCCCCCGGACCCCGGGAACTTTCGAATGGTTGGGCATCAGTGACTATAAACTCCTCTGGTGGGAGAGGAACCGCTGCTGCCCAATCTGAGCAGGGGCCCGAGAACAGTTCCTGGGAGTGTTCCCGCTCCTGAGCAGGTGTCATTGTAGTGGAGTGAGGAGGCTGGGAGGAAGGAGGAGCAGCAGACAGAGGATTCGGATTTGCAGCAGTGGACGGCGCAGAACTGCGTGTTGACGATAGGTTGCTCGAAGCACTTTCTGCCATCCAGGACAGGACCTGCTCACACTGCTCATTTTCTAATAACCGTCTCCCGCGTGGACCCATTAATTGGGCGATGAATGTGGGGACGCCAGAAACGTGCCTCTCTCCTAATCGCGCAGCAGTCGGCTGCGACACACCGGGATCAGGAGCTCGGCCTGTGCCCACACCCTGACTTGGCCCTCCGTGTCCTCGGCCGCGTCCACGTCCTCTAGGCCTACCCCTACCCCTCAGCATGCTGTATTACCAGTGATTTGATTTCACAGGCAGGAAATAAATTGGCGCAAGACTGCAGGCCAAATATAATTTTTGCCCTTTTTGGAAAACGAAAGGCCCCACTGCCTCTAGTGAATGAATAATCTAAGTTTAATAACTGTGCTGTGTCCCTGCTAATGTGTCACAGAACGTGAGGGTAGCAGAGTTATTATAACTCTGGCAGAGCAGGTATTTTTTTTCCCAATTAAGGAAAGCAAATGGCGAAGCCAGCAGTAAAGCGTAGCTGGGTGCGTATGATTTAGCAATGTTTTTCACGCAGCTCACACGTGTCCACAGGCGTTAGGACGGACAGAGGCTGGACAAATAGATTTGTTTTCAGTTTTTTTCCACCAAAAGGCAGCACTGCGTATATTCAATGAACATGAGAAGTTTAATAACTGTGCTGTGTCCCTGCTTATGTGTCACAGAACGTGAGGGTAGCAGAGTTATTATAACTCTGGCAGAGCAGGTATTTTTTTCCCAATTAAGGAAAGCAAATGGCGAAGCCAGCAGTAAAGCGTAGCTGGGTGCGTATGATTTAGCAATGTTTTTCACGCAGCTCACACGTGTCCACCGCCCGTAAGGACGGACACAGGCTGGACAAATAGATTTGTTTCCACTTGTTTTTCCACCAAAAGGCAGCACTGCGTATATTCTATGAATAATAACTGTGTTGTGGCCCTGCCTATACAATTCTTTCCCTGCAGTATCAATGGAGGGTTGAATGCTCTGCAGAGGCGATTTTGAGAAGCCCAAAAAAAATGCAGCACAGCTAACAGCAGCCTGAACAGTACTGCACACGGATAAATATGGCCCTAGAAAGGACCGTTGAGGTTCTTGAAGGCTACACTCACTCCTAACACTCTCCCTGCCTATGCAGCACTTCTGTCCCTAATGCCAGGTGCAACGCTCTGCAGAGCCGATTTTGAGAAAAAAAAAATGCCACTGCTAACAGCAGCCAACACACAGCTATCAGTGGCCCTAATAAGGACCTTTGGGGGGTCTTGAAGCCTACACTAACTACCAATTCTTTCCCTACAGCAGCTCCGGTATAAACAGCACTGTCCCTCATCTAACTCACACCGCATCTGAGGCGAGCCGCGGGAGGGGCCGACTTTTATATTAGGCGAACACCTGATCTCGCCAGCCACTCACAGCAGGGGGGTGGTATAGGGCTTAAACGTTGCAGGGGGAAGTTGTAATGCCTTCCCTGTCTTTCAATTGGCCAGAAAAGCGCGCTAACGTCTCAGGGAAGGAAGTGAAAGTAACCAGAACACCGCATGGTGTTCGTTACGAATAACGAACATCCCGAACACCCTAATATTCGCACGAATATCAAGCTCGGACGAACGCGTTCGCTCATCTCTAGTGATAAGTCTATTTTGGTACAACTCCCCTAAAAACTAAGGCCGCCTGCACATGAACGAGTCGGATTCTGCAAGTGGATTTCCACCGCAGGAAACGAACTGCGAATGCTTGTGGACGATCGCAGAAGTAATTGTTTTTCCTTGCGGATGCCCTGCTGTCATCCATGTGGAAAAAAGATTGCAAGCAGGTGATATCAGAATGTTGCCCAACCCACTGCAAAAACCCTTCCTTTGATCTGTATTAACAAAACATTAATGCCGAGATGACATTCTCTTATATGCTTGTGGTGGTGAGAGCTTAGAACCGTCGTCAGAGCGGTATACTGCTCTCTTGGCTTGGGAGAGCAATGAACCTGCCTATATAAAATATCCTGGCTACTACAATGGACAATGGTGTGTTCTTCTCTGAAAAAAATCAGTCCTGCTTCCTCTTATTCATTTTGTTATGTGATCTCCTGGCAACCTGTGAGCTATCCGCTTTAAAATTCGCTCATACGCAATTTAATTGTGGGTGCACTGTGATTTGTAAGCTCCCGTAAAAAACAATGGAGCCCATCCACATGGAATCCATTTCATTATTCTAACTCATTTAAAGGCACTGGTGTCACAACAGACATTACATGAACTACTAATTGTTATTGACATGAACTCGATTGCAATCTACCTGCTGCACGAGTCACCATTTTATAGGTAGGGTATCAACCACGGTGACCATGCCATAGTTAGCACGCCCACTCAAGCTACGCTTGCCAACTTCTGCTCACTGCACCTGCAATTCTGAACTTATTTGGGCAGTGGAATGACTTTAGAATAGACACTTGATTCCTTTAGTAGAATTGAATTTCCTCTAAGACCCCTTTGATTGTGATTCTTTCCAGATGCTGACAGACTATTAGATTTTGCACCACATTCAGAAAGAAAGTGTCTAGAACGATTGCTATAAATTGTACGGAATACCCTCTTTTGATCATGGACAGCACCCAAGAGTCCAGTGCAATCTCTTCATTAAAAGGTTGACAGACAAGCTCCCACTTGGGAAGGCCTGGTGTCATAAATCACTATGTTTAGGGATAAGGGTGAACTGTCTTTTCCTCTGGGTTCTCCTTCAATGGAAGAGTTCAAACAAAGGCTGGACACACATCTGTCTGGGATGATTTAGTGAATCCTGCACTGTGCAGGGGGTTGGACCCGATGACCCTGGAGGTCCATTCCAACTCTACCATTCTATTATTCTATGATGAATGATAAGTCTATTTTGGTACAACTCCCCTAAAAAACTAAGGGCGAGCACCCACTGGCGATTGCGTTTTTCGTGTGTGAAAAACGCAGCGTTTTCCGCGCGTTTTTCGTGGCTTTTTCACGGCATTTTAGCGGCTTTTTCGCGCCTTTTCTGTTAATTTCCATTGACATTCATTTGTGCATTAAGAGAAAAATAAGGACACATGCAACTGACAGTTCCTATGTTAAAAATTGCAACGGACCGAAAAAAAAAAACGCCAGTGGACAGGAACACATTCAATACTAATTGCTCTTGAGAAAAAACGCAAAGGAAAAAAAAATCGCCAGTGGGTGCTCGCCCTAAGGCCGCCTGCACATGAATGACTCGGATTCTGCAAGCGGATTTCCACCGCAGAAAACTTGCTATTCATTATGGAAATTAACTGCGAATGCTTGTGGACTATCGCAGAAGCAATAGTTTTTCCACGCAGATGCCCTGCCTATCATCTGTGCGGAAAAAAGATTGCAAGCAGGTGATATCACAAAGTTGCCCAACCCTCTGGAAAAACCCTTCTATTGATCTTTATTAATAGAGATGAGCGAACACCAAAATGCTCGGGTGCTCGTTACTCGGGACGAAATTATCGCGATGCTCGAGGGTTCGTTTCGAATAGCGAACCCCATTGAAGTCAATGGGCGACCCGAGCATTTTTGTATTTCGCTAAGGTTTTCATGTGTGAAAATCTGGGCAATTCAAGAAAGTGATGGGAACGACACAGCAACGCATAGGGCAGGCGAGGGGCTACATGTTGGGCTGCATCTCAAGTTCCCAGGTCCCACTATTAAGCCACAATACCGGCAAGAGTGGGCCCCCCCCCCTCCCAACAACTTTTACTTCTGAAAAGCCCTCATTAGCATGGCATACCTTAGCTAAGCACCACACTACCTCCAACAAAGCACAATCACTGCCTGCATGACACTCCGCTGCCACTTCTCCTGGGTTACATGCTGCCCAACCTCCCTAACCCCCCCCCGCACGACGCAGTGTCCACAGCGCACACCAAACTGTCCCTGCGCAGCCTTCAGCTACACTCATGCCACACCACCCTCATGTCTATTTATAAGTGTGTCTGCCAGAGGAAATGCAGGCACACACTGCAGAGGGTTGGCATGGCTAGGCAGCGACCCCCCCATAAAAGGGGCGGGGCGATAGTCCACAATGCTGTACAGAAGCAATGAGAAATCCAATACTGTGCCACCTCCATCTGGAGCTGCACACGTGGGCATAGCAATGGGGAACCTATGTGCCACACACTATTCATTCTGTCAAGGTGTCTGCATGCCCCAGTCAGACCGCGGTTTTTTATAAATTGTCACAGCCAGGTACAACTCCGCAATGGGAATTCTGTGTGCACCCACAGCATGGGTGGCTCCCTGGAACCCACCGGCTGTACATAAATGTATCCAATTGCAGTGCCCTGGACAGCAGAGCTAACGTCAGATTAAATGCGGGTGGACTTCGGCCCACACTGCATGCCCCAACCTGACCGGGCTTTTTAATTCATAGACACAGGCAGGTACAACTCCGTATTGTGAAGTCCCTGTGGACCGACAGGATGGGTGGTTCCCTGGAACCCACCGGCGGTACATAAATATATCCCATTGCATTGCCCATCACAGCTGAGGTAATGTCATGTTTAATGCAGGTGGGCTTCGACCCACACTGCATGCCCCAGTCAGACTGGGTTTCTTTAGAAGTGGACACATGTAGTTACAACTCCGTGTGGACCCACAGCATGGGTGGCTCCCTGGAACACACCGGCGGTACATAAATATATCCCATTGCGTTGCCCATCACAGCTGAGCTAATGTCATGTTTAATGCAGGTGGGCTTCGGCCCACACTGCATGCCCCAGTCTGACTGGGGTTCTTTAGAAGTGGACACATGTAGTTACAACTCCGTGTGGACCCACAGCATGGGTGGGTGCCAGGAAGCCACCGGCGGTACATAAATATATCCCATTGCATTGCCCATCACAGCTAAGGTAATGTCGTGCTTAATGCAGGTGGGCTTCGGCCCACACTGCATGCCCCAGTCAGACTGGGGTTCATTAGAAGTGGACAGATGTAGGTTCAACTCAGTGTGCACCTACAGCATGGGTGGCTCCCTGGAACCCACCGGCGGTACATAAATAAATCCCATTGCATTGCCCAGCACGGCTGAGGTAACGTCCGATTAAACGCAGGTGGGCTTCGGCCCACACTGCATGCCCCAGTCAGACTGGGGTTCATTAGAAGTGGACAGATGTAGGTTCAACTCCGTGTGCACCTACAGCATGGGTGGCTCCCTGGAACCCACCGGCGGTACATAAATAAATCCCATTGCATTGCCCAGCACGGCTGAGGTAACGTCCGATTAAACGCAGGTGGGCTTCGGCCCACACTGCATGCCCCAGTCAGACTGGAGTTTTTAATACGTAGACACTGGCAGGTACAAATCCGTAAAGTGAAGTCCCTGCGGACCCACAGCATGGTTGGCTCCCTGGAACCCATCGGCGGTACATAAATGTATCCCATTGCAGTGCCCTACTCTGCAGAGCTAACGTCAGATACAATACAGGTGGGCTTCGGCCCACAGTGCATGCCCCAGTCAGACTGGTAATATGTACCTTAACAGTAACCTCGTTGGTGGTAATGTGGTGGTGACTGCGGACCTAGTAGCGCGGTTTAATTTAGTTGGTTTTCGGAATGTGGCCAGGATTAAGTGGGCCGTGGCGGGGGGATGGTGGTGGTGCTCTCTTGTTGTGTCGTTAAAGGTGAAATTCTTGGACTGCCACCAGACGGACCAATGCAAAGGTATTTGCCAAGAATGTTTTCATTGTTGGAGGAGGAGGGGGATGTTTTGGAGGCACTATGTGTCCTCTCCACGTGTCCGTGGTTATATGCACCTTAACAGTAACAGCGGTGGTGGGAAATGGCCTCGCCGCCATCATGTCTTTGGGAAGCCTCTGTTTCCACACCCCAGTGACATACCATTAGCAGCGGTATAGGCAGAGCCCAGAATTATTAACATTTCAGCGGTAGCATAAGGGACAGGCCCCACTAACATATCACTAGCAGCATTATAGGGGGAGCACAGTATTAGTTCCATTTCAGTAATAGTAGCACTCAAGACGGGCCCCAGTAACAATTCCGAAGCAGCAGTATAGGGGGAGCGCAGTCTTAGTTCCATTTCAGTAATAGTAGCACTCAAGACAGGCCCCAGTAACAATTCCGAAGCAGCAGTAAAGGGGGAGCACAGTATTAGTTCCATTTCAGTAATAGTAGCACTCAAGACAGGCCCCAGTAACAATTCCGAAGCAGCAGTATAGGGGGAGCGCAGTCTTAGTTCCATTTCAGTAATAGTAGCACTCAAGACAGGCCCCAGTAACAATTCCGAAGCAGTCGGCTGCGATACACCTGGATCAGGAGCTCGGCCTGTGCCCACACCCTGACTTGGGCCTCCGCGTCCTCAGCCGCGTCCACGTCCTCTAGGCCTACCCCTACCCCTCAGCATGCTGTATTACCAGTAATTCAGAAACAGAACGCTGTAAGAAATAATGTGGCGCAAGCCTGCTGTTAAACTTAGCTGGCTGCGTATGATTTTTTAAAAGTTCTCCACCCAGCACACACGTACCCAGAACGCTAAGCACTGTGAGAGGCAGGCCAAATAGATTTTTTGCCCTTTTTTTTTTTTAGAAAAGGCCCTCTGCGTATATTCAATCAATAATATATGTGTTGTGGCCCTGGAGTGTGTCACAGAACTGCAGTGTTGCACTGTTATTAACTGCAGCACAGCGGTGATTTCACAGCCAGGAAATAAATTGGCGCAAGCCTGCAGTTAAACTTAGCTGGCTGCGTATGATTTTTTTTAAGTTCTCCACCCAGCACACACGTACCCAGAACGCTAAGCACTGTGAGAGGCAGGCCAAATAGATTTTTTGCCCTTTTTTTTTTTAGAAAAGGCCCACTGCGTATATTCAATCAATAATATATGTCTTCTGGCCCTGCCTACACAATTCTGTCCCTGGAGTATTACTGCAGGGCGCAATGCTCTGCACGGCCGATTTGGTAAAAAAAAATGTGCAACACTGCAAAAAGCAGCCTCCACAGTACTGCACACGGTTAGATGTGGCCCTAAGAAAGACCGTTGGGGTTCTTGAAGCCTACAATCACTCCTAACACTCTCCCTGCCTAACCACCACTTCTGTCCCTGTAGTGTTACTGCAGGGCGCAATGCTCTGCACGGCCGAGATACCAAAAAAAAAAACGGGTGCAACACTGCAAAAAAGCAGCCTCCACAGTACTGCACACGGTTAGATGTGGCCCTAAGAATGACCGTTGGGGTTCTTGAAGCCTACAGTAACTGCTAACACTCTCCCTATAGCAGCTCCAACACTATAGCACTTTCCCTCCTCTAAGTCTGAATACATCTGAGGCGAGCCGCTGGAGGGGCCGATTTTTATACTCGGGTGACACCTGATCTCGCCAGCCACTCAAAGCAGGGGGGTGGTATAGGGCTGGAACATCACAGGAGGAAGTTGTAATGCCTTCCCTGTCTTTCAATTGGCCAGAAAAGCGCGCTAACGTCTCAGAGATGAAAGTGAAAGTAACCCGAACATCGCGTGGTGCTCGTTAAGAGTAACGAGCATCACGAACACCCTAATATTCGCCCGAGCATCAAGCTCGGACGAGTACGTTCGCTCATCTCTATTTATTAACAAAAGGTTAATGCCGAGACAATGAAAGTCAATAGTCTGGCTGCCACACACAATATTTCCTCAAACCCAGAGGGTGAAATAATTTTGTTCATGCAGGCTTATCAGGATGTGGACCATGCATCCAATTTCCAACAGATATCTCCAAGACTCATGTAAGCAGCACGAGGGGTTAAATTATCCACAGCTCGTCATCTAAAATGCACAAACTCTTTATCGATCCATACTTTGCAAATCGCCGCAACGTTTCAACTGCTTGCCGCAGTCTTTATCAGGAGACAACATTCTCTTATACGTTAGAACGGCATACTTCTCTCTTGGTTTGGGAGAGCAATAAACCTGTCCATATCAAATATCCTGGCGGCTGCAATGGACAATGGTGTGCTCTTCTCTGAAAAAATCAGTCCTGCTTCCTTTTATTCATTTTGTTATGTGATCTCCTGGGAAAATTGTGAGCTATCTGCGTTGAATCCACGCCCATACGCAATTTAATTGTGGGTGCACTGCGATTCGTAAGCTTCCATAAACAACAAAGGGGCCCATCCACATGGAATCCAGGCAAAAATAGAGCGTACTGCAATTTCTTTCCACTGGAAAGAAAGCCTAAGACCTCATGTCCATGGGGAAAGTAAATTTTAAAATCTGCAGCGGAATGCATTGACCACCCGCATGTAGATAAATAGCCACAGATTGTATTTTAAAATAATTAAAAAATTTCATGTGCGAGGGGGCGTGGCCTGAATGAGCACCAAGATGGTCGCTTGATCCCGGAGCTCTGAGAGATCTCACTTCTAAAGCGACAAAAAAGCACTACCGAGGACTCACCACACACTCCACTGGGTTCCACAGACTTGACTTACCGGCAGATGAATCGCCGCAGATCGACTCGTCAGGTGTCGGGCCGTTTGGAGGACTTTTTCTCGCCACGTGTCATCAAGCGCACCTCCATTCCTGCAGCTCGCTCCTCGTTGCCTGCCTCATCGGAGAAAGGAGGAGACTCCCTCGGGTCCGCGGCCGTCACACTACCGACCGGAGAACTGCTGTCGGTGACGGCTGAAAGAGAAAGAGAAGGTGAGCCTGACACGCTGATAGATACCTCGCTGCCGCCCGCAGCCGTATCTCTCTGCTCACTCGGCTCCGCTGCCTTGCCAACACTTGTTGAGGAGCCTGCCTCCTCAGAAGATTCAGAAGCGCTGACCGCTGCATCCCCGGAGACTGGAGCGGGGTTCCCTGCGTTGCTGTCACGGAGTACTGAAGGTGCCCTGACCGCCGACCTTATACTGCCGATCGCGGCTGCCCCGGAGGCTGTAGGGGAGCTCCTCATCTTGCCAGAAAACAGCGACAAGCATCTCTCCCCTGTTGAGCCTGCGCTGCTGACAGCTGCCGCTCCGGAGGCTACAGGGGGACTCCTGACAGTGCCGGCTTTTGAGGCTGATAGTGCCCGGGCTGCTAACCCCGTCCCGCTGACCGCGGCCACTTCGGAAGCTGCGGGGGATTTCTCTGCCCTGCCGAGGCTGGAAACTGAGTATCCCTCCTCTACAAGCCCTGCATCGCTGACTGAGGGCGATCCGGAGGTCCAGAGGGGGCTGCCGGCTGCTCTGAAGTTTGTTGAGGAGATTACCTCCCCTGCAAGTCCTAAACCAACATCTTTTCTTGCTCCGGTCTCTTCAACTGAACTCTCTGCTCCGTCGGGGTGGAGAGGGGTCCCCACAGCAGCGGAGAATTTCCCACCTCTCGCGTCCGACATTTTGAGGGACCAGCTCAGGATATCGCACCAGGAGAAGGGAAGAGGTGAGTGCAAACAAATCATTAACCCTTCCCTGCCTGCAATCCCCACTCAAGTATATCATAACTGTACTCCAGCCACAAGAAATTTTGAGAGGGAGACCTCTACACCACCTAACCACAGTATATATACAAACAGACTCGAAGGCTTGACTTCCACGTATTTTGAGGAAGATACTCAATCTCCCTTTAACTCCTTATCTTCAAATCCCTCTGCGGAAACTCTCTCCCAACAAAATATAGGAAAGCGCCAATCTAACAAATCCTATTACAACTCTGAGGGAAATACAATGTCTTCCAAAGGAAAGGGAGCACACAGAGGGGCGCAACAGACACCTAAAGCGAACTCTAAATCTCAGAAACAGACACATATTTCTCCCTCGGCAAGTCCGCTTAAACAAAGACAAAAACTTATGATGGATCTACCAGAAGATCTGCCAATTTCTAATATGGAAGACATGATAACTGATATGCCTACTTCTGAAAAACCAGTTACAGAAACTTTCATGAAAGAAATGGTAGTCGCTTTAAAGAATTCATTGCAAGCTAACTTTGATTCGCTAACATCTACACTGAAAGCTAATCTAGCGGAAGTTGATGAGAGAGTTACCCATACTGAAAACAAAATAGGTGAACTGGCTCATTCACATAATGATCTTATCGATTCTCACTATGCTCTGTCTGACGAGGTGGACAAACTAAAATCTAAGCTAGCTGACATGGAGGACAGGAACCGCCGTAACAATGTTAAATTTAGAGGGATTCCAGAAACGGTCTCCCCTACGGAGCTGACTAAATATCTACAACAACTGATAAAATCCATCCTCCCTGATGTGACAGCCACAGAGTTAACTATCGACAGAGCACACAGATTACCTAAACCTAAATTTCTGGCAGAAAATATCCCAAGAGATGTAATAGCACGCATTCATTACTTCCATGTTAAAGAGGCCGTAATGCAGTCAGTTCGAAAAACAAACCAATTACCAGCACCCTTTGGAGACGTGCGTTTATATATTGACTTGTCTCAGGCCACTCTGCAGGAGAGAAGAAAATATGCTGCCATTACCAATACCCTCAGGCGGGAAAAAATTCTATATAAATGGGGTTTCCCTCCCAAATTGATCATTCAAAAAGATGGAATAACCCATGTTCTTTCCAAACCAGAAGAAGCGGCCGACCTTCTAACTACATGGAATCTACAACCAAGCGAGACCACTCCAGCGGCTCCTACCAGACGTCCCAGGGTCCATGAGAAGATTCCTTCTGTTGGGAATTTGGAGCGCTGAATAACTCAACTTCGACATCTGAGGTGGTCTTTGGATCCATCGCAGTGAGTTCTCAAATACGTTTGAACTTTGCCCTCCCCCAAGCACAAGCCCAATATACACCTTACGGACTTGTTGTTTCCAATCTACCCTTTTGGAGATTCTTTACTAGAATCTTGTTTTTATGTTCTTAAAAATGTTCAATTTCTTTGTTAGTTTCAGACATCCGACTGCGTCCACATTAGCACACAGCACCCATTTCAGGATAAAATGGCTGTTAAGCTTCTTTCTATAAATGCAAATGGGTTGAACTCCCCATTTAAAAGGTCCGCAATGTGGAGAGAGGCCCTTACATCCCAAACTGACATACTCTGTGTTCAGGAGACGCACTTCGATGCCTCTGCTCACCCAAAAATGACCCATAATAAATTTCCTAACATATACTTAGCCTGCGCCTCCGAAAAGAAAGCAGGTGTAATGATTGCATTTAGAGACACGGTGTCCACGGAAATCTCATTTATAGAACAAGACCCCAAGGGAAGATACATACTCCTCTCTGGTACTTTAAACTCAATTCTCTTCACTTTACTTAATGTTTATGCGCCTAACTCTGCACAAATAAGATTTCTAAACAAAACTATTAGGAAGTTGCGGAGACACGAGAAAGGCAGATTAATAATATGTGGGGACTTTAACCTTATCCCAGATAGCTCTTTAGACACTTCCGCCAGTCTCCCTAGAAGAACTCCTGTTCTACAGCCATGGATCCAGAGGGAAGCATTATACGATGTATTTAGATGTTTAAACGCCTCATCAAGAGAGTATACTTTTTATTCCGCTCGCCATAGATCTTTCTCACGAATAGATTTAATACTAGTGGACAGAGAGTCCTTGCCTTTTGTTACAGATGCACAAATAGGTACAGTGACTTGGTCTGAACATGCGCCGGTTTCAGCCACTTTTACATGGGGTCATGGCCTGGGAGGGGCGAGGTCTTGGAGAAACAACCTCTTCTTGATGGGGATCAAACAAAACTTGAAGAAGATATCTGAGACCCTGTCAGAGTTCTTCTTGTTTAATTCCACACCGGATGTTTCTCCTCTTACTATCTGGAATACACATAAGGCCTATATAAGGGGGGTCCTCATCAAGATGAGCGCCAAACACAAAAAAGCAAAGGAAGCTCAAATCTCTGAGATTCTCTCACAGATTTCTGAAAAAGAAAAAATTCTCCGGTCCTCGACACCCAACTCTGACCATACCCAACTTTTCCTGTTGAGACAGAAATTACGTAATCTCATGCTGGAAAATTTTGAAAAATCTTTAAAGTTCTCTCGAGCTAATTTCTACACTTCGTTTAACAAACCTTCACGATTGATGGCAAAAATTACAAAAAAGAAAATCATAAAGGCTAAGATCCATTATATACATTGCACAGATACTCCGGGAGAAAAGGTGTTTCACCCAAAACAAATAGCTAACGCCTTTCAAAAATTCTATGAGAAACTATACAATCTCAAGAAAGACTCCACTACTCCCCAACCGACGCAAAAAGAAATTCAAAATTTCCTATCTAAAATAAACCTCCCATCTATTTCGGAAACACAAAGTAGTTCCTTGAACAAACCCATATCTCAAAAAGAAATCTTAGACACTATCAAGCTACTAAAATCTCAAAAATCCCCGGGCCCAGATGGATTCTCAAACGAGTATTGCAAACACTTTGCAGAAACCCTGACTCCCCACTTGTCCCTAGCATTTAATCAAATTATAGCACTAAGCAATTTACCATCAGAAATGCTGGAAGCAACAATAATTACTATACCCAAACCAGGTAAGGACCCCTCTACCATATCTAATTATCGACCCATTTCCCTACTAAATTGTGACACAAAGCTTTATTCAAAAATTCTGGCCCAACGATTACTAAAAATTTTACCTGATATTATCCATTCAGACCAAGTAGGATTCACTAAGGGGAGGCAGGCACCAGATGGTACTAGAAGGGTCTTAAATCTTCTATCAAAGCTAGAATCCTCACAGACACATTCTCTTAGCCCTAGACGCTGAAAAAGCCTTTGATAGGCTCCATTGGGGATATGCTTTTTCGGTCTTGGAAAAATTCGGTTTCGAGGGAAACATACTTAAAGCAATTAGAGCGCTATATTCTTCCCCTTCAGCAAGAGTTCTAGTAGATGGTACCCTCTCTGACCCATTTCAAATCTCAAATGGAACCCGCCAGGGCTGCCCATTATCTCCATTAATATTTACCTTAATAATGGAACCTCTGGCAGAATATATCAGACAACATCCCACAATTTATGGTGTACATGCCAGTAAAAGAACCCATAAAATAAGCTTTTTTCCAGACGATATCCTACTTACTTTAACAAACCCCCTAGTTTCTCTCCGTAATGTCTGTTCTTTAATATCTCAATTTTCTGCCATCTCATACTACAAATGAAACGTATCAAAATCGCAAATCTTGGGTATATTTGTCAATAAGGAGCAGAGAGATGAGATTCAAAGAGAATTTCCTTTCCATTGGCAAATAAAAAGCATTCCCTATCTGGGGATAAACCTTTGCTTCCCCCTCTCAGAATTAGTTCCTATCAACTTTCTTCCACTATTAGAAGAACTACAAAAAGAACTTGACACTCTTAAACTACAACAAAACTCGTGGCTAGGCCGTATAGTACTATACAAAATGCTTATACTTCCCAAAATACTATACTATTTCCCACCTTACCGATACCAGTCCCCCACACCATTCTTGCAAGATTTCAAAAACAACTAACAAATTACATTTGGTTAGGAAAACCGCCCAGAGTAGCGCGTTCAATTCTGTTCCTTCATAGAACTCAGGGAGGAGTGGATCTACCTAACTTAGAAGCATACTGCAACGCAATACTTATAAAACAGTCACTACCCTGGCTTTCCCGTGGCCCGGGGATCAGCTGGCCCACATTAGAATCAGAAATAGGAGAGGTGCGTTCCTTATCTTCCTTGATATACGCAAAACTAATAAGCACTAAACTTTCTATAGGTACAGATATGTCAAATAAATCCTTATCTTTTCTGATGGTAGCAACCCTAGAGGCCAGGGGCGAACTTTTAAAATCAACAGACAATAAAATATCCTGCCAGTTAAAACAAATCCCCTTGGAAACTTTAGAAGTTTTCATTCAGGGTTTACGTACCAACATATGGTCTAACGCAGGAATTAAATTCATTTCAGATTTATACGACAATGATAATCTAAGAACTTTCGAGACCTTAGCCCAGAAATATATCCTAACTAGCTCGGAAGTATTTAAGTACCTCCAGATACGTTCCTTTCTCCAGAAAAATCCCATCAACTTACTCAAACTGCCTAAAACAATAGCTGCAAGTTTAAACAATACCACACAAAACAAAAATTTTGAAACAAAAACCACTTATAACTTTGATAACAGGTGACATGAAAGAAGGGAAAAAATGCCATCTCCTAAACTGGGAGAAGGAGCTGTCCTTCAAATTCACATCTAATAATTGGCTTAATTCCTTCAGATGGGCAAAACAAGCCTCGAAATCGGCTAGTCTGTTAGAGGTTCATCTGAAGGTAATGACTAGGTAGTACCTCACCCCTCTACAGCTTAAGATAAGACATATATCCCCTGACGCCTCATGTTGGAGAGGATGTGGGCAAGAAGGAACACTAGTACACATATTCTGGTCATGTCCCTTAATTTTAAAGTTTTGGAGAAAGGTGTTTACTAGAGATGAGCGAACGTGTTCTTCCGAGCTTGATATTCGTGCGAATATTAGGGTGTTCGGGATGTTCGTTATTCGTAACGAACACCATGCGGTGTTCTAGTTATTTTCACTTCCTTCCCTGAGACGTTAGCGCGCTTTTCTGGCCAATTGAAAGACAGGGAAGGCATTACAACTTCCCCCTGTGACGTTCAAGCCCTATACCACCCCCCTGCTGTGAGTGGCTGGGAAGATCAGGTGTCACCCGAACATAAAAGTCGGCCCCTCCCGCGGTTCGCCTCAGATGCCGTGTGAGTTAGATGAGGGACAGTGCTGTTTGTACCGGAGCTGCTGTAGGGAAAGAATTGGTAGTTAGTGTAGGCTTCAAGACCCCCCAAAGGTCCTTATTAGGGCCACTGATAGCTGTGTGTTGGCTGCTGTTAGCAGTGGCAATTTTTTTTTTCTCAAAATCGCCTCTGCAGACCGTTGCACCTGGCATTAGGGACAGAAGTGCTGCATAGGCAGGGAGAGTGTTAGGAGTGAGTGTAGCCTTCAAGAACCTCAACGGTCCTTTCTAGGGCCATATTTATCCGTGTGCAGTACTGTCCAGGCTGCTGTTAGCTGTGCTGCATTTTTTTTTGCTTCTCAAAATCGCTTCTGCAGAGCATTGCACCCTCCATTGATACTGCAGGGAAAGAATTGTATAGGCAGGGCCACAACACAGTTATTATTCATAGAATATACGCAGTGCTGCCTTTTGCTTGTAAAACAAGTGAAAATAATTCTATTTGTCCGGCCTCTGTCCGTCCTAAGGGCGGTGGACACGTGTCGGCTGCGTGTGACACCTTTAAAAATCATACGCACCCAGCTACGTTTTACTCCTGGCTTCGCCATTTGCTTTCCTTAATTGGGAAAAAAAATACCTGCTCTGCCACAGTTAATAACTCTGCTACCCTCACGTTCTGTGACACATTAGCAGGGACACAGCACAGTTATTAAACTTCTCATGTTCATAGAATATACGCAGTGCTGCCTTTTGGTGCCAAAAAACGGAAAATAATTCTATTTGTCCGGCCTCTGTCCGTCCTAAGGGCGGTGGACACGTGTCGGCTGCGTGTGACACCTTTAAAAATCATACGCACCCAGCTACGTTTTACTCCTGGCTTCGCCATTTACTTTCCTTAATTGGGAAAAAAAATACCTGCTCTGCCACAGTTAATAACTCTGCTACCCTCACGTTCTGTGACACATTAGCAGGGACACAGCACAGTTATTAAACTTCTCATGTTCATAGAATATACGCAGTGCTGCCTTTTGGTGCCAAAAAACGGAAAATAATTCTATTTGTCCGGCCTCTGTCCGTCCTAAGGGCGGTGGACACGTGTCGGCTGCGTGTGACACCTTTAGAAATCATACGCACCCAGCTACGTTTTACTCCTGGCTTCGCCATTTGCTTTCCTTAATTGGGAAAAAAAATACCTGCTCTGCCACAGTTAATAACTCTGCTACCCTCACGTTCTGTGACACATTAGCAGGGACACAGCACAGTTATTAAACTTCTCATGTTCATAGAATATACGCAGTGCTGCCTTTTGGTGCCAAAAAACGGAAAATAATTCTATTTGTCCGGCCTCTGTCCGTCCTAAGGGCGGTGGACACGTGTCGGCTGCGTGTGACACCTTTAAAAATCATACGCACCCAGCTACGTTTTACTCCTGGCTTCGCCATTTGCTTTCCTTAATTGGGAAAAAAAATACCTGCTCTGCCACAGTTAATAACTCTGCTACCCTCACGTTCTGTGACACATTAGCAGGGACACAGCACAGTTATTAAACTTAGATTATTCATTCACTAGAGGCAGTGGGGCCTTTCGTTTTCAAAAAAGGGAAAAAATTATATTTGGACTGCAGTCGTGCGCCAATTTATTTCCTGCCTGTGAAATCAAATCACTGGTAATACAGCATGCTGAGGGGTAGGGATAGGCCTAGAGGACGTGGACGCGGCCGAGGACGCGGAGGGCCAAGTCAGGGTGTGGGCACAGGCCAAGCTCCTGATCCAGGTGTGTCGCAGCCGACTGCTGCGCGATTAGGAGAGAGGCACGTTTCTGGTGTCCCCACATTCATCGCCCAATTAATGGGTCCACGCGGGAGACGGTTATTAGAAAATGAGCAGTGTGAGCAGGTCCTGTCCTGGATGGCAGAAAGTGCTTCGAGCAACCTATTGTCTACCCGCAGTTCTGCGCCGTCCACTGCTGCCAATCCGAATCCTCGGTCTGCTGCTCCTCCTTCCTCCCAGCCTCCTCACTCCACTACAATAACACCTGCTCAGGAGCGGGAGCACTCCCAGGAACTGTTCTCGGGCCCCTGCTTAGATTGGGCAGCAGTGGTTCCTCTCCCACCAGAGGAGTTTATCGTCACTGATGCCCAACCATTCGAAAGTTCCCGGGGTCCGGGGGAAGAGGCTGGGGACTTCCGCCAACTGTCTCAACAACTTTCTGTGGGTGAGGAGGACGATGACGATCAGACACAGTTGTCTTGCAGTGAGGTAGTAGTAAGGGCAGTAAGTCCGAGGGAGCAGCGCACAGAGGATTCGGAGGAAGAGCAGCAGGACGATGAGGTGACTGACCCCACCTGGTGTGCAACGCTTACTCAGGAGGCCAGGTCTTCAGAGGGGGAGTCAAGGGCATCAGCAGGGCAGGTTGCAAGAGGCAGTGCGGTGGCCAGGGGTAGAGGCAGGGCCAGACCGAATAATCCACCAACTGTTTCCCAAAGGGCCCCCTCGCGCCATGCCACCCTGCAGAGGCCGAGGTGCTCTAAGGTCTGGCAGTTTTTCACAGAGACGCCTGACGACCGACGAACAGTGGTGTGCAACCTTTGTCGCGCAAAGCTCAGCCGGGGAGCCAACACCAACAGCCTCACCACCACCACCATGCGCAGACATATGATGGCCAAGCACCCCGCAAGGTGGGACGAAGGCCGTTCAGCGCCTCCGGTTTGCACCCCTGCCTCTCCCCCTGTGCCCCAACCTGCCACTGAGATGCAACCCCCCTCTCAGGACACAGGCACTACCGTCTCCTGGCCTGCACCCACACCCTCACCTCCGCTGTCTTCGGCCCCATCCAGCAGTGTAGCTCAGCGCACCGTCCAGCCGTCGCTTGCGCAACTGTTGGAGCGCAAGCGCAAGTACGCCGCCACGCACCCGCACGCTCAAACGTTAACCGTCCGCATAGCAAAATTCATCAGCCTTGAGATGCTGCCGTATAGGGTTGTGGAAACGGAGTCCTTCAAAAGTATCATGGAGGCGGCGGCCCCGCGCTACTCAGTTCCCAGTCGCCACTACTTTTCCCGATGTGCCGTCCCAGCCCTGCACGACCACGTCTCCCGCAACATTGTACGCGCCCTCACCAATGCGGTTACTGCCACGGTCCACTTAACTACGGACACGTGGACAAGCACAGGCGGGCAGGGCCACTACATCTCCCTGACGGCACATTGGGTGAATTTAGTGGGGGCTGGGACAGAGTCAGAGCCCGGGACCGCTCACGTCCTACCCACCCCCAGAATTGCGGGCCCCAGCTCTGTGGTGGTATCTGCGGAGGTGTATGCTTCCTCCACTAAAGCACCCTCCTCCTCCTCCTCCTCCTCTGTCTCGCAATCAAGATGTGTTAGCAGCAGCATGTCGCCAGCAGTCGGTGTCGCGCGGTGTGGCAGCACAGCGGTGGGCAAGCGTCAGCAGGCCGTGCTGAAACTACTCAGCTTAGGCGATAAGAGGCACACGGCCCACGAACTGCTGCAGGGTCTGACACAGCAGACTGACCGCTGGCTTGCGCCGCTGAGCCTCCAACCGGGCATGGTCGTGTGTGACAACGGCCGTAACCTGGTGGCGGCTCGGCAGCTCGGCAGCCTCACGCACGTGCCATGCCTGGCCCACGTCTTTAATTTGGTGGTTCAGCGCTTTCTGAAAAGCTACCCACGCTTGTCAGACCTGCTCGTAAAGGCGCGCCGGCTCTGCGCACATTTTCGCAAGTCCCACACGGACGCTGCCACCCTGCGCACCCTGCAACATCACTTTAATCTGCCAGTGCACCGACTGCTGTGCGACGTGCCCACACGGTGGAACTCTACGCTCCACATGTTGGCCAGGCTCTATGAACAACGTAGAGCTATAGTCGAATACCAACTCCAACATGGGCGGCGCAGTGGGAGTCAGCCTCCTCAATTCCTTTCAGAAGAGTGGGCCTGGTTGGCAGACATCTGCCATGTCCTTGGTAATTTTGAGGAGTCTACCCAGGTGGTGAGCGGCGATGCTACAATCATTAGCGTCACCATTCCTCTGCTATGCATCTTGAGAAATTCCCTGCAAACCATAAAGGCAGCTGCTTTGCGCTCGGAAACGGGGGCGGGGGAAGACAGTATGCCGCTGGATAGTCAGGGCACCCTCCTGTCTATTTCTCAGCGCGTACAGGAGGAGGAGGAGGAGCATGAGGAGGATGAGGAGGAGGGGGAAGAGACAGCTTGGGCCGCTGCTGACGGTACACCGGCTGATTGCCTGTCATCCTTTCAGCGTGTATGGCCTGAGGAGGAGGAGGAGGAGGAGGAGGAGGAGGAGGAGGAGGATCCTGAAAGTGATCTTCCTAGTGAAGACAGCCATGTGTTGCGTACAGGTACCCTGGCACACATGGCTGACTTCATGTTAGGATGCCTTTCTCGTGACCCTCGCGTTGCACGCATTCTGGCCACGACGGATTACTGGGTGTACACACTGCTCGATCCACGGTATAAGGAGAACCTGCCCACTCTGATTCCCGAAGAGGAAAGGGGTTCGAGAGTGTTGCTATACCACAGGACCCTTGCGGACAAGCTGATGGTAAAATTCCCAGCCGACAGCGCTAGTGGCAGAAGGCGCAGTACCGAGGGCAAGGTAGCAGGGGATGTGCGTAGATCGAGCAGCATGTACATCCCAGGCAGTGCAACAGTCTTTAAGGGCCTGGCCAGCTTTATGGCTCCCCACCAAGACTGTGTCACCGCTCCCCAGTCATGGCTGAGTCGGCGGGAGCACTGTAAAAGGATGGTGAGGGAGTACGTAGCGGATCGCACGACCATCCTTGGTGACGCCTCTGCCCCCTACAACTACTGGGTGTCGAAGCTGGACACGTGGCCTGAACTAGCGCTGTATGCCCTGGAGGTGCTTGCTTGTCCTGCGGCTAGCGTCTTGTCGGAGAGGGTGTTTAGTGCGGCTGGGGGAATCATCACAGATAAGCGTAGCCGCTTGTCAACCGACAGTGCCGACAGGCTAACACTCATCAAGATGAACAAAGGCTGGATTTCCCCAGACTTCTGTTCTCCACCAGCGGACAGCAGCAATACGTAAGCAATACGTAGGCTGCACCCGCGGATGGAAGCTACGTTCTCTCTCACCATCCAAAACGGGGACATTTCTGCTTCATCAATCTGTGTCTAATATTCCTCCTCCTCCTCCTGCTCCTCCTCCTGAAACCTCACGTAATCACGCTGAACGGGCAATTTTTCTTAGGGCCACAAGGCTCACTCAAATAATTTTTCTGAACAATTTTTATAAGTTTCAATGCGCTTAAAAGCGTTGGAACTTTAACTTGAACCAATTTTTCGTTACACTGGGCTGCCTCCAGGCCTAGTTACCACTTAAGCCACATTAACCAAAGCGATTCACCTGCCATCTTGGTTGGGCATGGCCAATTTTTACTGAGGTACATTAGTACTGTTGGTACACCAAATTTTTGGGGCCCTCACCTACAGTGTAATCATAGCAATTTGTATGTTCTTCACCTGCACTCATGGTACAGAAAGGTGTGTGGGGTTGGCCTACACTTTAGCTACATAAATGTAACTTGGGCCTTGGCTATACTAAGGCTACTGAAATGGAACTAAGACTGCGCTCCCGCTATACTGCTGCTTCGGAATTGTTACTGGGGCCTGTCTTGAGTGCTGCTATTGCTGACATGGAACGAAGACTGCGCTCCCGCTATACTGCTGCTTCGGAATTGTTACTGGGGCCTGTCTTGAGTGCTACTATTGCTGACATGGAACGAAGACTGCGCTCCCGCTATACTGCTGCTTCGGAATTGTTACTGGGGCCTGTCTTGAGTGCTACTATTGCTGACATGGAACGAAGACTGCGCTCCCGCTATACTGCTGCTTCGGAATTGTTACTGGGGCCTGTCTTGAGTGCTACTATTGCTGACATGGAACGAAGACTGCGCTCCCGCTATACTGCTGCTAGTGATATGTTAGTGGGGCCTGTCCTAATGCTACGGCTGAAATGTTACGAATTCTGGCCTCTGCCTATACCGCTGCTAATGGTATGTCTCTGGGGTGTGGAAACAGAGGCTTCCCAAAGACATGATGGCGGCGAGGCCATTTCCCACCAACGCGGTTACTGTAAAGGTGCATATAACCACGGACACGTGGAGAGGACACGTAGTGCCTCAAAAACATCCCCCTCCTCCTCCAACAGGGAAAACATTCTCGGCAAATGTCTTTGCATTGGTTCGTCTGGTGGCAGTCCAAGAATTTCACCTTTACCGACACAACGAGAGCCCCCACACCATCCCCCCGCCACGGCCCACTTAATCCTGGCCGCATTCCGAAAACCAACAAAATACAACCGTGCTACTAGGTCCGCAGTCACCACCACATTACCACCAACGCGGTTACTGTAAAGGTGCATATAACCACGGACACGTGGAGAGGACACGTAGTGCCTCAAAAACATCCCCCTCCTCCTCCAACAGGGAAAACATTCTTGGCAAATGTCTTTGCATTGGTTCGTCTGGTGGCAGTCCAAGAATTTCACCTTTACCGACACAACGAGAGCCCCCACACCATCCCCCCGCCACGGCCCACTTAATCCTGGCCGCATTCCGAAAACCAACAAAATACAACCGTGCTACTAGGTCCTCAGTCACCACCACATTACCACCAACGCGGTTACTGTTAAGGTACATATTACCAGTCTGACTGGGGCATGCAGACACCTTGACAGAATGAATAGTGTGTGGCACATAGGTTCCCCATTGCTATGCCCACGTGTGCAGCTCCTGATGGCGGTGGCACAGGATTCTATTTCTCATTGCTTCTGTACAGCATTGTGGGCTATCGCCCCGCCCCTTTTAAAGAGGGCCGCTGCCTAGCCATGCCAACCCTCTGCAGTGTGTGCCTGCGGTTCCTCCTCATGGCAGACGCACTTCTAAATAGACATGAGTGTGGCGTGGCATGAGGGCAGCTGAAGGCTGCGCAGGGACACTTTGGTGTGCGCTGTGGGGGGGAGGGGGGCGGTTGGGCAGCATGTAACCCAGGAGAAGTGGCAGCGGAGTGTCATCCAGGCAGTGATTGTGCTTTGTTGTAGCTAGTGTGGTGTTTGCAAAGGTATGCCATGCTAATGAGGGCTTTTCAGAAGTAAAAGTTGTTGGGAGGGGGGGGGGGCCACTCTTGCCGGTATTGTGGCTTAATAGTGGGACCTGTGAACTTGAGATGCAGCCCAACATGTAGCCCCTCGCCTGCCCTATCCGTTTCTGTGTCATTCCCATCACTTTCTTGAATTGCCCAGATTTTCACACATGAAAACCTTAGCGAGCATCGGCGAAATACAAAAATGCTCTGGTCGCCCATTGACTTCAATGGGGTTCGTTGTTCGAAACGAACCCTCGAGCATCGCGGGAAGTTCGTTCCGAATAACGAACACCCGAACATTTTGGTGTTCGCTCATCTCTAGTGTTTACTCTATTAAATAAATTATTATGTTACCCAATTCCAAGAAACCCAGCAGTAGCCCTCTTACTCCTAAATTTGGAGGAAATAAGAACAAATCACAGAAACATGATTGCCCATATTCTGATGAGCGCCAAAGTGTTGCTTGCTAGGAAGTGGAGAACTAATGTGGCCCCCAAAATACGAGACCTTATCCACATGATCTCAGAACACAGTATTTATGAGAAAATCTTTGCTATAAAAAATAATACCTTAGGTAAATAAGAGCTGATGTGGAGCAGTTGGAACAAAATGTTCCCGTCGTGATGTCATTTTCAGTTATACTTGCATTTTCTCTTTATTTACTATTCTTTATACTTGTACCTTCATGCTTTTATGAATACTCTGTACAAAATGGAAAATCTCTATCTCTACTTCTCATAGTAGATCCATATGCACTACGTTTTATGTCTTCATAATTTAATGTTACAATGGATGTAAGTACAATTCTTCTAACTGTTTCAATAAAAACTTATTGAATAAAAAAAAAAAAAATTTCATGTGCCAGAAAAAAAAAACGTGACATGCTCCATTTAAGTGCGGATCACGCTCCGGATGACCCCCATTGATCTCTATGTGGGTGTGGGAGATCCGCTGCGGATTTCAAGGCTGGGAGGTGGGGAAAGTACTAGGAGGTGGGGTAAAGTGGGCAAAACATCTCCAGTGTAAAAATTGCATCCGCGTACATACGCGCGTGAAAACAATTGCATCCACATGTCACCCGCATGCAATAAAATACAATTTTAAGCTGATTTGTACTGCATCCGCAGCAGAAATCTGTGTTACATATCCGCAGCGAGCCTGATTTTCCCCGTGAAAAGAAAACGCAAGTCCACTGGAAAAAAGCCAAACCCCTGGCCAAGCCCAACAGTTTTTTTTTACTGTGCAAAATTTTTTTTAGGTAGTTTTTTTTTTTTTAGCTGTCTTTAAGCTGACTTTGACCATCTTATGAACCAATACCTCATTTTTTTCCTTAGGATGGAATAAAAAAAAAAAAAAGAATCCTTAATAGAGATGAGCGAACGTGTTCGGCTCCGCCCCTTTTCGCCCGAGCACCGAACTTTGCGAGCAATTCCGTGCTCGGGCGAAAAAAGTTCGGGGGTCGCCGTGGCAGCGCGGGGGGGTGCGGCGGGGAGTGGGGGGGGAGAGGGAGAGAGAGAGGGCTCCCCCCTGTTCCCGCTGCTGCCGCCCGCGCCGCCGCGCCTCTCCCCGCCCCCGGCGCCGGCCGAATCTTTACGCGCGGACACTGAAGTCCTCGGTAAAGCCGGTGTCTGGGTGCGTAAGTGTTCGTTTAGAACACGTTCGCTCATCTCTAATCCTTAACAATTAAAAGAGTTTCTGGAAAATCTGCTTCTTGTCATTTATGTTATAACTAGAGATGAGCGAGCACCAAAATGCTCGGGTGCTCATTACTCGGGACGAAATTTTCGCGATGCTCGAGGGTTCGTTTCGAATAACGAACCCCATTGAAGTCAATGGGCGACCCGAGCATTTTTGTATTTCGCCGATGCTCGCTAAGGTTTCCATGTGTGAAAATCTGGGCAATTCAAGAAAGTGATGGAACGACACAGCAACGGATAGGGCAGGCGAGGGGCTACATGTTGGGCTGCATCTCAAGTTCACAGGTCCCACTATTAAGCCACAATAGCGGCAAGAGTGGGCCCCCCCCCTCCCAACAACTTTTACTTCTGAAAAGCCCTTATTAGCAATGCATACCTTTGCTAAGCACCACACTACCTCCAACAAAGCACAATCACTGCCTGCATGACACTCCGCTGCCACTTCTCCTGGGTTACATGCTGCCCTACCCCCCCCCCCCCCCACAGCGCACACCAAAGTGTCCCTGCGCAGCCTTCATCTGCCCTCATGCCACACCACCCTCATGTCTATTTATAAGTGCGTCTGCCATGAGGAGGAACCGCAGGCACACACTGCAGAGGGTTGGCACGGCTAGGCAGCGACCCCCCCCCATAAAAGGGGCGGGGCGATAGTCCACAATGCTGTACAGAAGCAATGAGAAATCCAATCCTGTGCCACCGCCATCAGGAGCTGCACACGTGGGCATAGCAATGGGGAACCTATGTGCCACACACTATTCATTCTGTCAAGGTGTCTGCATGCCCCAGTCAGACCGGGCTTTTTAATTCATAGACACAGGCAGGTACAACACCCTATTGTGAAGGCCCTGTGGACCGACAGCATGGGTGGCTGCCTGGAACCCACCGGCGGTACATAAATATATCCCATTGCATTGCCCAACACAGCTGAGGTAGTAATGTCATGCCTAATACAGGTGGGCTTCGGCCCACACTGCATGCCCCAGTCTGACTGGGGTTCTTTACAAGTGGACAGATGTTGGTTAAACTCCGTGTGCACCTACAGCATGGGTGGCTCCCTGGAACCCACCGGCGGTACATAAAAATATCCCATTGCATTGCCCAAGACAGCTGAGGTAGTAATGTCGTGCTTAATGCAGGTGGGCTTCGACCCACACTGCATGCCCCAGTCTGACTGGGGTTCTTTACAAGTGGACAGATGTTGGTTAAACTCCGTGTGCACCTACAGCATGGGTGGCTCCCTGGAACCCACCGGCGGTACATAAAAATATCCCATTGCATTGCCCAAGACAGCTGAGGTAGTAATGTCGTGCTTAATGCAGGTGGGCTTCGACCCACACTGCATGCCCCAGTCTGACTGGGGTTCTTTACAAGTGGAAACAGATGCATTTATAATTCCCTGTGGACCCACAGCATGGGTGGGTGCCAGGAAGCCACCGGCGGTACATAAATATATCCCATTGCATTGCCCAACACAGCTGAGGTAGTAATGTCATGCTTAATGCAGGTGGGCTTCGGCCCACACTGCATGCCCCAGTCAGACTAGGGTTCTTTACAAGTGGAAAGAGATTCATTTATAATTCCCTGTGTACCCACAGCATGGGTGGGCGCCAGGAAGCCACCGGCGGTACATAAATATATCCCATTGCATTGACCAACACAGCTGAGGTAGTAATGTCGTGCTTAATGCAGGTGGACTTCGGCCCACAATGCATGCCCCAGTCAGACTGGGGTTCTTTACAAGTGGACAGATGTAGGTTAAACTCCGTGTGCACCTACAGCATGGGTGGCTCCCTGGAACCCACCGGCGGTACACAAAAATATCCCATTGCATTGCCCAACACAGCTGAGGTAGTAATGTCGTGCTTAATGCAGGTGGGCTTCGGCCCACACTGCATGCCCCAGTCTGACTGGGGTTCTTTACAAGTGGACACAGATGCATTTATAATTCCCTGTGGACCCACAGCATGGGTGGGTGCCAGGAAGCCACCGGCGGTACATAAATATATCCCATTGCATTGCCCAACACAGCTGAGGTAGTAATGTCGTGCTTAATGCAGGTGGGCTTCGGCCCACACTGCATGCCCCAGTCTGACTGGGGTTCTTTACAAGTGGAAACAGATGCATTTATAATTCCCTGTGGACCCACAGCATGGGTGGGTGCCAGGAAGCCACCGGCGGTACATAAATATATCCCATTGCATTGCCCAACACAGCTGAGGTAGTAATGTTGTGCTTAATGCAGGTGGGCTTCGGCCCACACTGCATGCCCCAGTCAGACTGGGGTTCTTTACAAGTGGACACATGTAGGTTAAACTCCGTGTGCACCTACAGCATGGGTGACTCCCTGGAACCCACCGGCGGTACACAAAAATATCCCATTGCATTGCCCAACACAGCTGAGGTAGTAATGTCGTGCTTAATGCAGGTGGGCTTCGGTCCACACTGCATGCCCCAGTCTGACTGGGGTTCTTTACAAGTGGAAACAGATGCATTTATAATTCCCTGTGGAACCGCAGCATGGGTGGGTGCCAGGAAGCCACCGGCGGTACATAAATATATCCCATTGCATTGCCCAACACAGCTGAGGTAGTAATGTCGTGCTTAATGCAGGTGGGCTTCGGCCCACACTGCATGCCCCAGTCAGACTGGGGTTCTTTACAAGTGGACACATGTAGGTTAAACTCCGTGTGCACCTACAGCATGGGTGGCTCCCTGGAACCCACCAGCGGTACACAAAAATATCCCATTGCATTGCCCAACACAGCTGAGGTAGTAATGTCGTGCTTAATGCAGGTGGGCTTCAGCCCACACTGCATGCCCCAGTCTGACTGGGGTTCTTTACAAGTGGACAGATGTAGGTTAAACTCCCTGTGGACCCACAGCATGGGTGGGTACCAGGAAGCCACCGGCAGTACATAAATATATCCCATTGCATTGCCCAACACAGCTGAGGTAGTAATGTCGTGCTTAATGCAGGTGGGCTTCGGCCCACACTGCATGCCCCAGTCAGACTGGGGTTCTTTACAAGTGGACACATGTAGGTTAAACTCCGTGTGCACGTACAGCATGGGTGGCTCCCTGGAACCCACCGGCGGTACACAAAAATATCCCATTGCATTGCCCAACACAGCTGAGGTAGTAATGTCGTGCTTAATGCAGGTGGGCTACGGCCCACACTGCATGCCCCAGTCTGACTGGGGTTCTTTACAAGTGGACAGATGTAGGTTAAACTCCCTGTGGACCCACAGCATGGGTGGGTGCCAGGAAGCCACCGGCGGTACATAAATATATCCCATTGCATTGCCCAACACAGCTGAGGTAGTAATGTCGTGCTTAATACAGGTGGGCTTCGGCCCACACTGCATGCCCCAGTCAGACTGGTAAAATGTACCTTAACAGTAACCGCGTTGGTGGTAATGTGGTGGTGACTGCGGACTTAGTAGTGCGGTTTTATTTTGTTGGTTTTCGGAATGTGGCCAGGATTAAGTGGGCTGTGGGGGGAGATGTTTTTGAGGCACTACGTGTCCTCTCCACGTGTCCGTGGTTATATGCACCTTAACAGTAACCGCGTTGGTGGTAATGTGGTGGTGACTGCGGACCTAGTAGCGCGGTTTTATTTTGTTGGTTTTTGGAATGTGGCCAGGATTAAGTGGGCCGTGTGGGGGATGTTTTTGAGGCACTACGTGTCCTCTCCACGTGTCCGTGGTTATATGCACCTTAACAGTAACCGCGTTGGTGGTAATGTGGTGGGGACTGCGGACCTAGTAGCGCGGTTTTATTTTGTTGATTTTCGGAATGTGGCCAGGATTAAGTGGGCCGTGGCGGGGGATGTTTTTGAGGCATTACGTGTCCTCTCCACGTGTCCGTGGTTATATGCACCTTAACAGTAACAGCGTTGGTGGGAAATGGCCTCGCCACCATCATGTCTTTGGGAAGCCTCTGTTTCCACACCCCAGAGACATACCATTAGCAGCGGTATAGGCAGAGCCCATAATTAGTAACATTTCAGCGGTAGCATTAGGACAGGCCCCACTAACATATCACTAGCAGCATTATAGGGGGAGCACAGTATTAGTTCCATTTCAGTAATAGTAGCACTCAAGACAGGCCCCAGTAACAATTCCGAAGCAGCAGTATAGTGGGAGCGCAGTCTTCGTTCCATTTCAGTAATAGTAGCACTCAAGACAGGCCCCAGTAACAATTCCGAAGCAGCAGTATAGTGGGAGCGCAGTCTTAGTTCCATTTCAGTAATAGTAGCACTCAAGACAGGCCCCAGTAACAATTCCGAAGCAGCAGTATAGGAGGAGCACAGTCTTAGTTCCATTTCAGTAATAGTAGCAGCCTAGACAGGCCCCAGTAACAATTCCGAAGCAGCAGTATAGTGGGAGCGCAGTCTTCGTTCCATTTCAGTAATAGTAGCACTCAAGACAGGCCCCAGTAACAATTCCGAAGCAGCAGTATAGTGGGAGCGCAGTCTTCGTTCCATTTCAGTAATAGTAGCACTCAAGACAGGCCCCAGTAACAATTCCGAAGCAGCAGTATAGTGGGAGCGCAGTCTTAGTTCCATTTCAGTAGTAGTAGCAGTCAAGGCAGGCTCCAGTAACAATTCCGAAGCAGCAGTATAGTGGGAGCGCAGTCTTAGTTACATTTCAGTAATAGTAGCACTCAAGACAGGCCCCAGTAACAATTCCGAAGCAGCAGTATAGTGGGAGCGCAGTCTTCGTTCCATTTCAGTAATAGTAGCACTCAAGACAGGCCCCAGTAACAATTCCGAAGCAGCAGTATAGTGGGAGCGCAGTCTTAGCTCCATTTGAGTAGTAGTAGCAGTCAAGGCAGGCCACAGTAACATTCCCATTGCAGCAATTTAGGGAGATAACAGTCTCTTTCACATTTCAGTAGCTGCAGTATAGACAAGGCCCAAGTTACATTTATGTAGCTAAAGTGTAGGCCAACCCCACACACCTTTCTGTACCATGAGTGCAGGCGAAGAACATAGAAATTACTATGATTACACTGTAGGTGAGGGCCCAAAAAAATTGGTGTACCAACAGTAGTAATGTACCTCAGTAAAAATTGGCCATGCCCAACCAAGATGGCAGGTGAAACCCATTAATCGCTTTGGTTAATGTGGCTTACGTGGTAACTAGGCCTGGAGGCAGCCCAGTTTAACGAAAAATTGGTTCAAGTTAAAGTTTCAACGCTTTTAAGAGCATTGAAACGTATATAAATTGTTTAGAAAAATGATATGAGTGAGCCTTGTGGCCCTAAGAAAAATTGCCCGTTCTGCGTGATTACGTGAGGTTTCAGGAGGAGGAGCAGGAGGAGCAGGAGGAATATTATACACAGATTGATGAAGCAGAAATGTCCCCGTTTTGGATGGTGAGATAGAACGATGCTTCCATCCGCGGGTGCAGCCTACGTATTGCTTAGGTATCGCTGCTGTCTGCTGGTGGAGAACAGAAGTCTGGGGAAATCCAGGCTTTGTTCATCTTGATGAGTGTTAGCCTGTCGGCACTGTCGGTTGACAGGCGGGTACACTTATCTGTGATGATTCCCCAGCCGCACTAAACACCCTCTCTGACAAGACGCTAGCCGCAGGACAAGCAAGCACCTCCAGGGCATACAGCGCTAGTTCAGGCCACGTGTCCAGCTTTGACACCCAGTAGTTGTAGGTGGCAGAGGCATCACGGAGGACGGTGGTGCAATCGGCTACGTACTCCCTCACCATCCTTTTACAGTGCTCCCACCGACTCAGCCTTGACTGGGGAGCGGTGACACAGTCTTGGTGGGGAGCCATAAAGCTGTCCAGGCCCTTAAAGACTGTTGCACTGCCTGTGCTGTACATGCTGCTCGATCTGCGCACATCCCCTGCTACCTGGCCCTCGGAACTGCGCCTTCTGCCACTAGCGCTGTCGGATGGGAATTTTACCATCAGCTTGTCCGCCAGGGTCCTGTGGTATAGCAACACTCTCGAACCCCTTTCCTCTTCGGGAATGAGAGTGGAAAGGTTCTCCTTATACCGTGGGTCAAGCAGTGTGTACACCCAGTAATCCGTAGTGGCCAGAATGCGTGTAACGCGAGGGTCACGAGAAAGGCATCCTAACATGAAGTCAGCCATGTGTGCCAGGGTACCTGTACGCAACACATGGCTGTCTTCACTAGGAAGATCACTTTCAGGATCCTCCTCCTCCTCCTCCTGCTCAGGCCATACACGCTGAAAGGATGACAGGTAAGCAGCATGGGTACCGTCAGCAGTGGGCCAAGCTGTCTCTTCCCCCTCCTCCTCATGCTCCTCCTCCTCCTCCTGAACGCGCTGAGATATAGACAGGAGAGTGCTCTGACTATCCAGCGACATACTGCTTTGCAGGGAACTTCTCAAGATGCATAGCAGAGGAATGGTAACGCTAATGATTGCAGCATCGCCGCTTACCACCTGGGTAGACTGCTCAAAGTTTCCAAGGACCTGGCAGATGGCTGCCAACCAGGCTCACTCTTCTGAAAAGAATTGAGGAGGCTGACTCCCACTGCGCCGCCCATGTTGGAGTTGGTATTCCACTATAGCTCTACGCTGCTCATAGAGCCTGGCCAACATGTGGAGCGTAGAGTTCCACCGCGTGGGCACGTCGCACAGCAGTCGGTGCACTGGCAGATTAAAGCGATGTTGCAGGGTGCGCAGGGTGGCAGCGTCCGTGTGTTACTTGCGGAAATGTGCGCAGAGCCGGCGCACCTTTACGAGCAGGTCTGACAAGCGTGGGTAGCTTTTCAGAAAGCGCTGAACCACCAAATTAAAGACGTGGGCCAGGCATGGCACGTGCGTGAGGCTGCCGAGCTGCAGAGCCGCCACCAGGTTACGGCCGTTGTCACACACGACCATGCCCGGTTGGAGGCTCAGCGGCGCAAGCCAGCGGTCGGTCTGCTCTGTCAGACCCTGCAGCAGTTCGTGGGCCGTGTGCCTCTTATCTCCTAAGCTGAGTAGTTTCAGCACGGCCTGCTGACGCTTGCCCACCGCTGTGCTGCCACGCCGCGCGACAACGACTGCTGGCGACGTGCTGCTGCTGACACATCTTGATTGCGAGACAGAGGTTGCGTTGGAGGAGGAGGAGGAGGGTGCTTTAGTGGAGGAAGCATACACCGCCGCAGATACCACCACCGAGCTGGGGCCCGCAATTCTGGGGGTGGGTAGGACGTGAGCGGTCCCAGGCTCTGACTCTGTCCCAGCCTCCACTAAATTCACCCAATGTGCCGTCAGGGAGATGTAGTGGCCCTGCCCGCCTGTGCTTGTCCACGTGTCCGTTGTTAAGTGGACCTTGGCAGTAACCGCGTTGGTGAGGGGGAGCGTACAATGTTGCGGGAGACGTGGTAGTGGCGACTGGGAACTTAGTAGCGCGGGGCCGCCGCCGCCATCATACTTTTGAAGGACTCCGTTTCCACAACCCTATACGGCAGCATCTCAAGGCTGATATATTTGGCTATGTGGACGGTTAACGCTTGAGCGTGCGGGTGCATGGCGGCGTACTTGCGCTTGCGCTCCAACACTTGCGCTAGCGACGGCTGGACGGTGCGCTGAGAGACATTGGTGGATGGGGCCGAGGACAGCGGAGGTGAGGGTGTGAGTGCAGGCCAGGAGATGGTAGTGCCTGTGTCCTGAGAGGGGGGTTGGATCTCAGTGGCTGGTTGGGGCACAGGGGGAGAGGCAGCGGTGCAAATCGGAGGCGGTGAACGGCTTTCGTCCCACCTTGTGGGGTGCTTGGCCATCATATGTCTGCGCATGCTGGTGGTGGTGAGGCTGTTGGTGGTGGCTCCCCGGCTGATCTTGGCACGACAGAGGTTGCACACCACTGTTCGTCGGTCGTCAGGCGTCTCTGTGAAAAACTGCCAGACCTTAGAGCACCTTGGCCTCTGCAGGGTGGCATGGCGCGAGGGTGCGCTTTGGGAAACAGTTGGTGGATTATTCGGTCTGGCCCTGCCTCTACCCCTGGCCACCGCACTGCCTCTTGCAACCTGCCCTGCTGCTGCCCTTGCCTCCCCCTCTGAAGACCTGTCCTGAGTAGGCGTTGCAAACCAGGTGGGGTCAGTCACCTCATCGTCCTGCTGCTCTTCCTCCGAATCCTCTGTGCGCTCCTCCCTCGGACTTACTGCCCTCACTACTACCTGACTGAAAGACAACTGTGTCTCATCGTCATCGTCCTCCTCACCCACTGAAAGGTCTTGAGACAGTTGCCGGAAGTCCCCAGCCTCATCCCCCGGACCCCGGGAACTTTCCAATGGTTGGGCATCAGTGACGATAAACTCCTCCAGTGGGAGAGGAACCACTGCTGCCCAATCTGAACAGGGGCCCGAGAACAGTTCCTGGGAGTCTTCCCGCACCTGAGCATGTGTCATTGTAGTGGAGTGAGGAGGCTGGGAGGAAGGAGGAGCAGCAGACAGAGGATTCGGATTTGCAGCAGTGGACGGCGCAGAACTGTGGGTGGACGATAGGTTGCTCGAAGCACTTTCTGCCATCCACGACAGGACCTGCTCACACTGCTCATTTTCTAATAACCGTCTCCCGCGTGGACCCATAAATTGTGCGATGAATGTCGGGACGCCAGAAACGTGCCTCTCTCCTAATCGCGCAGCAGTCGGCTGCGATACACCTGGATCAGGAGTTCGGCCTGTGCCCACACCCTCACTTGGCCCTCCGCGTCCTCGGCCGCGTCCACGTCCTCTAGGCCTACCCCTACCCCTCAGCATGCTGTATTACCAGTGATTTGATTTCCCAGGCAGGAAATAAATTGGCGCAAGCCTGCAGGCCAAATATAATTTTTTCCCTTTTTTTTAAAGGAAAGGCCCACTGCGTATATTCAATCAATAATAAATGTGTTGTGGCCCTGCAAATGTGTCACAGAACTGCAGTATTGCAGAGTTATTAACTACAGCAGAGCAGGGATTTCCCAGGCAGGAAATAAATTGGCGCAAGCCTGCTGTTAAACGTAGCTGGCTGCGTCTGATTTTTTTTACGTTCTCCACGCAGCACACACGTACCCAGAGCGCTGAGGACTGTCAGAGGCAGGCCAAATATAATTTTTTCCCTTTTTTTTAAAGGAAAGGCCCACTGCGTATATTCAATCAATAATAAATGTGTTGTGGCCCTGCAAATGTGTCACAGAACTACAGTATTGCAGAGTTATTAACTACAGCAGAGCAGGGATTTCCCAGGCAGGAAATAAATTGGCGCAAGCCTGCTGTTAAACGTAGCTGGCTGCGTCTGATTTTTTTTACGTTCTCCACGCAGCACACACGTACCCAGAGCGCTGAGGACTGTCAGAGGCAGGCCAAATATAATTTTTTACCTTTTTTTTTAAAGGAAAGGCCCACTGCGTATATTCAATCAATAATAAATGTGTTGGGGCCCTGCCTACACAATTTTGTCCCTGTAGTATTACTGCAGGGCGCAATGCTCTGCATAGCCGATTTTGAAAAAAAAAAATATGCAACACTGCTAACAGCAGCCTGCACAGTACTGCACACGGTTAAATGTGGCCCTAAGAAGGACTGTTGGGGTTCTTGAAGCCTACACTCACTCCTAACACTCTCCCTGCCTAACCACCACTTCTGTCCCTCTAGTATTAATGCAGGGCGCAATGCTCTGCACAGCCGATTTTGAAAAAAAAAAATTGTGCAACACTGCTAACAGCAGCCTGCACAGTACTGCACACGGATAGATGTGGCCCTAAGAAGGACCGTTGGGGTTCTTGAAGCCTGCACTAACTCCTAACACTCTCCCTATAGCAACTCCAACACTATAGCACTTTCCCTCAGCTATCTCAGACCGCATCTGAGGCGAGCCGCGGGAGGGGCCGATTTTTATACTCGGGTATACACCTGATCTCGCCAGCCACTCACAGCAGGGGGGTGGTATAGGGCTGGAACATCACAGGGGGAAGTTGTAATGCCTTCCCTGTCTTTCAATTGGCTAGAAAAGTGCACTAATGTCTCAGAGATGAAAGTGAAAGTAACCCGAACATCACGTGGTGCTCTTTACGAGTAACGAGCATCCCGAACACGCTAATATTCGCCCGAGCATCAAGCTCGGACGAATACGTTCGCTCATCTCTAGTTATAACTTTATGCAGCGGTGTCTGCAGTGGTTTTTCACAAGTAAAATAGTGTAAAGTCCCATTTAGACACAACGATTATCACACAACGATTATCACTCAAAATACGTCTTTTGAGTGATAATCATTTTGTCTAATTGCACTGACTTCGTGCAGTTTTCTTTAAGCCGTGGCTCATCGTTGTCTTTCAGCATGCTGAAAGACAGTGATGAGCCTTATCAGTGATTCACAGTGGGATACAGCTGATACTATTGTTTCAGCTGTATCCTGCTCCATGATGACAGGCTGGGTATCCACTGGGAGTGCTCGGCTGTATGACAACCGGATGCTCCCAGTGGGAAAAAGCCGATACAGAAGACAAGCGGAAACACTTGACCTCTATATTCCCCGTTTTGAGTGCAAGGGAGAAGCACTAACCTGCAAAAAAAAGCAAACTACTGTAAATATACCGCTATGAAACATTACATTAATAACTGTCTAGTAAAAATAGGAATAGCAACAGGTCTATTCACAAATTTTTTTATTGCAATTTTTTTGGAATAAAACATTTTACTTCAATGGTTTTCTATGTTTCTTTTAAACCTATGGAACAGTGAAAAATTGTCATATTTCAAACATTGCCCAAAAACATTTTGTTGCTATGAATTACGATACTGGGGACGACTGCTTTGTGAAGTTGAGGGCACTTCATGGGCCCAATCTTGAACAGAGCTGCTGCTCCTTTCAAAATGCAGGGGAGAGGGGGCGTGCCAGGCAGTGGGAATAGCATGTTCCCTTCCTTGTTGGCTATAGTAGGCATAACACCTTTGTGGGGGAGGAGTGGTTAGTGGTGGTGCTGGATGCCCAGCCACTATTTGGCCTTACAAAATGCAAAGCTTACATTGGTCCACAGAAGCAATGACCTCATAAGGCATGTTAGATTGTGTTGCCATCTCTATTATAAAAGACAAACACCCCTGTACCCGAACCCGGATGTGTGTTGGCATAGAGATGAGCGAACGTACTCGTCCGAGCTTGATGCTCGTTCGAGTATTAGCGTGTTCGAGATGCTCGTTATTCAAAACGAGCACCACGCGATGTTCGAGTTACTTTCATTTTCATCTCGGAGACAGCGCGCTTTTCTGGCCAATAGAAAGACAGGGAAGGCATTACAACTTCCCCCTGCGACGTTCAAGCCCTATACAACCCCCTGCAGTGAGTGGCTGGCGAGATCAGGTGTCACCCGAGTATATAAATCGGCCCCTTCCGCGGCTCGCGACAGATGCGTTCTGACAGAGATCAGGAAAAGTGCTGTCTTGCTGGAGTTGCTATAGAGAGAGTGTTAGGAGTATTTTAGGCTTCAAGAACCCCAACGGTCCTTCTTAGGGCCACATCTAACAGTGTGCAGTAGTGTGAAGGCTGCTTTTTGCAGTGTTGCACATTTTTTTTTTTGTATATGGGCCGTGCAGAGCATTGCGCCCTGCAGTAATTATACATAGTCCAGGGCCAGTAGAGGTGGTGAGGCAGGAACAGAAGACATATTTCCTGAATATAGGCAGTGGGCCTTTCCAAAAACATTTGGTAAAAAAATTCTATTTGGGCTGCCTGTGACCGTCCTCAGTGTACTGGGTCTGTACTGGGGGTAGTTGTCCAAATTCATACACAGCCAGCTAAGTGTTACAGCAGGCTTGCGCAAAATTATTTCCTGGCTCTGCTGTGCGTTCCGTAAGCGAAGTCAGCCTCCAACCACAGGCCAATAAGCGGCACATTTAATTACAGCGTTCTGTTTCTGCACTACTGGTAATACACCATGCTGAGGGGTAGGGGTAGGCCTAGAGGATGTGGACGTGGACGCGGGCGAGGATGCGGAGGCCCAAGTCAGGGTGTGGGCACATGCCGAGCTCCTGATCCAGTTGTATCGCAGCCGACTGCTGCGGGATTAGGAGAGAGGCGCGCTTCTGGCGTCCCCACATTCATTTCACAATTAATGGGTCCATGCGGTAGACCTTTATTAGAAAATGAGCAGTGTGAGCAGGTCCTGTTGTGGATGGCACAAAGTGTATCCAGCAATCTATCGACCACTCAGAGTTCTGCGTCATCCACTGCTGCTGACTCCTCTGGCTGCTGCTCCTCCTTCCTCCCAGCCTCCTCACTCCATGAAAATGACAGATTCTGAGGAGCAGGCAGACTCCCAGGAACTGTTCTCGGGCCCCTGCCCAGAATGGGCAGCAATGGTTTCGAATCCTCTCCCACTGGAGGAGTTTGTCGTGACCGATGCCCAACCATTGGAAAGTTCCCGGGGTCCGGGGGATGAGGCTGGGGACTTCCGGCAACTGTCTCAAGACCTTTCAGTGGGTGAGGAGGACGATGACGATGAGACACAGTTGTCTTGCAGTCAGATAGTAGTAAGGGTAGTAAGTCCGAGGGAGGAGCGCACAGAGGATTCGAGGAAGAGAAGCAGGACGATGAGGTGGCTGACCCCAGCTGGTTTGCTACGCCTACTGAGGACAGGTCTTCAGAGGGGGAGGCAAGGGCAGCAGCAGGGCAGGTTGGAAGAGGCAGTGCGGTGGCCAGGGGTAAGGCAGGGCCAGACCGAATAATCCACCAACTGTTTCCCAAAGCGCCCCCTCGCGCCATGCCACCCTGCAGAGGCCGAGGTGCTCAAAGGTCTGGCAGTTTTTCACTGGGAGTGCAGACAACCGACGAACTGTGGTGTGCAACCTGTGTCGCGCCAAGATCAGCCGGGGAGCCACCACCACCAGCCTCACCACCACCAGCATGCGCAGACATATGATGGCCAAGCACCCCACAAGGTGGGACGAAGGCCGTTCACCGCCTCCGGTTTGCACCGCTGCCTCTCCCCCTGTGCCCCAACCTGCCACTGAGATCCAACCCCCCTCTCAGGACACAGGCACTACCGTCTCCTGGCCTGCACCCACACCCTCACCTCCGCTGTCCTCGGCCCCATCCACCAATGTCTCTCAGCGCACCGTCCAGCCGTCGCTAGCGCAAGTGTTGGAGCGCAAGCGCAAGTACGCCGCCATGCACCCGCACGCTCAAGTGTTAAACGTGAACATAGCCAAATTTATCAGCCTGGAGATGCTGCCGTATAGGGTTGTGGAAACGGAGGTTTTCAAAAGTATGATGGCAACAGCGGCCCCGCGCTACTCAGTTCCCAGTCGCCACTACTTTTCCCGATGTGCCGTCCCAGCCCTGCACGACCACGACTCCCGCAACATTGTACGCGCCCTCACCAACAACGGACACGTGGACAAGCACAGGCGGGCAGGGCCACTATATCTCCCTGACGGCACATTGGGTGAATTTAGTGGAGGCTGGGACAGAGTCAGAGCCTGGGACCGTTCACGTCCTACCCACCCCCAGAATTGCGGGCCCCAGCTCGGTGGTGGTATCTGCGGCGGTGTATGCTTCCTCCACTAAACTACCCTCCTCCTCCTCCTCCGCAACCTCTGTCTCGCAATCAAGATGTGTCAGCAGCAGCACATCGGCAGCAGTCAGTGTCGCGCGGCGTGGCAGCACAGCGGTGGGCAAGCGTCAGCAGGCCGTGCTGAAGCTACTCAGCTTAGGAGATAAGAGGCACACGGCCCACGAACTGCTGCAGGGTCTGACAGAGCAGACCGACCGCTGGCTTGCGCCGCTGAGCCTCCAACCGGGCATGGTCGTGTGTGACAACGGCCGTAACCTGGTGGCGGCTCTGCAGCTCGGCAGCCTCACGCACGTGCCATGCCTGGCCCACGTCTTTAATTTGGTGGTTCAGCGCTTTCTGAAAAGCTACCCACGCTTGTCAGACCTCCTGGAAAGGTGCGCCGGCTCTGCGCACATTTCCGCAAGTCCCACACGGACGCTGCCACCCTGCACACCCTGCAACATCGGTTTCATCTGCCAGTGCACCGACTGCTGTGCGACGTGCCAACAGGGTGGAACTCTACGCTCCACATGTTGGCCAGGCTCTATGAGCAGCGTAGAGCTATAGTGGAATACCAACTCCAACATGGGCGGCGCAGTGGGAGTCAGCCTCCTCAATTCTTTACAGAAGAGTGGGCCTGGTTGGCAGACATCTGCCAGGTCCTTGGAAACTTCGAGGAGTCTACCCAGATGGTGAGCAGCGATGCTGCAATCATTAGCATCACCATTCCTCTGCTATGCCTCTTGAGAAATTCCCTGCAAAGCATAAAGGCAGACGCTTTGCGCTCGGAAACAGAGTCGGGGCGAAGACAGTATGTCTCTGGATAGTCAGAGCACCCTCATGTCTATATCTCAGCGCGTTGAGGAGGAGGGGGAGGAGCATGAGGAGGAGGGGGAAGAGACAGCTTGGCCCACTGCTGAGGGTACCCATGCTGCTTGCCTGTCATCCTTTTGTCATCCTTACACTTTTGCTACATAAATGTAACTGGGGCCTTGTCTATACTGCAACTACTGAAATGTGAAAGAGACTGTTATCTTCCTAAACTGCTGCAACGGGAATGTTACTGTGGCCTGTCTTGAGTGCTACTATTACTGAAATGAAATGGAACTAAGACTGTGCTCCCCCTATACTGCTGCTTCGGAATTGTTACTGGGGCCTGTCTTGAGTGCTACTATTACTGAAAGGGAACTAAGACTGTGCTCCCCCTATACTGCTGCTTCGGAATTGTTACTGGGGCCTGTCTTGAGTGCTACTATTACTGAAAGGGAACTAAGACTGTGCTCCCCCTATACTGCTGCTTCGGAATTGTTACTAGGGCCTGTCGCTAATGCTACCGCTGAAATGTTACTAATTCTGGGCTCTGCCTATACCGCTGCTAATGCTATGTCACTGGGGTGTGGAAACGGAGGCTTCCCAAAGACATGATGGCGATGAGGCCATTTCCCACCAACGCGGTTACTGTTAAGGTGCATATAACCACGGACACGTAGAGAGGACACGTAGTGCTTCAAAAACATTCCCCTCCTCCTCCAACAATGAAAACATTCTTGGCAAATACCTTTGCATTGGTCCGTCTGGTGGCAGTCCAAGAATTTCACCTTTAACGACACAACAAGAGAGCCCCCCCACTATCCCCCCACCACGGCCCACTTAATCCTGTCCACATTCCGAAAACCCTCTAAATAAAACCGCGCTACTAGGTCCGCAGTCGCCACCACATTCCCATCAACGCGGTTACTGTTAAGGTACATATTACCAGTCTGACTGGGGCATGCACTGTGGGCCGAATCCCACCTGTATTGTATGTGACGTTAGCTCTGCTGAACAGGGCACTGCAATGGGATATATTTATGTACCGCTGGTGGGTTCCAGGGTGCCACCCATGTTGTCGGTCCAAAGGGACTTCACATAGGGGATTTGTACCTGCCTGTGTCTTTGCATTAAAAGCCTCGGTCAGACTGGGGCATGCAGTGTGGGCCGAAGCCCACCTGCATTTAATCTAACGTTACCTCAGCTGTGCTGGGAAATGCAATGGGATTTATTTATGTACCGCCGATTGCTTCCTGGGACCCACCTATGCTGTCGGTCCACACGGAGTTGTAACTGCATGTGTCTACTTATAAAGAACTCCAGTCTGACTGGGGCATGCAGTGTGGGCCGAAGCCCACCTGCATTTAATCTGACGTTACCTCAGCTGTGCTGGGCAATGCAATGGGATTTATTTATGTACCGCCGGTGGCTTCCTGGGACCCACCTATGCTGTCGGTCCACACGGAGTTGTAACTGCATGTGTCTACTTATAAAGAACCCCAGTCTGACTGGGGCATGCAGTGTGGGCCGAAGCCCACCTGCATTTAATCTGACGTTACCTCAGCTCTGCTGGGCACTGCAATGGGATTTGTTTATGTACCACCGGTGGGTTCCAGGAAACCACCCATGCTTTGGGTCCACACGGACTTCACATTAGGGAGTTGTACCTGCCTGTGTCAACTTATAAAAAACCCCAGTCTGACTGGGGCATGCAGTGTGGGCCGAAGCCCACCTGCATTTAATCTAACGTTACCTCAGCTGTGCTGGGCAATGCAATGGGATTTATTTATGTACCGCCGGTGGCTTCCTGGGACCCACCTATGCTGTCGGTCCACACGGAGTTGTAACTGCATGTGTCTACTTATAAAGAACCCCAGTCTGACTGGGGCATGCAGTGTGGGCCGAAGCCCACCTGCATTTAATCTAACGATACCTCAGCTGTGCTGGGCACTGCAATGGGATTTGTTTATGTACCGCCGGTGGGTTCCAGGGAGCCACCCATGCTGTGGGTGCACATGGAATTCCCATTGCGGAGTTGTAACTGCCTGTGACTATTTATAAAAAAACCCAGTCTGACTGGGGCATGCAGTGTGGGCCGAAGCCCACCTGTATTTAATCTGATGTTAGCTCTACTATCCGGGGCACTGCATTGGGACAAACTACAGGAGCAATACAGCGCTGAGACGTGAACAGCTGCGCTAGCATTGGAGTCCGCTATAGGCCCACGTTTGCTGAGGGTTTGTGCAGAAGCCTATGTCTTGGGTGCAGTGAAAGTCCGCTTCCTGCCTAGGATTGCTGAAGCTGTGGGCCGAGGCCTATGTCGTGGGTGCGGTGCAAGTCTGCCATGTTTGGCCGCTCAGATCAATTTTTGGTTCATGTCTTGGGTTTCCTAGGACCCACCTATGCTGTTGGTGCAAACTTAGCTCCCATCGCGGTGTTTGACCTGTCTGGCACAAAGACACTGACTGACTTGGGTAGGGGGCAGAGCGCAGACGGCTTTCCCATTGCAGTGTCGATTGAGCTATGCGACACCTTGACAGAATGAATAGTGTGTGGCACATGGATTCCCCATTGCTATGCCCACGTGTGCAGCTCCTGATGGAGGTGGCACAGGATTGGATTTCTCATTGCTTCTGTACAGCATTGTGGGCTATCGCCCCGCCCCTTTTAAAGAGGGTCGCTGCCTGGCCCTGCCAACCTCTGCAGTGTGTGTCTCCGGTTCCTCCTCATTGCAGACGCACTTATAAATAGACATGAGGGTGGTGTGGCTATGAGGCCAGCGTGTGGCATGAGGGCAGCTGAAGGCTGTGCAGGGACACTTTGGTGTGCGCTGTGGACACTGGGTCCTGCGCGGGGGGGGGGGGGTGTTGGCCAGCATGTAACCCAGGAGAAGTGGCAGCGGTGTGTCACGCAGGCAGTGATTGTGCTTTGTTGGAGGTATTGTGGTGCTTAGCTAAGGTATGCCTTGCTAATGAGGATTTTTCAGAAGTAAAAATTGTTGGGGGAGGCACTCTTGACGCTTTTGTGGCTTAATAGTGGGACCTGTGAACTTGAGATGCAGCCCAACATGTAGCCCCTCGCCTGCCCTATCCGTTTGTGTGTCGTTCCCATCACTTTCTTGAATTTCCCAGATTTTCACAAATGAAAACCTTAGCGAGCATCGGCGATATACAAAAATGCTCGAGTCGCCCATTGACTTCAATTGGGTTCGTTACTCAAAACGAACCCTCGAGCATCGCGGAGAGTTCGACTCCAGCAACGAGCACCCGAGCATTTTGGTGCTCGCTCATCTCTAGTTTTTACCTCACTATGAAATTTCAGGCCTAAATTTTATTGATGATGAAACAGCCAATGTCATGTGGAAATACACAAAAGAGCACCCCACGGTCAACAAAAACACCAACATCTTTATAGCTTGCTTTACAACAGCCTACGCACGCCTAGAGCTCTACTCGATTCTGCATTGATTGTACACCGTGAAGGTGAGTGGAACTCACCATTTGGCGCCTACCTGGGGGAATTGACCAGCGGGATCCCCAGTGATACACACATTGCAGAGTTTGCATCTGCGGGTCCCAAAACCTACGGGTACAAGTTGTACACTCATAAAACCGTGTTAAAAGTTCAAGGTAGAACTTTAAATACGGCAGCCATTGAGGTCATAAATTTTGACAGCCTGAAAGATCTGGTTCTGGATTATCCTCGTAACACAAACCCTGAAACACAAAAGGCTATCAGTGTAGAGCAGCCAGGCTTTGTAAGAAATAAGAAATATTGATACATCGAAACAAGGCCGCTACAAAAAACACAGAGGTGTGTTTATACAAAGAGGCATCTACTAGATTATTTTAAAACTCCCCCATACGGTTATTAGATCACATAGTATGCAAATACATCCAAACATGCAAACCTGTAATATTGTTTGATTTTGGGGTGTGTTGGCGTAATTATATGTCAGGGGTACCTGCTTCTTCTCCTAACCAGGATCTGTAAGGAATACGAACTATTGGATCGATGATGCATAACGCCACGCAATCCGCGAGATCGTGTGAGGAGGCGACTATTAGACAAATTCACAATATAACCTCACGGGTGTTAACGGTGGCATGATGGACACACGTTTGCAACACCCCTTCTCTTGTATTTTAGAAGGTTCGTCTAACTCTGGGAAAAGTTACTTTGTTAAGCAATTGTTATTTAACTCTGCAACGCATATATCTCATATCCCCAGCAACATCGTCTATTTTTATTTGTGTTGGCAGCCGCTTTATAACGAACTTTCTGCCTCTTTTTCTAACATTAGATTTATAGAAGGTCTGTCTCAGACTTTTATAGATGATGACTTATTCCCGCCTGATAAGGTAAATTTGACCATTGTTGATGATCTCATGGAGAGTGCCAGCGAGAACAACAAAATAGAGAAAGCGTTTACCAAGTATGTACATCACAGAAATCTGAGCATTTTGTACCTTGTGCAGAATATATTTTGTCAAGGTAAAAAAAGCCATACAATAAATTTGAATACTAATTATATGGTTTTATTAAATCGCCGCGTGATAAGCTCCAAATTGTCACGTTAGCTAGACGGATGTATCCTGAGCAGACGCGCTTCTTCTTAGAAGCTTTTTAGGATGCTACGAGTGCTCCTTACAGCTATCTGCTAGTTGACTTAAGAGCCAATACGCCTGAGGAGCTCCGCTTGAGAACGGGTTTGTTTCCCCCTGCTTTACTCGCTGTGTATATCCCCAAGAAAAATGCTTCTAAAAAGTGAGTTTGTCTTTTTTGCAACTTATTTTATTCCATGCGCATTGTGCCGACAGGATGTCTGAGAGAATACGTCGTAATTGGGCTCTCTTAAAAAGCCTGGTGAAGATGAAACCGTCCGTTAGAAAATCTATTTTACGCGACGCGAGCAACGATCTAATTACAGCCATAGCTGAGATCGCTTTAAATATTTTAAGAGGTAGGATACCTCTAAAAGCTCGTCAGAAAAAGATACTAAAAAAGTGGTGGTGTGCTATAAGGCGTCTGGGAGATAAAATATTGCCCGTGAAGAAAAAGAAGCGTATAGTGAATCAGGCCGGCGGTTTTATGGGATCGCTCTTGGGTTTTGCAATCCCAATAATTACGAGTCTGCTTGCCAATCGATAATTGAGCATGCAGAGAAAATGTACTTGGTGCCTAAACATGATCTTAACAAGATAAGGCAATCCGCTACAATGACACCGAGCATACGACAGACGACTATTCATCGCCTTGATGATGAAATTAGCTCAATTTTTTACAGCGTAGTGACAAACCTGATGATGTGAAAATTAAAAAATACACAGCTGTTTTACTAGACACTTGGTACACGCTCAACAGGACGCAAAAGAGCTAACAACTTTAAACCTTGTAACCGCAGGTGAAACTGATCATCAGCAATTGTCAAATACCTCTCTTGATAATAGAAATACTGTTCACGAAATTGTAAGTCATGTCAATCCACGGTTCAAAAAAAATGCTGTGCTTTTGCTAAACAAACTGTTGCAGAATGGTGATATTACATTGTGGAATATGCGAGACGAGTTTGTTTATAAGGGGGAGCCTGTTTATGGATCAAACATTTTCGACTTCATCCCTCATGCTACGCAGAGCCATAGTACTACAAAGAAAAATCATCCTCTTGACTGGGACATTTTTATGCACTCATTGGCCGAGATTAATATGCCTTCTACATTCATTGGCAGCCACAGTACTAGAGAAATTCTCCAGGGTTTGAAAACAGGTTCGGACCCCAGTTTTGCACATGGCACCCCCAAAAACAAAATCCGATCTTTCTCCCCTACCCCACCTGAAGTAATACAGGGAGCTTGCTGCCTAAAAAGCAATCAACACCACTGTTTCCCATGTCGTCATTAAGTTTGTAAAGGATTGTAAAAATGTAACTATATATCTGTTAACATTATACACATCTATGTAATAATTCTTATGCATTCCTTTATGTAATAACTCTATATTCTGTATTTTTTTTATCGCACATCAGTTTATATTCAGTGCACTCAATAAAGCTTTATAAAACTATGCATTTTGTCTACTGTGTGTTCTCTATAGCACTGTCAGTGTTAGCCTATACATAAAAAGCTTATTAGTAGGGGGTGGGAATGCTGAAAAGGCTATTAGGGGATGGAAATGCGTTCTATATATTAACCCGTATATGGCAACTTGAATGGTATGTAGCATCAAGTCAGACTATAAATATAATAAGCCCATTGATTAAGGTGACTTGAATGGTATATAACATCAAGTCAGACTATAAATATAATAAGGGCCTTGATTATCATGAGACACACGTTATTCATGATATGTCACAGGCCTGGAATGCGGATGGGGTGCCCTGATACACGTCACAGCCCTGGAATGCGGAAAGGGCCCCCACCAGCTGCCAGATGGCGGCCAGCTGGTGCGCCGAATGGGAGGGTCAAAGGTCATGGGAAGGGGGCGTGGCACCTGTCACTTTCCAAAAGTGGGTGGCTTGATATGAGGTATGGACGTAATACTACTCCCGCCTCCTGAAAGGGGTGTGCTGACTGGCTGTGCGCTCAGCCAATTAGAGCCAGCATTTAGCTATTTATTCAGGATATTTATAATCTGCTAATAGGTTAGACAATGTAGAGAAAAATTTGTCATCAGGGACTCAGCTATGGGCTCATGGGCCCTGATGCAAAAGTTCAGCTTACTCGCTCTCACTCTCACCCCCTTGCTGCCTCTGGAATTCTGAATGCGGATTTCCCCATTAAAAAAGGCTGATCCATTGGTTATTAAGCTGATAAACGACTGCAGCATCCATGGCTCAGCCAGGTATTTCTATTGCAGATTTTGAGCCAGAATCTGCAGAGGAAAATCAGACACAGATTCTGCATGCAGGAAAAGCTTTATTCACAGAGGCTAATAAACTGTGGTGTCCATGATGGATTTCTCTGACATGGATCTGACAGTTTAATCTATGACAGAATTCTAAGGCTGTGCCTTAAAGTTCTGCCGCAGATTTTAATGCAGATCTGCATGCAAATATAGCCACAGTCAGTGGGGTAAACTCGTCATATGATCGCCTGATATGGCTTCTGAGCAGAAACCGTACAAAGAATTGACATGTCAATTTTTTTCCTGCAATGCGGATTTCAAAATCAGCATAATCAAAAATCCACCATGTATCAACTGCAACACAGACATTATCGTAGCATTCAATGAAATGCTGAAATGATGCAGTTTTCAACAGTTTTAGGGCTTATTCTGACATTCGTATATTGGCCAGGTTTTAATGCCCGGCCAATATACGCTGTCCCTCTCTGCAGGGGGAGGAGAATCCACCCTGCCCTCTCCCATTGCAAATAGTGGCGATGGGCGGAGAGGAGGTGGATAGGGGGCGGGAGCTCAGTGCACTGCTCCTGGCTCTTCCAGACTTTTCACCATGCAGTGAGGGAGACCTATATCGGGCAGGCGTGAAAACCCAGTCGACATACAATCGTCTGAATAAGCCCATAGGCTGTATACGCACGGGCTACAAAATCACGCTACAAAACGTCACTCATGTAAAAGAACCCATTGGAAAACATGGGCTTCACATTGTAGTGATGTTTTGTAGTGAGATTTTGTTGCCCGTGTGGATACAGCCTCAGATTTATCTTTCCTGGTTACCTTCAGCTTTGCTTTTAACTGCTTTAACCAGGGAGTTTATTCTATTTGTTACATATTAAAAAGTCCTCTGACATATTCAGATTAGATAAATCAGCAGGAAACTGTGTCTCTGAGAGAACAACAGAAGAGGAAGCCTCAATGCCAGCAGGAGAACATGCCGATGAACCAGGAGCTTTGCACTAGAACCTCTGCTTATGTTCCCCTCTGACTTCCTGACTAATCGTTAACCGGTCATCTCTTTTTTTGGCACAATCCTTAATGAGGACATCCTAAAATAATTAAGGGGACCTCTCAGCTTCTTTGAAAATTCTGCAGCTAACAATGTTTTAATGCTTTTTCACAGATTTAAATCATATACCCAATTACATCCAAAAGCTATGAAATCAGAAAGCTCAAAACCATTATTAAAGCCAGATGTAATTATATCCACCTTGTGATTTGGATTAGCCAGGAAGCATTCCTAAGAGCCTCACCAGCATAAAAATTAGTTAATAGTGAACTGCTTAGTATTTGATTGGCAGACTTTTGCCATTGGGTATAAACCACTACAGAAGGAGCATTCGTGGCAGTAACTACATTTGGTAAGTCACTTACATTGGCCTTCATTGAAAGGCAAAACACACTCCCTTTTAAAAATGACTAGTCTAAGCAGAGTATGCAGGTTGTTAGTACTTGCTCTTTGATGCAACATCAGATTGCGCTCTCTTTTCTCAACATGCCAGCCGCATGACGACCAAAAAACGTTTGAAAAGGTAAAAGCCATGATCAAAAGTTGCGTTTTTTTAATCTATTGACACAGCTGGCTGCGGCGTAATAGGAAATCCCTTGGTCAGCATAAATTCTCGACATGTCTTTTATGGGTTAACTAATGCCAGCTGTAATGTGTGCGCAATATTGCATGCTGCTAAACTCCCTCCCCTTCCCTTTTTCCGCAGCTCCCATTGGAGTCTATGGGAGCCGCCAGCGTGTATCGGCCGAAAGATGGGGCAAGACCTATCTTTTCCAGTCGTGCATAAAATTGGCCACCGACCGTATTTGGTCGCCGATATCCTATAATTCCTGACGCACTGTTTTTAACAGCTAGAAATCGGTCATCTGAATGAATGTAATGGAAACCAATGCTTCAGATGGTCGCTGTTTTTTATCGCAGTTAAGTTATCAAGCCTGTTTAAATAAAGCCTGAGCCAAATACCTATGTTCATTGTTAACACCCCATTTTACCCCCTGGTGTATGGTGAGTTTTTATCTGAATAGTTCATCATACAGAAACCAGGACATACTGCCAAGATGCCTGCAGGATGCCAGTAGAATATCAATATGCTGGAAGAAACCAGAAACATGTCTGAGACTTTAAACACAACACAGCTGAGAAAATACAAAAGACTAGCAGCCAGTTATTAAAGGGGTTGTCCCGCGAAAGAAAGTGGGGTTATACACTTCTGTATGGCCATATTAATGCACTTTGTAATGTACATCGTGCATTAATTATGAGCCATTCAGAAGTTATTCACTTACCTGTTCCGTTGCTAGCGTCCCCGTCGCCATGGTGCCGTCTAATTTCAGCGTCTAATCGCCCGATTAGACGCGCTTGCGCTTGCGCAGTCCGGTCTTCTCCGTGTTGAATGGGGCCGCTCGTGCCGGAGAGCTGGTCCTCGTAGCTCCGCCCCGTCACGTGTGCCGATTCCAGCCAATCAGGAGGCCGGAATCGGCAATGGACCGCACAGAGCCCACGGTGCACCATGGGAGAAGACCCGCGGTGCATCGTGGGTGAAGATCCCGGCGGCCATCTTAGTAAGGTAAGTAAGAAGTCGCGGCAGCGCGGGGATTCGGTTAAGTAGTAAACTTTTTTTTTTTTTAACACATGCATTGGGTTTGTCTCGCGACGAACGGGGGGCCTATTGAAAAAAAAAAAACCTGTTTCGGCGCGGGACAACCCCTTTAAATGATTTTCGTAAAGGTTTGTTCTTATCCTCATCAGACTTCTTATCAATTTTAAAAATATTTTAGCAGGATACAAAAAACCTACTGTGATTCTCCAAAAATAAGACACTGTCTTATATTAATTTTTACCTCAAAAGAGGCACAGTGTCTTATTTTCAGGGAGGGGGGCTTATACACACCTTTTCTGTGGAGTCCCAGTGACTTAGGCTGCTGGTCTACGGCAGCGATGCGTCAGTCTGTAGTGTCCGCCGTGCTGAATACCCCGCCTCCAGCAAAGCGAGCGTCAGCCAATCACAGCTGGTTCTCGATGAGCCAATCACAGCCATTCAGTGATGTAATTCAATGAATGCCTTTGAATGATTGAGCGCCGGCTGCGATTGGATAGAGGCTTTGTGCTAAGCTCCGCCCCTCCAATTGCTTGCTGCCGATAAAAGGCAGGGACAGGCTCTGGAGCTTTGCTCTGCTCCATCCTGCCCCTCCCATTGCAAACAGCCAGTGGAGAGGAAACAGGCAGAGAGCTGGCAAAGGGGGAGGGAAGAGGGAAGACAGCTCAGATTGTAGCGTATATCGGCCGGCCATGAAAACCGTGGCCGATATACGTTCCTGTGAATAAGCCCCTCAAGTGTAACAAAAAGTTGCTTTCTGCTAAACCAGGTAATGGCAACACCTGAAAAAAGAAGCGGATAACTGCTGGTAGATTTATTTAGTTTTTGTCACAGGGGTCTGCAGCCCTGTCAGCATCAACATATCCAGTTAAAATAGCATTTATTACTTGCTGGTAGCCTTAAGATACAATGTTCCCTTCAAGTATCTTAAAATTCTCCTAACAGCATTCCAGTCCATCTGTCTTGTTCTGAGAACTTTCTACACAAAATTCCTTCTGCTTCTGCAATATCTGGCCAGGGAAAATGATAATTTTATAGCAATTTGCATATTGTTTGGAGAAAATACCAACAAAAATTAAAAAAGCAACACAGCAGGTATTGCTGCATTTATACTGACCCAAACAATTAAAATATTGTTATTTATCATGCACAGTGAATGCCAGAAAAATAATTTTAAAAAGTAACGCCACAAAAACCTTTTATTTGTTTTGTTTGCCTCCCAAAAAACATTATAAAAAGCAATAGTACCAATAAAACCCGCAAATCTTCCACAAAAAACAAGCCCTCATATAGTCCCAGTGCTGGAAAAATAGAAATGTTATGAGTCTTAGAATGCGATAATGCAGATTCAATTGTTTTTCTTTAAAAATGTGTTTTTATTGTGCAAAAGCAGTAATAAATAATAAAATCTACATAAACTTGGTATTGTGAGGGTATGTGTATATGTTGCCATATGTTTTTTATGCTTTTATACCTGTATGCAAGTTCTATTCAATTCTAAAATGAGAAAAACTTAATCTGTCGCCTTACATAAGATATTCCAAGGCTTTGCAAGGTTGAGAGAGATGTGTCCAGAAATTCAGAGATGATACAGAACCGGACACGAAGGCCGTGTGCTTGGCTGTTTTCCCAGAAGCGCCATATCTAGATAACGACTGTTCAACTACGTATATAACTTTCACTGTCTCAGGCCGGAAATCCGGACTTCCCATATATGGTTATGCGGTGAATTTGAGCCAATGAGCCCATCACCCATTCCTAGTGATGAGACCAAAGGGTATAAGATCCCATGTAATCTGTAATAAAGTGCGCAGTCATGTCCCCGTGTGAGGAACTATACCAGACCTCCGTGTGTGGTGTCTCTTCTTTACCGCCGGCAGCGGGGCATTGGGGTGGGCCTGATTGGTGATGTACACGGAATTTTTCCCTGACAAATGGCGCCCAGAAGTGGGGCGGTAAAACCGGAGCCGTGCAGCGCAGTCCACCCGGATCCACGCCACGGGGAAGCCATCCTGCCGCAAACCGAGCCTGATCAACTCACAGAACTCCAGGTAAGACCAGCATATATTTATGTTGTGCTTTACACTGAGAATCTTGCAGCAGGAGGGACTATGTGTGTTTTGTGACCGGACGGGTTGGGTTAAGAGTTCTACCCGGTAACTCGTGGGCTTCGGGTTTGCCGTCACGGACCACTGACCGTGATAAGCGCACCAATCGCTCACCCAGAAACTAGTCTGTAGTTTATTTGTACTTTGAAGTCCATAGTGTTTTTTTTTTTTTTTTAACCAAATATTTTTTATTGAACATTTTCATATAGTACACATTGTTATATTTTCACATGCGTTACATATATGCATATTATATATCATATTCATATCTCGTTGAAATATGCTTATTTAGCTTGTAAACCTCATTATATAAATGCTCTGAATAACAGTTTCATATAATCATCTAATAAAACGAATATCATATTGCTTTACACCGTTATATTTTATCTAGCATGTGTCATCAATCAGATGTATTATTATATGCATAATACAAAAAAGTATTTAAGTTTCAAGGTAAGAAATCGTGAAATATAATTGTTGTCTAACTTGGTGAAATGTTATAGTTTTGTTTTTTTAAAGAACTTAAAACAATTTACAACTTTCGTTCCTGCCAGTACTTCCAAACACTATCGAATTTATGCAAGCAATTACCATTTTTTGCGTGCATTTTTTCATAATAGCAGTGATCTGTCATCATGTCCATCAACTCTTTTATTGTTGGAGAATGCTCCGATCTCCAGTGTCTTGCGATGATATTTTTGGCCGCCAAAAGAAAGTGGCAAATCCACTTCCTCTTTTTTGGGGGGATAGATTCGCTATTTAGAAGTAATAAAGCTAATTGTGGAGAATGCTTCAGTTTCTCACCCATAATCCTTTGTATATTGTTGAACACTTCTATCCAGTATGTTTGCACTTTAGGGCATGTCCAAAATAGATGAAGGAGAGATCCTTCACCCCCGCATCTCCTCCAACATTCATTTTTAACTTTGTCAAAGCACTTTGCTAGCTTCATTGGTGTGTAATACCATCTTGATACCACCTTTTGATGGGTTTGAATTAGATTGGCTGAGAGAGTGGCTTTGTTTGCCCATACAAAAGAGCTCAGCCATTGTGAAGGAGAAAAGGCTCTCCCCAGATCCCGCTCCCAGTTCACCAAGTGCATTCTTTTTACATTGTTCATATTTCCAGTTATGTTGTCATATATTATTTTGGTCAGCGAGGCCCGGAGGGAGCTGCACCCCTGTATTATAGTTTCCAGTTGAGAAGGTAGAGAGCATCTCTCTAAGTGAGTACTCTTTAAGAAGGAGGTTATTCTTATATATGAATATAATTCTGAGTTAGGCAAATTATATTTTTCCTGGAACAACTTGAAAGTGAGGAGTTCTCCTCCCCCCGACAAATCTGTCACAGATTCAACCCCCATCCTCTTCCATCCTCCTATATTTACATCTTGGATGAAATACGGAAGAATTTCTATGGGAATGTGCTGAGATACTATGCGGGGTGTATTCTTAAATTTATATGCTAAATCTTTCCAACACTGTATAGTTAATTTCATCATGGGAGGAAGACTTTGTATCGCTAGTGGTGACATCGTTTTAGGATACAGGGTTTCTATAACAGAAGCTTTGATAAGTGACCCTAGAGGTCTGTTATGATTTTTATATTTCTCTATATGGGCCCAAGGAGGAACCTCAGATTCTCTCAGCCATGCATTAGATTGACTTATAATAATAGCCTGATAGTATGTTGATAAATTCGGGACTCCCAACCCTCCCTGTCCCTTCCGTAGGTACAGTATTGATGCCGCCATCCTAGGTCTCTTCCCGTTCCAAATAAACATTAGTAATTGCTTTTGGAAGTTTGCAATCGTACTTTTTGGGATGGGATAGGATAATGTGCGGAAAATATAAATAATTTTTGGCAAGATCAACATTTTGTATAAGACTATTCTGCCTATCCATGAAAACTCCTTTTTTCTCAAATCTTCGAGGTCTTTTTTGAGTACATTCAGTAGTGGGTCTAAGTTGGAAGGTATAATTTTTTCCCTAGATTGGCATAGTTTAATGCCCAGATACGGTATCTCCGTGCGCCACCGAAAGGGGAACTCCTTCATTATGTCTAGTTTTAAACTTTTTCCTATATTAATTCCGAGAATTTGTGTTTTATCTGAGTTTAATTTATAATAAGACGCTTCGCTAAATTGGGTTATACATTGTTGGATGTTTCTTAGGGAGTTTAAAGGGTCGGTTAGAGATAGAAGGATATCATCGGCAAAAAGTCCGATTTTATGTTGCCTTAAGTTGGTTGATATTCCTCTGATTTTTATGGCTGTCCTAATTGATTCTGCCAGAGGCTCTATAAACATTACAAACAATAGGGGGGACAAGGGGCATCCCTGTCGGGTTCCATTTGTTATACAAAAGGGGGAAGACAACGCGCCATCTACTAACACCCTTGCAGAAGGTTTCGTATATAGGGCCTGAACTGCATTCAGATAATTTTCGCCCACCCCAAACTTTTTAAGGACCGCAAATGCAAATCCCCAATGAACTCTGTCGAATGCCTTCTCCGCGTCCAGGGAAAGGAAGAGAGAAGGCGTCCGACCCGAGCCCGCTATTTCTATCAAATTCTGAGTTCTGCGCGCACCATCTGAAGCATTTCTGCCTTTTGTAAACCCCACTTGGTCACTATGTATGATTTCTGGTAGGACCTCAAGTAGTCTCATAGCTAGTATTTTTGAGTAGATCTTTGTATCTGAATTTAAGAGCGAAATGGGCCTAAAGTTTGCTGGGGTCGTGGGGTCTTTCCCCGGTTTGGGAAGAGTTATTATCGTGGCTTGAAGCATTTCATCTGGCATTTTTCCATTTGTCATGGATTCATTAAATATGGTGACCAAATGTGGGGACAGGATGGGTGCAAAGATTTTATAATACTCATTGGACAGCCCGTCCGGCCCCGGAGACTTATGGTTTTTTGATATGTTTATTGCTTTAAGTGTTTCATTTATAGATATTGGTTTGTTTAAGGCTTCTTTTTGACTCCCTATCGAAGGAAGAGAAATATCTCTCAAAAAGTTGTCAATAATATCAGGTGTGGGCTGAGGAGTTGCCTCACAACTTCCCAGATTATACAATTTGGCGTAAAATTCCCCAAATTGTTCCGCAATTTGTTGCGGGTGGGAAAGCTGTATTGTGGGATTTTTGTAGCAATTTATATAAGGTATTCTTGCCTTTATTCGCCTTGGTTTAGCCATTTTGGCCATCAATTTAGAAGGTTTGTCAATATTGCAATAATAATTGGCATTCCAGTATGTTCTATTTTTGTTATAGTTATCTAGTAGCTCCTTTCTTAGTTCCCCTCTCAGGAGCATCAGACCCGATGAGGATTTTCCCCGACGATTTTCTTGTTCTATTTTTTCTTGTTTTTGAATTTTTTCTAGTAAAGCGTTTATTTTGGCTTGTTTGCTTTTCCTTTCTTGTATTTTTAGTTTAATCATAATCCCCCTTATTACTGCCTTATGAGCATTCCACAGGGTGAAGTTACTTGTGTCTTGGTTTTTATTTAAGGTGAAATATTCTACTAGCGCGTGTTTGATTTGTTCTTGAGCTTTAGGGGTTTTCAGTAGGTTTATATCGTTACGCCATATTTTAGTTGGATTGAAATGAGCATCTATTTTGATATTTATATATATAGGCGAGTGGTCAGACCATGTGGTCGTTCCTATCACGGATTCCGATATTGAAGTAAGGGTTCCTCTGTCTACTATAAATAGGTCGATACGTGAGAATGTCCCATGTCTTGGAGAACAGAATGTAAATTCCCTTGATGTTGAATTTAGGCACCTGTGGACGTCGTATAGACCCTCTTTATGCAACCAGGGTTGTAAAACTGCTGCAGTTCTATGTTGTGCTGTGGAGTCTAATTCTTTGTTGGGTATGATATTAAAGTCGCCACAGATAATTAATTTACCTTTTTGAATTTTCTTAATTTTTTTTGTTGTTTTATTCAAAAAGGATATCTGGGAGCTGTTAGGAGCATATATGTTGACTAAAGTAATTGGTGTTTTGTTGAGGTTGCCTTGTAAAATAATATATCTCCCCTTTAAATCAATAATTTGTTTTTCCACTGAAAATTGTATATTTTCTCTGAATGCGATTGCTACTCCTGCATGCTTTCTGTTCTGGGCATTGGCTGAGAAGATCTGAGGGTAACTCTTATTTGTAAATTTGGTGGCGGCTAGGTCTGTAAAGTGCGTCTCTTGTAGACATAATATGTCTACTTTGTTTGCATTTGCATCTTTCCAGATCATGGCCCTTTTAAAGGGGGTGTTCAACCCCTTTGCATTTTGTGAATATATTTTAATAGACATGGTATATTTTGGTATGAAGCATTTTTTTGACGTTTAGTCTGGCAGTGTACGTGGACAAAACATTACAACTGTTACATATCATAACAACTAAAGGTCTGTTTTTAGAAAATCTTATGTGTATGGAGATTTTGTGTAATGGCAATAAGACCTGTAACAAAAAACAATCAAACTTGTGTGACATCTCAGGGTTAACCTGAGGTGTTTTGGGGGGAAAAGTTCGCCTTGCAGGGTAAGACCCCTTTTACTCACTTTTCTGTAGGCCTAGACAGTCCAAACTCTTGTTTTATTCCGGATCAGGGTGCCCATCTCTTGGTGGAGTGGAGGGGAGGGTACGTCTGTTGCCCCCATTCTTTGGTTTCGTCTGTTCCGTTGCTTGTAGCGGGATGTTCCATTTTTCCAGAATTTTCTCTCCTGCTGCTGGTGAAGAAATAACATGCATGACATTGTTCCTATGAATTAAAATTTTTGTTGGGAACCCCCATTTATATGGGATTTTTGCAGAGCGTAGGGTGGCGGTCACTTGAGAGAAGGTTTTCCTTGCCTTTATCGTGGTTTGCGACAAATCTGTGTACAAACTTATATTCGCATATGGAGGTGGCAAAGAATGTTCGCGTCTCACCGCCGCCATTAATTCTTCCTTTACATGGTAAAAATGCAATCTGGCGATTACATCGCGAGGTATGGTGTCTGGTAGGAAACTTGGTTTGGCAAGTCTATGGATCCTGTCAATTATGCATTCCAGTTCGTTGGAGTTAGGAAGAGCAATTTTTATCAGTTTGACAAGATATTGTTTTAATTCTGGTTGGGATACACTCTCAGGGACCCCTCTTAGCTTGATATTATTCCTCCTACTCCTATCTTCTATGTCGGCTAATTTAATCTTAATATCTTCCACTTCTTCTTCTATTGCGTAATGGGCGTCTATCAGTTGGTTATGAGACGCTGTAATTTCTTCCATTTTTACCTCCACATGTTCAGTACGGGTCTCCAACTCACTTATGGAGCTGTTTACTGAGGTTGATAGTGCTTGTATGTCTTTTTGTAAAGATCCATGCAGGGCCAGCATCATATTTTTTATAAAGTCCTCTGATGCTGGGACATCAGAGGGAGGAACGTTTTGTATTAAGTCTTCTCCTAGGAGAAGTCTTTGGCTGCAGGAGTTAGGAGATGCTGAGAGACGAGGTCTCTGTTTCTCAGGACTTATGGATGGTGAGGAGGATAGGGACAGGGACGGGGTTTGTGAGCCGGCCGGCGCCATTTTAGATGTATCAGCCGATGCATTTTGGGGCATCTCGGACCCTTCACTCACCCCTCCACGATGTATGCTCTTCGTTACACCTCCGCTCCGGTTGCCTGGACTGACAGTGTCTTTAGGAGACGGTGTACGGGAGTGCGGCTCTCCTCCGCTAGCTCCGGCACTCGTGCGCGGGACGGCGCCATCTTGGTTTTCAAAATGTGCTTTAGCCCGGCCGCGGGATGAAAAGAAGTCCGATACCTTATGTACCGGCGTTTTCGCTCCTCTTCTTTTCGGCATCCTGATCCTCAGGTTGTCAGACACTGCTCCTGTCAATTTGGCTGCGCTAGGCTAGCTTTTAGTCGCTGTTTAAGGGGTCTGTAAGACGGAGCCCGGCTCTACACGTCTTCCATCACTCGCAGCAGGCCACGCCCCCCAAGTCCATAGTGTTTTAACGATAGTGGAGATTGTTTGTTGGATCTGCAGAATTTTTTTCTCTTTCTTTTCATTTAGTCTCATAAGAGAAGGGACCCTCGGTTGTTTTTCCAGTATATAAGGGGCTAACAATTTGATTTAAGAGGGATGCATTTTGTGAGACAGGCTTCATAGGAGAAGGGACCCTCGGTTGTTTTGCTCTCTATATATGGGGCTAACGATTTGATTTCAGAGGGATGCATTCTGTGAGGCTGGTTCCATAGGAGAAGAGACCCCGGTTGTTTTGCCAGTATATAAGGGGCTGACAATTTGGTTTAAGGAGGATACATTCTATGGAGCGTGTTATTATCATTGTTGTTCTAATATGCGTAAGACCTTATTAAAGAAGACAGAGCCCCTCAAGGGCTGCCGCCATGCAGATCAATTGATGACGGAGAGACAAGGGTCCCAATTTGTAAAATGTAATAAAACTCTTATGAAAATGTGTGACATCGACCCGCACGGTAAATTACAATATGGGGACTGGGAGGAGGTCTTTAGGACCAAGAAGGGCGCCTTGAAAGACCAAGGGTTGCTAGAAAGTGCTGGAGTGAGGAGGAGAGAGAGACAGTCAGAGAAAGTTAAGTATGTACACGTATTAAGAAAGTATCCGTAAGTGAAATGTTGGAAAGTACAGTAAGTGATCAAGAGGGTGTAGGGAGAGTGTCTATTAAAGGTTACATTGGCAGTTAGGTAGGGAGAGAAATATGGGAAACAAGCAAAGTCGAGAGGAAAGTTACAAAGCATGTGATTTGTTGGCAAAGAGAGAGGAAAGGGTGTATAATACTAGGTAGATATAGATCTATATGTGTGTATATATGTATATATATATGTGTGCAAATGGTTAACTGAGCTTGCTTTTAGAGGAGAAGAATTGTTTACTTGAAGCTGCAGCTTGTGTCTAGCTTTCAAGGCAGAGATAACAGTTATTTTGGAAAGGTGGGGGCTTTCATATTCACCCTAAGCTCAGGGTCACAGAAACTAAAATACTTCAGTGTTTAATACAGCATATAATAGCTTCAGTACATAAGAAAGATAGAATGTCTCAGTCACTCAGCAAATTTTTTTTCATATAATTTGTCAAAAATAGCGCTCATTCACAATCTCATCTCAATAGAATCATGTACTTTATAACATTATAGCACTCACCTCGATGATTTTCAACTGATGTATGTATGTTTGTCACACTTTTTTGTCTGTGCATCTGTATGCACTGGTACACCTTCAATGGGGGGTGACGGGGCAGACTTGAGCACATGGATGGATGAGAGTTAATGACCCGTGTTCAGGCTGTGATGAATGTAAAATGTGTGATGTAGATATTGACTGGGGATAAAAGTCCTCCCCAATGCATAAGACTTTACTTGGTTGTGATGTGGACGTGCGGACTGTAAAGCTTAAATGAAGTTGTGAAAAAAGACGCAAGCAGCCAGTATCGAAGGGGTGGAGCTAGATGATGTAAAGGACGTAATGTTTCATCCCTCTTGTCCACAAGGGAGGGGGTGAGGATCTTGAGCAGCTAGTAAATGTTTTTTTGTTTTTTTCTCTCTCTCAAATTTGATAAGACATTGCAGGCAGGATCAGATTAATAATGAATTTGCTTAAAGGATATCACATTTCAAATATTAATAGATGTTTGTAGATTATTCTGCCCCGATGTAACTCATGTCTCTGTTATTGGTGCTAACATCTTACAGGCCTTATCTGCATCCATCAAATCTTTTTACAATGTTATAATACCTTAAACCCGGCTACTCTTCTTATAATTGAGTACCCTGGTTCAAAGGAGGGGAGGAGAAGGCATAGGTGATCCAGGTATTGCAAATCAGCCATTTTTAAATTTTTTGCAACAAGATTCTGATCTTTTTGAAATAGAATATCAGCCTGATTGTCAAGCATTGATGCAACAAGAAAATTTAAGTTAAAATTGAAAAAAAAAAAGTTACTGAAGCCCCTGTTAACAATGCGTATTTTGAGTTGTTTTTTATAGATGGTACCAGGGGTGATTGGCGACTCCACACTAGATATGCAGTGGTCACACAACAAGATGTCCTAAAAGCAGAATGCCTCCGCATGTCTCAGTACAAGAAGTGGAACTAAAGGCCCTCGCTGAGGCGTGTAGAGTGGTAGAAGGTAAGACGGCAAACATTTACACTGATTCCCGGTATGCATTTGGCATAGCTCATGATTACGGCCCAACATGGAAGGCCAGACAGTTTTTTACCTCAGCAGGACAGCCAATTAAGAATGGTGCAGCGGTGCAGAGTCTCATGGAGACCCTACTTCTACCTGACAAAGTGGAGAGCTCACACCAATTTCTACACCGGAGAAGCAAGAGGCAACGCCATCACAGACCACACAGCAAAGACAGCGGCCCTCAAGCCGTGGAAGAAAGAAGAAAAGAAGAATGTAACAATAGCTTTGGACTTTGATAAAAACTTGGACTTTGATAAAAACTTGGACTTTGATAAAAACTTGGACTTTGATAAAATCTTTGGACTTTGATAAAAACTTTGAACTTTGATATACTAAGGACTTTACAGTTACAAGCCAGCAAGGAAGAAAAGGTAAAATAGACTAAAAAGGGACGGTGTATGGTGAACAGTCAACAGCACTTGCCCACCACGATCCCTGTGCCCCATGATGGCCCAGCTGATGCACGGAAAGACGCACCTCTCAAAGCAGCAATAAAGTCGACGCTTGAACAAGGACGGGTGGCTCCTGGGTTTTCTGTAGCTGCTGCATCATTTGTCCAATTTTGCATGATCTTTGCCGTAAAGCAACAGGGCAGAAGTAAATTTGCCACATAACGCTTGCCTAGACCACTCTACCCATTTCAGGGATTGCAAATTGGCTACACTCAGCTCCCACTTGTTGGGAAGTATGAATATGTGCTTGTTGTTGTTGATTTCTTTTCAGGTCGGAGACCTACCCTGTTACCAAAGTAAATAAGCAGGTAGCCGCACAGAAGCTCATGAATGAGGTAATCCACAGATACGGGGTACCACAAGTGATTGAGTCAAACAAAGGTACACACTTCACAGGTGAAATAATACAACACATCATGTCTGTTTTGGGTATATTCCAGGCTTTTCACACACCCTACCATCCGCGGAGTAGTGGGAAAGTAGATACAAAAGGCAATGAAGAAAACAGGCAAATCTTGAATTAAGTGTCTTCCATTAGTTTTTCTTTTTCTCCGGAGGGTACATGCCTCAGTAGCTGAGTTTGGGGAATGATTTTCTTGTTAATTTTGTCATAGGCCTCTCCAAGGAATTGTCAATAATGCATTCTGCAGTCTCTGCTTTTCTCCCAGGTCCTACAGATGAGTGTCACAATCTGAAACCAGGTGACAGGGTCTATGTGAAAAATTTTGTGAGAGAGACCCAGTTTAAAGGTCCCTACCAGATGTTGCTCACCACCCCAACTGCAGTCAAGCTCGAAGGAAAGCCCACTTGGATCCACACCTCGCACTGCAAAACGGCCCTGGGTCCCGGAGCACAGAACTCATGATCCTGCATATCCTTTACATGCTATAATGTGGCACAATTCCTCTAACACACACTTTTGACTACTGTACACTAGCCCCTGTTTCAGGGATCAGAACAAATTAATACAATCAAATGTGCAATATGAAGAGTACACTGAGGGTGGGAATCCAACACCGCATTGTGCTAAGAGAGAAGTTGACGCTCCAGGTGGTAACTTTGATCCACATGTATACATATATGCAATAGTAGTGCCAAGGGGGGTGCCAGATGAATTTAATTCTAGAGATCAGGTTAAAGCAGGTTTTGAGTCCTTATTTGCTATTGTCACTGTTAATAATAATGTAGATTGGATGAATTATATCTATTACAATCAGCAGAGGTTTGTAAACTACACCAGGGATGCTTTACAAGGGTCAGCTGACCAGTTAGGGCCCACTGCATCCATGGCGTTCCAAAATAGAGTGGCCCTGGATATGTTTTTAGCAGAAAGAGGTGGGGTATGTAACTTTCTGTACGTGTATTATCCCTTTGATCAAAAAGAGTATGAGTAAGAGACTGGATAATGTGACACCAAAATTTCCCTTGTTTGGAAAAGATGAAGAGCCAGTTCCGATAATGCCAACCACATACGCTAGCAAAGAAATGGAGAAATGTACTAGTACTGCGCCTGCCCCAATCTCCTAAGATGAATTGTCAGTGGAATTCCCATTTGCCTAGGGATAGTGAAGAGGACCTTAGGTTCCAGCGAGGGCACACCCTGTGGGGTGTTAACTTGTACAGATAGAGGGTATGGATGCCCGGAAATGAGCCCAGGGAATCCATGGCCTCCTTCTGAGGTGAGGTAGGGATCCCCCCTCCTAGGAGTAGGGCCTTACGGGCAGTGGGGAAACCCTGACGCAAGGGAGAGGCAACCGAGGAAGAGTGCACGGTCTGGTGCTTGATCTCCATATTAAGTTTTTAGGGGGGTTTGTGAGGGTATATGTATATGTTGCCATATGTTTTTTATGCTTTTATACCTGTATGCAAGTTCTCTTCAATTCTAAAATGAGAAAAACTTAATATGTCGCCTTACATCAGATATTCCAAGGCTTTGCAAGGCTGAGAGAGATGTGTCCAGAAATTCAGAGATGATACAGACCCGGACACGAAGGCCGTGTGCTTGGCTGTTTTTCCAGAAGCGCCATATCTAGATAACGACTGTTCAACTACGTATATAACTTTCACTGTCTCAGGCCGGAAATCCGGACTTCCCATATATGGTTATGCGGTGAATTTGAGCCAATGAGCCCATCACCCATTCCTAGTGATGAGACCAAAGGGTATAAGATCCCATGTAATCTGTAATAAAGTGCGCAGTCATGTCCCCGTGTGAGGAACTATACCAGACCTCCGTGTGTGGTGTCTCTTCTTTACCGCCGGCAGCGGGGCATTGGGGTGGGCCTGATTGGTGCTGTACGCAGAATTTTCCCTGACAGTATCGCAGTAATCGTGCGTATCCAGATAATAATACTGTGTGAGGCTGCCTGTCCACGGGCATTGCGGTAGCCGCAGCCCGGGAGCAGGAGCCGGCAGACAGATCGCCACTGTCAGCCTATCTGATAGATAGGCTGACCACAGAGGACTGCGGAGAATCGAGGCATGCTGTGATTTGCCGGACGCAAGCGGAGAATCGCAATGATTCTCCACTCGTGGACAGGGAGGAAGCGCTCTCCGTAGCAACGCTATGGAGAGCTTTCACTGCTTTCCCCGTGGCTAGATTATCACCACAGGGAACGCAATGAAAACCCGCCCAGGGACAGGCAGTCTTATTCTTACTAAATGGTGAATGCTGTGAATACAAAACCCGAAGACAATGACACATTTCAGGAGCATTAGTTATACAACACATTATTTGTGCCCATATTAGTGTCATTAAAATATAAAACGCATCCCCCCCCCCCCCAAAAAAAAAAGACCTCACATAAGTCTATGTCAAATAATTTTGACTCTTGCTATACGATAATGAAAATCGATTGGGCCTTAATACAAAAATAGGCATGTCACTAAGGAGTTAAATGAGACAGCCCTCTGTCTCCCCCTGAAAAACAGAAACAAAACATTTTATGGTAAAGTAAGAAACAAAAAAAAATCATATTTAGTATACAGCATTCTAAAGGGTGAAATTATGTTCTAGGCACGAGGGTCCAAACACCTCCGGGGTGTTAAAGATGAAAAGTGTAATAAATCACCATAACCTAAGACATGACACAATGCGTTCCTGTTTCTCCACAATATTTCAATGTATTGTACACTACCGTTCAAAAGTTTGGGGTCACCCAAACAATTTTGTGTTTTCCATGAAAAGTCACACTTATTCACCACCATGCGTTGTGAAATGAATAGAAAATAGAGTCAAGACATTGACAAGGTTAGAAATAATGATTTGTATTTGAAATAACATTGTTTTTACATCAAACTTTGCTTTCGTCAAAGAATCCTCCTTTTGCAGCAATTACAGCATTGCACACCTTTGACATTCTAGCTGTTAATTTGTTGAGGTAAGCTTGTGAAATTGCACCCCACGCTTCTAGAAGCATCTCCCACAAGTTGGATTGGTTGGATGGGCACTTCTGGCGTACCATACGGTCAAGCTGCTCCCACAACAGCTCAATGGGGTTCAGATCTGGTGACTGCGCTGGCCACTCCATTACCGATAGAATACCAGCTGCCTGCTTCTGCTGTAAATAGTTCTTGCACAATTTGGAGGTGTGTTAAGGGTCATTGTCCTGTTGTAGGATGAAATTGGTTCCAATCAAGCGCTGTCCACTGGTTATGGCATGGCGTTGCAAAATGGAGTGATAGCCTTCCTTATTCAGAATCCCTTTTACCCTGTACAAATCTCCCACCTTACCAGCACCAAAGCAACCCCAGACCATCACATTACCTCCACCATGCTTAACAGATGGCGTCAGGCATTCTTCCAGCATCTTTTCATTTGTTCTGCGTCTCACAAACGTTCTTCTTTGTGATCCAAACACCTCAAACTTGGATTCATCCATCCACAACACTTTTTTCCAGTTTTCCTCTGTCCAATGTCTGTGTTCTTTTGCCCATCTTAATCTTTTTCTTTTATTGGCCAGTCTCAGATATGGCTTTTTCTTTGCCACTCTGCCCTGAAGCCCAAAATCCCGCAGCCGCCTCTTCACTGTAGATGTTGACACTGGTGTTTTGCGGGTACTATTTAATGAAGATGCCAGTTGGGTACCTGTGAGGCGTCTGTTTCTCAAACTAGAGACTCTAATGTGCTTATCTTCTTGCTTAGTTGTGCAACGCGGCCTCCCACTTCTTTTTCTACTCTGGTTAGAGCCTGTTTGTGCTGTCCTCTGAAGGGAGTAGTACACACCGTTGTAGGAAATCTTCAATTTCTTAGCAATTTCTCGCATGGAATAGCCTTCATTTCTAAGAACAAGAATAGACTGTCGAGTTTCAGATGAAAGTTCTCTTTTTCTGGCCATTTTGAGCGTTTAATTGACCCCACAAATGTGATGCTCCAGAAACTCAATCTGCTCACAGGAAGGTCAGTTTTGTAGCTTCTGTAACGAGCTAGACTGTTTTCAGATGTGTGAACATGATTGCACAAGGGTTTTCTAATCATCAATTAGCCTTCTGAGCCAATGAGCAAACACATTGTACCATTAGAACACTGGAGTGATAGTTGCTGGAAATGGGCCTCTATACACCTTTGTAGATATTGCACAAAAAACCAGACATTTGTAGCTAGAATAGTCATTTACCACATTAGCAATGTATAGAGTGCATTTGTTTAAAGTTAGGACTAGTTTAAAGTTATCTTCATTGAAAAGTACAGTTCTTTTCCTTCAAAAATAAGGACATTTCAATGTGACCCCAAACTTTTGAACGGTAGTGTATATTGTATTCTAGCTCCAATGTTATTTCTTCCCTTCCCTGTAATATTATAGGATGTGTGCTGCCCCCTAGTGGGGTAGTGATGGATCTTTCTAGCAGTTTATGTTACAATCAGACATTTTCTCGTATCAGTGTGTGTCTTGCACAGTAATATCTGGCTGTGTCGTCAGACTTCATGTTGTTCATTTGTAGATGTAACATGTTATTACTGTTATCTCTGGAGATTGTGCATCGGCCTTTAAATGAATCATGATAGCTTGTGCTACTCCCAGCAGGGTGAATCTCACCAATCCATGTTAATCTTCCATCAGAAGTTTCTCTAACCCAGCTCATATAGTGGCTACTGAAGGTGAAGCCAGACCCTTGACATGATAGTTTGACTGAAGTCCCGGGCTTTATCACCACTGGGTCCAATGACTGGACAAGTCACTCAGACTGGACACCTGGAAATACACAGAATAAGGTTCCATCCATAGAAACATCTCATCATAGTGCTAGTAATATCTCTCTACTAATGTACTAGTAATGTCTCTAGTAATGCTCACCTGACGAGCAGGCCAGTGATATAAGGAGGAGCAGGAAAGTCTTCATTGCTGCTGGTTACTTCTAGGAGGTGATGTGTGACCCATCAGCACTGTCTTTATTATGCAGGAGATTTTGCAGAATAGGAAGTGACGTCACGTAATTTCCATATAGTGAAGCATATATACATATTATATTCTGTATGTGTATTATGTTATGTAAAAAATGGAGAAGGTATGGCTGATGTGAAAGCAGACTTAGGGAATCCATATTTAACACAAGTAAAATGTTTCATTTATGAATTGTTTATTTACCTTACGGGTATTCGATAAACTTACTACACTAGAGGTATTAACGACAAATATCTTATTCAATTATAATGACTGTTCAATTGTCTTTAAAAGAATATTTGCTTACAACTATTATATTAAACCGTGAGAACAACAAGTATTCTGCCCTCCTCTTTGAATACAATGACAATCCCCTGATGGTTCTGTATTATGGAGAAATGCTATCGGCAGCACAACCTCCTGCTATCCAGAATTTGCCTGGAAAATTGTCTGTAGAATATGTATATATTAGAGAATAGCAGCACAATAGTAAGAATTCTATTTCTCTACCTCAAAGCTAACAGCCGTGTTATTCCTCTTCTTCTTCTACAAAGACATTTATAATCTGCTAATAGGTTAGACATCGTAGAGAAAAGTTTATCATCAGGGACTCAGCTATGGGCTCTCACTCTCACCCCCTCGCTTCTTCTGGAATTCTGAATGCAGATTTCCAAAGTCTGATCCATTAGTTATTAAGCTGATAAACGACAGCAGACATTCATGGCTCAGCCAGTTATTTCTTTGAGCTAGAATGTGAGAGAGATCTCTCTCTCTCTCTCAGTCTACCCCCCCCCCCGAATCTGCTTTGACCAGTATGCAGTTACTCAAGAAGAGTGATGCTCGCTTGAGTAACTACCTTAACTAAGGCCTCATGTCCACGGGGAAAATATGATTTAGGATCCGCAGCGGATCTCCTGCATGCGGATCCGCATCCCATAGGGATGCATTGACCACCTGCGGGTAGATAAATACCCGCGGATGGTCAATAAAAGGGATTTTAAAAAAAATGGAGCATGAAAAAATCTGGACCATGCTCCATTTTCATGCGGGTCTCCCGCGGGGACGGCTCCCGCAGGCTTCTATTGAAGCCTATGGAAGCCGTCCGGATCCGCGGGAGACAAAAATCATATTTTACTCACACGCTCCGGTTCTTCTCTTCGCCGCCGCGCCATCTTCTCTCAGTCGCGGCCGGATCATTTTGCTTCGGCCCGGCGCATGCGCGGGGCACGTCACCGACGTCATCATGCACATCCGCCGAGCCGAAGAAAGAAGATCCGGCCGCGACGAGAGATGATGACGCCACAGCGAAGAGAAGAAACGGAGCGGATGGGAGGTGAGTTTATTCTCATTTATTCTTATTTTCAGCGCTCATGTCCGCGGGGCAGGAGGGACCCGCTACGGATTCTACATGGAGAATCCGTAGCGGATCTGATTTTCCCCGTGGACATGAGGCCTAAGCGTGCCCGCTCATCTCTACCTATTATATAAATAACAGTTTTGTGTTAAACATATTTTCTAAGAATTTTTGATGATTTTCTTTTTTAACTTTTAATCACAATCTGTATTTTAAAAAAAAATCCTAAAATCCTGCATTTTTTACACTGACCAAAAAGCCTAATAGTAGTCCGTCACCTCCTGATTTGTATACAAAGCTCTGCAGCACTCATGTCGCTAACATCACAGACAGGATTTCACTGAGAAGTAATGCCTATATGTAGATAACACAGGATCCACCACTCACAAGAGGTAAAAGCTGAGACTTTCTGCCCCCCCCCCCCCCTGCAAAATGATCTCTTCACAGGTCATAGAGCATGCCTAGAACAGGACATAAAACAGCAGGAGGCCAACTTAAGTACCCCTTAGCCAGGCCGTGAATGTATGTCCCATGGTGTTAAGGGTTAAAGGAGTTGTATCCCCACGATAATGAAAATGGGAATTTCATGTTTCCTTACTCGTCCAGGCTGACTCCGCACCCTCCACAGTGAGGAGAAGATTGAACGGAGATGCGGTTGCACATTAGAGCTGCTGGTCTAATAATTTCCAGTGAAAAACATATTTATGTTTTATATCAGTTTTTCCATTTTTAATACTCATCATTCTAGTGTTTTTTCACCGTAGCAAAGGAATCAAAAATCTGAAAATTGCCTTCACTGCACTGAGTCAGTGCAGCGAAGGCATCATTCTAGTGTCATCCATTTTTCATGCACATCAAAAAAAAGCAATAGAAGGTGACCCAATTCATGTAATTTAAAACTCTCTTTGAAGTCAGTTCGTGCCTAAAAAAAAGGAATTTAAGTGCATTCCATTTTCTTTTAACACACCCAGTATGTGGGCTGGCGGCAGCATCGCACCACATATCCGGTGCATACGATGCAATGTCTCCAATTGAAAACAATGGGAGAATCTCCGTGATCTTCTGCCGCAGCTGACAGACGCCATGAAAGATCACTACTTCACCGAAGTGATGTGAGGCGGTTTTGCTCCAAAATGCCTCACATCCTCGGCAAAAATCGCATGTTGACAAGTGCGATATTGGGCCATCATTTACGGCCCGATATCACACTCACCCATGTAAAGTTAGCCTTAGTCAGATCCTAAGAGCTATTACTACTGGGTTATTGGGCAATGCTTTGCCGTTCATAGGGTCTTTTGAGAAGGATGCCTCATCTTTAGTAAATTCAGATTTGTTGGACAAGTTGGTTGTGGCTAAATCTGTTTCTGGAGATTCCCACTACTCAAATGATTTGAGATCCAGTTTGTAAAAATTTTAATCTATGTCCATTTCAGGCTTCCTCTCTGGCTTTGACCAGTCCAACTTGTTAAGTAAAGGGTGATCTGGGAATACTTTCCCTAATTTTGTAGCAAAGTAAAGCAGTTGTCTCTTATGGGCCGTATCTGTACGGGCTACAAAATCACGCTACAAAACATCGCTCATGTAAAAGAACCCATTGGAAACCATGGGCTTCACATTGTAGCGATGTGTTATAGCGAGATTTTGTAGCCCGTATGGATACACACTCAGAATTAGCTTTCCTGGTTACCTTCAACTTTGCTTTTAACTGTTTTAGGGCTCATACTCACTTGCAATAGCATTTTTGCGGGAAATAAATCACAGCGATATCGCAGGTGTGAACTTGCGTTTTTTGTGCGATTGCGATGCGTTTTTGTTCCCTGAAAACTCGCATCGCATGGTAGGAGTATTTAATACCTCTCTTGCGTTTTTTGTGGTCTTGCTTTTGTCCAAACTTCCTCCGCACTGCTGACATACTGCTGTTTCCTTGTAAAAGCCCACCCTTCCCATTAGTCACTATTCCACACAGAAAACATAGCACCATCGCATCGCATTCTCGCACGCGTTATGCGTTTTTTGATGTGATATTACAGCACTCTATTGACTTACATGGGCGAGAAGAAAATAGCACATCACAAAGAAATAGGACCATAGCACGCGAGAAAAAAACGCAACCTCGCAGACGTGAAAACATTGCAAATGAGCACAGCTACATTAGACTCAATGCATTTCCATGTCATACAAAAAAACGCAGCCTCACAATATCGCAAAAACGCCATCACAAGTGAGTGTGAGCCCTTAATCAGGGGGTTTATTTTGTTTGTTACATAGCAAAAAGTCCTCTGACGTAGGTCGCCTGCAGATGGCCCGGTCGGATCCGGCTGTGAGAATTCTAGCAGTGGGACCTGACCCGAACCCCTGCAGAGAGCAGTGTGGCACTCACCTGCTCCCATGACTCTGGATCTTTCATGTGCTGGCTGCCGGGCATCCAGCGCATGTGCAGACTGGAGCCAGCGGCCAGGGAGTGTCATTTCTCTGCGGGACTCTGCGATTTGCTGTCCAAGCAAGATTTCGTGCAGACAAATCGCGGCCGGCTGCCAAGGATTGCGTTTTCTAACACAATCCTATGCCAGCGTCCACAGCCGGAAACTCTGCGGAAAGCCCGCCGCGGAATTTCCGCCTGTGTGCAGGGGGCCGTACTCAGATGAGATAAATCAGCAGGAAACAGTCTCTCTGAGAGAACAACAGCAGAGGAAGCCTCAATGCCAGCAGGAGAACATGCTGATGAAGCTGGAGCTTTGCACTGGAACCTCTGCTTAGGCTTCTTTCGGACTTTCTGATTAATCGTTAGCTGTTCATCTCTTTTTTGGCACAATCCTTAATGGGGACATCCTAAAATAATTAAAGAGACCTCAGCTACTTCTTTAAAAATTCTGCAGCTAAAAATGTTTTAATGCTTTTTCACAGATTTTAAAATTATCTACGCAATCACATCCAAAAGCGACAATCAAAAGTTGCATTCTTTTGTCTATTGACACAGCCGGCTGCGGCATAATAGGAAATCCCTTGGTCAGCATAAATCCTTGGCATGGCTTTTAAGGGTTAACTAGTGCCAGCCGTAATGTGTGCGTAGTATTGCATGCTGCTAAACTCCTTCCCCTTCCCTTTTCTGCAGCTCCCATTGGAGTCTATGGGAGCCACCAGCGTGTATCGGCCGAAAGATGAGGCAAGACCTATCTTTTCCAGTCGTGTATAAAATTGGCCACCGTATTTTTTCACCGATAGCCTATAATTCCCGGCGCAATATTTTTTTACAGCTAAAAATCTGCCATCTGATTGAATTTATTGGAAAACAATGCTTCAGATGGTCGCTATTTTATCGCAGTTAAGTTAGTTATATTGAAACGCTTGTTTGAATAAGGCCTGAGCCAAAGACCTACGTTCATTGTTAACACCCCATTTTACCCCCTGGTGTATGGTTGGTTTTTATCTGAATAGTTCATCATACTGAAACCAGGACACACTGCCAAGATGCCCGCAGGATTCCAGTAGAATATCAATATGGTGGGAGAAACATGTTTGAGACTTTAAACACAACACAGCTGAGAAAATACAAAAGACTAGCAGCCAGTTATTAAATGACTTTGGTAGAGGTTTGTTCTTATCCTCATCAGACCTCATCACAATATTTTACCAGAATACAATAAACCTACCGTGTTTCTCTGAAATTAAGACACTTTTTAATATTAATTTCTACCCCAAAAGAGGCACAGTGTCTTATTTTCGATGGAGGGGGAAAAACTTATACACACCTGGTCTGCAGCGTCTCGGTGCCTTACACTGCTGGTCTCCAGCGGCGATGCAGCAGTCTGCAGTGTCCGCCACGCTGAGATGTCCTGTTCTCTTCGGTGATGGGGCTTTGACTACCTCGCCTCCAGCAAAGTGAGTGCTGTGATTGCATCGAGCACCAGCCAATCACAGCCAGCGCTTAATAGGCCAATCACAGCCATTCAGTCATTCACTAAATGGCTATGAATGTTCAAGCGCCTACTGTGACTGGCTGGCGCTCGATCCAATCACAGTGCTTGCTTTGTTGAAGGCGGGGTATTCAAAGCCGCGTCACCAGAAAGAAGATTTCTCAGTGCAGAAGACATAGCAACTTGCCGCACCGCTGGTGGCCATCGTGAGGGACACAGATGCTGCGGGCCAGGTGAGTATTGATGTTTTGTTTTTTTTTAGTTCATGTTCTTCAGCTAGGGCTTATTTTTGAGGGATGGCTTATATTTCAAGCCTCCCCCGTAAACTGTGGTAGGGCTTACTTAAGAAGGTAAACGGTAGTAAATCAATGAACTCCTTTCCTTCACTTTCCAAGGTAATTAGTAACCTAGAAACAATCATTCACAACCTTCTTCACATATAGCGCAGATACGTCAATGCCTTAATCAACAGATGGCTTCATACAAATATCATTAAGTGTAGCAACTTTCACAGCATTGCTTTGCTTGGAATCGTCATCAGACCACCCATCAGCTAGTGACCGTTTACCAATACAGACATTGCTACCGAAAAACAATTAAAACATCAATATTAACATTGACTAATTTGTTAGCAGTCAGGGCGCCCATCTATTGGGGTGTCACCATGCTTGTGGTCCTTCACCTGGGGCTGTGCTAGCATCTTTGCTCTGCTTCATTCTCTAGTCTTCACCTGGGACTTTTTCTGGCTGTATGCTTTCCTAATGCTTTTAGGAGATGTCTGGTATGTTCTGACCATCGTCCAGATTCTCCTCCTCAGACAAGTGTTAGACTCTTCATCCTCCTTTGTGTTTGAGACTACCTTCTTCATGTGATGGGGAAGCAGGGAAATCGGTCAGACAGTATCTCAGCAACTACTTGCGGTTATTTCTTTCAGCCTTCTGTATAAATTGTCTTAGAAGATGCTCCATAGCAATGCTGCTCCAGCTGATCTCTTCTCCCAAATACATAGTCACCTTTGGCTAGTGAGATTAAATAAACTCTTCCCACTGATACCGCCACTGCCCAATCACGGAAGGATGAAGCTCTCCACAGGCTTCCAGAGGTTTCCAGCACCTCTACCTGAACTTCGATGTGACATTAAAATGAGCTCAAGTTAGGAACTAATAATCCCTGCCCCCTCCCATTGCAAACAGCTGAGGGGAGAAGAGAGGCAGAAAGCCGGCGAGGGGGAGGGAAGGAGAAAGACAGCTCAAATTGTAGCGTATATCGGCCGGCCATGAAAACAGTGGCCGATATACGCTTCTGTGAATAAGCCCTTTGAGTGTAACAGAAAGTTGCTTTCTGCTAAAACAGGTAATGGCAACACCTGAAAAAAGAAGCGGATAACTGGTGGTAGATTTTTTTTTTTTTATCACAGGGGGCTGCAGCCCCGTCAGCATCCACATATCCAGTCAGATTGCATTTATCACTTGCTGGTAGCCTTAAGATACAATGTTCCCTTCAAGGATCTTAAAATTCTTGACAACTTTCTACACAAAATTCCTTCTGCTTCTGCAATATCTGGTTTGGTAAAAATGGTAATTTTATAGCAATTTGCATATTGTTTGGAGAAAATGCCAAAAAATTTAAAAAAGCAACACAGCAGGTATTGCTGCATTTATACTGACCCAAACAATTAAAACATTATTATTTATCCTGCACAGTGAATGCCAGAAAAATAATTTTAAAAAGTAACGCCACAAAAACCTTATATTTTTTTTGTTTACCGCCTAAAAAACACAATAAAAAGCAATAGTACCAATAAAAGCTGCAAATCTTCCACAAAAAATAAACCCTTACATAGCTCCAAAGCTGGAAAAATAGAAATGTTATGGGTCTTAGGGTGACTACCCACTACAGTTTTTTTTTCACTGCGAAATTCGCAGCATTTTTTTTTCTGCAGGGGTCTATGGGACTTGTAATGTTAAAATCGTGATCATGCAAAATTTCGCAGTGAAAAAAAAAAGTAGTGGGTATTCACCCTTAGGGTGAATTCAGACGACCGTATATCGGCTCGGTTTTCCCGCCGAGCCGATATACGTCATCTCTCTCTGCAGGGGAGGGGGGTGCTGGAGGAGCCAGGAGCAGTGCTCTGAGCTCCCGCCCCCTCTCTGCCTCCTCTCCGCCCCTCTGCACTATTTGCAATGGGGAGAGGTGGGGTGGGGCTAAACCTCGGGATTAGCCCTGCCCCCGCCCCGCCTCCTTTCATTGCAAATAGTGCAGAGGGGCGGAGAGGGGGTGGAGAGGAGGAAGAGAGGGGGCGGGAGCTCAGTTCCTGCTCCTGGCTCTTCCATCCTCTCCCCCTGCAGATGAGGACGACGTATATCGGCTCGGCGTGAAAACTGAGCCGATATACGTTCGTGTGAATTCACCCTTAGAATGCGATGATGCAGATTCAATTGTTTTTCTTTAAAAATGTGTTTTTACTATGCAAAAGCAGTAATAACTAAAAAAGAAATCTACATAAACTTGGTATCAGAGTAAGGCCAGCTGCACACGGACGGATTTCCGCCGCGTAATACACGGCGGAAATCTGCTGCGTTGCCCGCAGCTATTAGGTTCTATTGAGCCTGATAGCTCAGGGCTTACGGTGCGGAATTCCACCGCGGAATTCTGCACCGTAAAATTTCCCGTCTTCACCCGCGGCATGCTCTATTTGCAGTCAATGAAAGCCGTCCGTTCACGCTATCTTCCGCTGTAGCACAGCGGAAGATAGCGTGAAATTGCCTCTCCACCTACAGCCGCCGTGTCATATGACGCGGCCGGTCGCGTCATGCTGGCGCTGTGGGCGTGTCATGTGACGTGGCCGGCGTGTCACATGACGCTGCGTCGCGTCACGCTGATGCGTCATGCGGGACCCAGGACGCCGGATCCACAGGTAAGTATGGGGTCTCTGGGGGGCGTCGTGACGGGCTCCGCCACGGTATTCCGCGGTGGAGCCCATCACGGCCATGTGCAGCCGGCCTAAAAGTGCTCATCCAGATAATAATATTGTGTTTTTCTTACTAAATGGTGAACGCTGTAAATACAAAACCCAAAGACAATGACACATTTCTGGAGCCTTAGTTATACAACACTTTATTTGTGCCCCATATTAGTGCCATTAAAATATAAAACTCATCCCCCAAAAAAGACTTTTGCAATACGATAATGAAAATCAATTGGGCCTTAATGCAAAAATAGGCACCAGAGATGTAACTTGAAGCTCCTGGGCCCCAATACAAAACCTGTAACAGGGCCCCAACTATAATGTTTTATTCATAGTACTGGTCTCCCTATATGGAGAAGAGAGGACTTATGGCTCCCTTAAGGCTCCTGGGCCCGGGTGCAACCGCATCCCCTATAGTTACGCCAGTGATAGGCACATCACTAAGGGGTTAAATGAGACAGCCCTCCATCTCCCCCTGAAAAACAGAAGCAAAACATTTCGAGGTAGAATAAGAAACAAACAAAAAAAATCATATTTAGTATACAGCAATCCAAAAGGTTAAATTATACACTAGGCACAAGGGGCCAAAAAACCCCAGTCACAAAAAAATTAAAGGAGAAAAGTGTAATAAATCACCATAACCTAATACATGACACAATGTGTTCCTGTTTCTCCACAATATTTCAGTGTATTGTATATTGTATTAAAGTTCCAATGTTATTTCTTCCCTTCCCTGTAATATTATAGGATGTGTGCTGCCCCCTAGTGCGGAAATGATGAATCTTCCTACCAGTTTATGTTACACTCAGGCATTGTCTTGTATCAGTGTGTGTCTTGCACAGTAATACCTGGCCGTGTCCTCAGGCTTCATGTCATTCATTTGTAGATGTACCATGTTATTACTGTTATCTCTGGAAATTGTGCATCGGCCTTTAAAAGAATCATGATAGCTTGTGCTACTCCCAGCAGGGTGAATCTGACCAATCCATGTTAATCTTCCATCAGAAGTCTCTCTAACCCAGCTCATCCAGTGGTCACTGAAGGTGAATCCAGACCCTTGACATGAGAGTTTGTGGGAAGTCCCGGGCTTTAGTCAATGGGGTCCGTTCAATGCTGTTCGGTTCCGTCATAAGAGGGATCCATTCGGCTCGGGGATTTCCCTTTGCTGCTTTCATAATGGAGCAGGAAAACAGAATCCCTGAAGGCAGATGTGAAAGCAGATTTAGGCCTCCTTCCCACGAACGGATTTACGCCGCGTAAATTCGCAGCAAAAATCCGCTGCGTGGCCCCCTGCTATTAGGTTCTATTGAACCTAATAGCACAATGCTCACGATGCGTAATTCCACTGCGGAATTACGCACCGTGAAATCTCCCGCCTACACCCGCAGCATGCTCTATTTGGTGCGGGTGTACGCGCTGACGGCTTCCATTGCAGTCAATGGAAGCCGTCCGCTCACGCTATCTCCCGCTGTAAGACAGTGGAAGATAGCATGAAAAAACGCTTTCCCGCCCACCGCCGCGCGTCATATGACGCGGCCGGTGCGTCACGAGACACGGCCGGCCGCGTCACGTGACGCGGCGGCGGTGGGCGGGGAAGCGTGATGCGGGCACGAAGAAGACGGAACCTCAGGTAAGTATAGGGGCTTTGGGGGGCGCCGTAACGGGCTTCGCCGCGTAATATTACGCGGCGGAGCCCGTCACGCTCGTGGGAAGGAGGCCTTAGGCAATCTGTAGTTAAAACAAGTAAAATGTTTCTTTTATGAATCGTTTGTTTACCTTAAATTCGATAAACTTACTACACTAAAGGCATTTATAATCTGCTATGGGTTAGACAGCGTAGAGAATAGTTTTTAATCAGGGACACAGCTATGGGCTCATGGGCCTTGATGTAGGAGTTCAGCTTACTCGCTCTCACTCTCACCCCCTCGCTGCTTCTGGAATTCTGAATGCGGATTTCCCCATTAAAAAAGGCTGATCCATTGGTTATTAAGCTGATAAACGGCAGCAGACATCCATGGCTCAGCCAGGTATTTCTATTGCAGATTTTGAGCCAGAATCTGCAAAGGAAAATCAGACACAGATTCTGCATGCAGGAATGGCTTTATTCACAGAGGCTAATAAACTGCAATGTCCATGATGGATTTCCCTGATGTGGATCTGACAGTTTAATCTATGACAGAATTCTAAGGCTGAGCCTCAAAGTTCTGCCGCAGATTTTAATGCAGATCTGCATGCGTATATAGCCACAGTCAGTGGGGGCAACTCTTCATAAGATCGCCTGATATGGCTTCTGAGCAGAAACTGTACAAAGAATTGACATGTCCATTTTTTTTCCTTCGATGCGGATTTCAAAATCTGGATAATCAAAAATCTGCCATGTACAAACTGCAACATTAACATTTTCAGAGCATTCAATGGAATGCTGAAATGATGCAGTTTTCAACAGTTTGAGGGCCTTTCCCCCCTGCTCGTGTTCACACCCCCTGTGACCGCGATTGTTACACCCCTGAGTATGATCATTTGACATTGTATTGCTAGCCTTGTTATTGTGTTGCAGACAGGACATGCCATTAGTGAACTGTAACCTAAACACAGTATTATGACAACACAATAAAATGCACACTCACAGAGTTACAGGTCATCTTTGTGCTGCTGGAAAATATTTATTGGCAGGAAAAAGTCTCCAATTGGCTGTATGGCTGACTGTTAGAGAAGGTCATTATTGATAAGGGTCAGGATGTACAAACAGAAAAATGTGCAATTTGTGCACTGGATGTTCTGTATTAGGGCTTAGTCACACGGGCGCATCAGCCGTGTGACTGAGCCCTTACTGCAGGAAGAAGACGGCCGCACTTCAGGACGGACAACTCCCCGCAGCGCGGAAGAAAGAACACATGACCGGCAATGGAGCCAGTCACATGTTCTTTCTTCCGGCGGTGCGGAGATTCGTCCGCATCTGCAGTGCGGACATCTTTTAGTACAGTAACATGGGCGCCGATGCGCATGTGTGACTAAGCCCTTAAAGGGAATGTGTCATTAACAATAACCTGTTATATGAGTAACATTTTTCTGTTAGACATATTTACTAAGAATTTTTGTTGATTTTCTTTTTAACTTTCAATCACAATCTGTATTTAAAAAAACAACTAAAATCCTGCATTTTCACACTGATCAAAATGCCTAATAGTAGTCCATCACCTCCTGATTTGTATAGAAAGCTCTGCAGCGCTCATATCGCTAACATCACAGACAGGATTTCACTGAGGTAACGCCTATATGTAGATAACACAGGATCCACCATTCACAAGAGGTAAAAGCTGAGACTTTCTGCTCCCCCCTGCAAAATGATCTCTGCACAAGTCATAGAGCATGCCTAGAACAGTCTCCCATACAAGTCAATAGGTCCCCTTCTATCTATTGTATGAATGGCCCATGAGGCTGCCGTAAAGCATATCTCTAAATGATATTAATGCTGTAGCTCAAGAAAGATGGCAGCCCTCATAGTCATGTAAAGACAAAAGAAAAAGAAACATCTACAATCAGAGAATAAAAACAGATTAGAAAAAGAAAATGTCTCACCACATGTTTTTAATAAATTTTTTAAAAACTGATATAGTCCCTTTAAGCACATATCAAAACCATTACCGGTATATCACTGAGCCACATCACCTTGAGCGTTGTGGGGCGTTCATCTTTTTAAAACAAGCTGCACACCTGCTGTCTCCCTTGGTGTGATTGTTGGTAACTCTACTGCTTCTCCTCGGAGGAGGCGATGTAAGAAGCCCAGGACTGAGTGTTGTGTTCATCTGGCAGAATGCACCACACATGTTCTCTTGCACAGCATACATTATGGTAGCTCTGCAGCTGGTCCCTGGAGTAAGCCATGCTTCAGTGTTTTGTTCATCTTTCAGAATTTCTTCTTGAAAAATTTCTGACATTGCTTTTAAAATAAGCAGCACACCGGCTGACTTGTGTCACAAAACGTTTGGTAGCTCTACAGCTTTCCCTTACAGCAGGCCCGCGCTGCGTGTGGTTGTCACCTGCCAGAATTTGTTCTTCTAAAAAAAAAATAGCATACATTTTAGAACAAGTAGCTAAACCATTGACTTTCTTGGCACAATTGCTGATCTAGGAGACCATATGTGAGATTTTTATTGTTTTTAGTCACTCTCGCGTGTTATGATTGACCCCTATGCTATTGTGAGACATTTGTTTGAGGTACAGTGTTACTCAGATGTTTGTCTATATTCCCATGCAATTTAGGGGCTTTAGCTGCATTAAGGGACCTTCTGGAGGGCTAATTAGTGAACTCAATTTTTACTCCCATTGCCTTTTATATCGCCATCTGGGGTTGTAGACTCGCAGAACCATCTTTCTGGGCATTACAATGACATTGTGCATTAGTATGTAGGGGTTAGAAGATTATCCATAAATTTTTAGCACGGCTAGAACAAGATTAGATGACAAAACTCTTATCCCCATAATACACTAATTCACTTCCAACCAAATATTTATATTAAAATGCACTCAATTTCACCAAAAATTTCAACTCAAAATCATAATACTCATAGTTACTACATGAATCAGCTGTGCTGAATTCTCTCAAACATCTCAGACTGCAATATACACTATGCTGACAGAAGTATTGGGACTCCCACTAATCCTGCGCAGTCAGGAGAAGGGGATATGCAAATCAGTTGTGTTAGCATTAGGTATAAAGGAGAGTATCACATAGGCATACCCCAGTACAGAATGCCACAAGGTGTAGAGTAAATGGTGCATCATTCTTGGACAGTAAATGAGTGGAAGCAAGCGTTGTGGACAAATAAACAACAGTACAGTATCTTCCAATTGGATGGTGTTGGGGGTCTGTCAACGGAGACCAGTGCTGATGTTGCCTGAGTCCAAATTCAGAGGAAAGTTATAATGAGTACTCGTAGAGGAGAACCATAAGAAGCCACTACACACACAGTCTAGTGAATCAAAATGAATTCTACTTTATTGTTGAACATTGCCAGTTTTTATACAAGAGGAAAAGAAGGCGTTTCCAAATGTTGCCTGATACTAAGTTTCAAACTACTTTACATTCTAATATTACTGACCAAGTCCTCATTCCAACAGATTACAATATGGCTGTAAACCAAGGCCTTCTAAACAAAGGTATCAGCACACTCCTGTGTGAAGTGAACATCAAACAGTTGCATAAGATCATAAAGATTGATTCCACACTGTCTGAGTACAAATTTAATTACACCTCTTCCCAGACCAGAATGTAATCTTAAATTCCCATCATGTTAAATTAAACCTTGTCTCCAAGTCAATCGAATTTGCACATCAAAAGAGGGGGCATTGTTTCTGATTTGCACATAGAACTGGTTTAGCCACCTACTCAGTATATTCAGTACATTCTGGTCAAAGGTTCAGAATTGTGATCAAAATGGCTGAATGAAATCTAATTAATCATACATTTAGGATTTTAAAATCATCATCCAATTAAACGCTTGAATATACCTTTTGACATATGATTCTATATCCAAGTTCTATTAGCAACTTCCGGAATGTTTTACATATTTTTCATTTCCATAATACATAACATTATACAACCAAATAACTAATGTCACATTTATTACACTGATTCCTTATCTTTCTTATGTTAGGTTATTTAAAAATAGGATTAACCCCTAACATAATCCCCCATTTGGACATCAGAGCCACCATTTTCTCCTGGTTCTGTCACACGTTGGTGCCGGCTTCAGCCGGGTCCCCGGGTAGGAATGGTGCACTCTATGTCCATCTTGGGTACCAAGAAATTTAAATGGGTGCAGAAAATCGGCATTCAGTACATTTAGCTACGCATGAAATTATTACCTTTATTGCAATATATACACATAAGATTATACTAGTCGGACGATTGCGGAGTATTTGAGAATCTTTAGTAGCTGTTACTTCTGCTGCCTTAATTTGTTGACATTTCCCGATTTCATTAGGGTCACAAGTAAAATTGTAACACACTTCAGCCAATACAACATTTCTCACCTGAAACCGAGTCATATTCGTCCAATGTGTATGTTCAATGGCACCGCAATGGGGACAATATTAATATATATATTAAGGAAGGTGTTTTCCTGAACAACATTGTCATCTACTACATCACTATCATTGTGTACTTTTGAGTATATGTCTCGAAGAGTCTTTACAGGAGTGGGGACAGATAATAGACAAGTCCGCAAAATGTCCTTTCCACTCCTGAAGTTGGGTATACACATGAGGGAAATATTTGCCCATCCAGTCGATCGCTTCTCAATGTGGATCGTTTGTAGTGGTGTTTCCCAATAAGAGGACAGTCCAATAAGACAAAATGCAGATGTCAAAGTCAAAATGCCCAGTACCCCGCACCCAAACAACGCCGGGATCCCACCCATCACTTTTCCTCTGGCTGGGAACTTTCTTGCAGTGGGAGGCGTATATCCAGGTAGCTCTCCCTTCTACTTTTACCAAAGTAGGTGTTGTCAACAGAACTTGGTATGGTCGGTCAAACCTTGGGTCCAAGGCCTTTCTTCCTTTTTTTTTTACGACCACCCAGTCTCCAGGCTGCAAGGAGTGAGTCTCCTCTAGGTTGTCAGGGTCTGGAATTGAGGAAAATACTGGATCGTGTGTTATTTTCAGTTTACGACATAGTTCTTGTACATATTCAATAACCTTATCACACCCCTGCTGCAGGGCCTGTGGATGGTACAGGCCTAATCTTGGCACTGAGCCAAACAGTACTTCATACGGAGAAATACCTGTCTTTCGATTGGGGGTGATGCGTACAGAATAAAGAACCATCGGGAGGCACTCTGGCCATGGATTTCTAGTTTCAGCCATGGCTTTTTGGATTTTGAATTTTAAAGTACTATTAAGTCTTTCTACTTTTCCCGAACTCTGCGGATGGTAGGGAGTATGAAACGCTTGTTCCACCCCAAGGGCTGACATCACCTCTCGCATCACTTCACCTGTAAAATGTGTACCTCTGTCACTCTCAATTGTCTCTAGTACCCCAAATCTACATACAAGTTCTGACACAAGTTTAGTCGCTGTACATTGTGCGGTGGCTTTGAACAGGTCCACGCACACAAGGATGTACTCATACCTTCCTGATTTGGTAAGCTGGATGTAATTGATTTGTAGTCTCTGAAAGGGGTACAATAGTCTGGGTGAGCATTTTCGAGGGGTCTTCACCACCTGACCAGGGTTGTGTAACACAAACACACTTCACATGCCTTGACATATGCTTTTGCCATCCTGTCAAATCCTGGGGCATACCAGACCTTGTCTACCATTGAAACCATAGCATTGCGCGAGGCATGTACCTTTCCATGGGCCAGTGACGCCAGACTGGGGTAGGCAGCAGCAGGCAAACATACCTTATTTCCCATCATCCAGATGTTCTCTACCTTCTTTCCTCCTGCTAGGGCCCATCCCTCCTCCTCCAGCCTGGTAGGTTTAAGTACCACATTGGTCGGAGAAGTGGTCCCCGTCGGTGTGTCCACACCCTCCTCAGAGGTTCCCACCTCCGTATCAGGGTGAGGGGCCGACCCAGTCTTTACCTTGTTGCACACATGGTCCTTTCTGTCCAGCAGGGCTGCAGCCTTAGCTGCTCTATCGGCCTTCTCGTTGCCCTTACTCTCCATGGACTGACCCTGGGTGTGTGCTTTAACCTTCACTATGGCCACCTGTTCTGGCAACATGATAGCCTTCATCAATGCACTTACAGCTTTACCATTCTTTATCGGCTTGCCTTGAGCTGTGAGGAAGCTCCGTGCGCGCCAAATAGGCCCATAGTCGTGTGCCACACCAAACGCATACCTGGAATCTGTGTAAATGTTGGCAGTTACACCTTCAGCTAGTTTACAGGCTTTAGTCAAAGCGCACAACTCGGCCTCCTGTGCTGACATATGTGCAGGCAGTGGTTTACTTATCAGTACCTCATGCAGAGTGACCACAGCATAACCCGTGACAAAACTGCCCTTCTCATTCAGGTATCTAGATCCATCCACAAACATTTCAAGGTGGGGGTTTAGGAGGGGTTTGTCAGTGACATGTGCGAACCCAGCTGTCTCCTGTTCCATGAGCGCTGCACAATCATGCTGGTGTTCTGCGTCTAATGCCTCCTCATCATCATCAGTCAGAGAATTTGCAAAAGCTGGTCCTCTGTACTTACTCCCCCATTTGAATCAGTGTCACCTAATGGTAATAAGGTGTCCGGATTCAAAGTGGTGCAACGTTGAAATGAGACATTGGATGAAGAGTGCACTGCAAGTTCCATTTTGATCTGTCTAGCAAGGGACAGATGTCTACAGCTTACCTGTGTCAGAATTCCATGTATGTCATGTGGGGTGTAGATCACCATGGTGTGATCTAAGACAATGTCAGAACTTTTGTCCAGTAGCGCCTGAACTGCTAGAACCGCTCGGACGCATGATGAAGACCCTCTAGCCACCGCATCAAGATGGGCACTGTAGTATGCTACAGGTCGCTTTTTGTCACCATGCATTTGTGTCAGTACAGCGGTGGCGTGTCCCGCCATCTCAGTGACGTACATTTGGAAAGGTTTGTCATAGTCTGGCAGCCCCAGTGCGGGTGCACTGGTTATCTGTACTTTCAGCTGATGGAAGGCTGACTCGGTCTGCGGGGTCAGGGCAAATGGCCGTGAACCCAAACAGTCATACAAAGGCTGCATGGTCATGGAGGCAGAGCGTATCCATGGCCAAAAGTATTAAACCAGTCCCAAGAAGGTACGCAACTGGGCATGGGAGGTGGGAAGTTGCATGTCACTTACCACCTTCGTGCGCTCCGGCGTCAGGTGTTTAGTACCTGGACCTAGGCAGTGGCCCAGGAACACTACGTGAGACTTGCAGAACTGAAGTTTCTCTTTGCTGGCTTTGCAGCCATTCTACTCTGATGGAGGAAACACAAAAGGCTTAGTGATGCATTGAGGTAACTGTTTGTGTCAGGAGTACATAAAAAAAGTAAATCATCAACATATTACAAGAGGGCGGTGCCCTCGGGAATTGGCCAGGCATCTAATACCAGCTTCAGGCATCTGGTGAACGGGTTTTGGGCTATTCTGAGCCCCTTGTGGCAGCACTGTCCAACAGTACTGCTTTTCTCTGAAAGTAAATGCAAACAAATACTGACAGTCTGTTGAGGTCCGTCTGACTAGTAGCCCAAAGGCTCGAAGGAACGACACTAAGAACTTGTTTCTCTGCGTGCGTATGAGTGAAGACAGGGAGAGGTGTCGCTAGGTCTGCTGCCATCCGACAGAAGGTCGGGTGACTTTCAGACCCGGGGTGTATACGAGCCTCACCGGACGGGTGAAGTTCCATACAACATCCCAAGGGTCCCATTACTTCGGTTCCCACTATGCTTTCAGGACTTTCCAGCACAAGGAAGCGCGTGAGGCATCGCGACCCTTTAAACATTACCTCTAGCGGTTCAGTTTCTGCCAGCTGAATCGGCACTCCTGAAACCCCTTGTACCGATTACTGCTAGACAATCAGGCTGGTATTCTATTTAAAATAGGTCAGAACCTTGTTGCAAAAAAAAAAAAAAATGCTGAACTGCAATACCTAGATCACCTATGTCAAATGTCCAGTTCCTTGGGCTAAGCAATGACCTAGGAGAACAACCTTTGTTTTGCAGAATTGGAGTTTGTCTTGGAGGTGGCTTACTATTTGTCAGGACCTGCGGAAAGCTGAGTTTCTGCAGTAGCTATCAAGACAAATACATGAGCCGGATCTACCAAGAGAGCAGTTAGTTTACAAACTTCTTCTGAACTGTCACCTGAGGTCTCAACCCGTACCGATCCATCCGGTGAGAATTTGATGGATGCAGATAAGGCTTGTAAGATATTAGTACAAATAACAGAGACATGAATTACAACAAGGCAGAATAATCCACAAACATCTATCCACATTGAAATATGATATTCTTTAGGCAAATTCATTATTAATCTGATCCTGCCTGCAATGTCTCATCAAATTTGAGAAAAAAAAATTTCCTAACTGCCCAAGCTTCTCACCCCCTCCTTTGTAGACAAAAGAGGGATGAAACATTACGTACTTTTACATCATCTAGCTCCACCCCTTCGATGCTGGTCGTTTGTATGTTTCTCCTACAGAACATTCTCTCAGAGACAGTACAGTACTAACAGCATTTAGCAGTGATACAGACGTCCAACTAATCACAGAACTGACATTTACAAAAAAAGCGAAAAAATATACCTTAAAATCCCTATATGTTTTCTATTTTTAAGACCGTATAATTCACGTAATTCATTACAAGTTTCTTATTTCATCAGCATTTGTCCCTCTCTCTATGACCCTGAATTTTATCTCTCTATGAAACAGAACAATAGCTAAGATTTTAGAAAGCAGCCAGAACATTCAGACTTTAAACAACATTAATCATTACTAATTACAAGAGGTATATTTCTCTGAGGATATGAATAGTTAAACACATAGAAAAGAAAACATGCTAAGCGCTTCTAACAGCGCAACATTTTCTGCATTTTTAACCCCTACATTCTTAAAAGCCCCCACAGATGTGAGTCGGGTATAACTTTCTTACACTTATATGAAGAAGACTAAAACATACAACAAAGATTAGTTTACATAACATCAAGACATACAAGACAAACAATAATGGTTATTTGTCACATAATTGTCCACAGATTTTGCATGAACTTGCTTTATGTCCCAAAGGAACACAAACTATAAGAGGATTCCCTTTCTCTGATAACCCCTTACTGCCGTATCTACACTTGCCTTTATCCATCTGTCTAACATACTTTTTTCCAACCTTTTAACTATCTCTGAATCTTTCCCAAACTTGCTGGTCTAAGACTCCCAAAATTCTAAACACCTGCTTTTCTCAACAACTTACTACATTCTCTCCCCACGGCAAACTTGCTTTCTCTGTCTTTTGCTATTTCTCTAGCTGTTTTCCATATAGGCATACCCCTTGCTCTGTACGTTTCCCATCTGTTTGTATATTTTATAAGCTTGTCTGCATACGTCTCCCCCTTCCCTCTCCTTGATTATCTCTATGGGAGTCAGATACGTTTTTTAGACTGTTCAGACCCCATTTTGATTTGTCACACAGACCTTATTATTATTATTATTATTTTTTCTCAACCACGAAGGTAATTTATTTCCCACTATTCATCACTAAGTATACAGGACCTTATTTCACACAGTATACTAAGGACACTTAGTCCCTGGTCCTGAAATAGTTTTATGGACTCACTACAGCAGTCACTTAGACTACTTAGGGGGGGTTTGGGGGAGACCAGACCTCTCTTCTAAGGGAACTTCTGGTGATATTATAACAGGTTCAGTAAAAGCAAATTATGGCTAAAATGACACAGACTATCAACGTACAGATTTCAACAATTACTACAGGCAACATGGCAATATACACACAAGGGTTCTTCCGTCTAGCACGGTTACTAAGAACTTCCGTAATTAACAGGCAGAAGCGTCCTATATAACATGCAGCGACTCACCTCCTGTCAACACGGGACTGAAGTCAGGGGAGCCCAGAGCTGGAGTGGCAAGTCAAGGGCTTACCTTACACCGGTGTTTTGTAGATCTGGGGTCCCGTGGCCTCTGGTCCGGCTGGTCGGCAGGTAGGATCGGCAGGTATCGGCTGCAGGTAAGGAGTTAGCCTCTGCCCAACGTTGGGCGCCAAATAAACTGTTGGGGGTCTGTCAACGGAGACCAGTGCTGATGTTGCCTGAGTCCAAATTCAGAGGAAAGGTATAATGAGTACTCGTAGAGGAGAACCATAAGAAGCCACTACACACACAGTCTAGTGAATCAAAATGAATTCTACTTTATTGTTGAACATTGCCAGTTTTTATACAAGAGGAAAAGAAGGCGTTTCCAAATGTTGCCTGATACTAAGTTTCAAACTACTTTACATTCAAATATTGCTGACCAAGTCCTCATTCCAACAGATTACAATATGGCTGTAAACCAAGGCCTTCTAAACAAAGGTATCAGCACACTCCTGTGTGAAGTGAACATCAAACAGTTGCATATGATCATAAAGATTGACTCCACACTGTCTGAGTACAAACTTAATTACACCTCTTCCCAGACCAGAATGTAATCTTAAATTCCCATCATGTTAAGTTCAACCTTGTCTCCAAGTCAATCGAATTTGCACATCAAAAGAGGGGGCATTGTTTCTGATTTGCACATAGAACTGGTTTAGCCACCTACTCAGTATATTCAGTACATTCTGGTCAAAGGTTCAGAATTGTGATCAAAATGGCTGAATGAAATCTAATTAATCATACATTTAGGATTTTAAAATCATCATCCAATTAAACGCTTGAATATACCTTTTGACATATGATTCTATATCCAAGTTCTATTAGCAACTTCCAGGATGTTTTACATATTTTTCATTTCCATAATACATAACATTATGCAACCAAATAACTAATGTCACATTTATTACACTGTTTCCTTATCTTTCTTATGCTAGGTTATTTAAAATAGGATTAACCCCTCAACAATGGCCACATTTGGGTGTGGGGGTTGTCTGAAGAGCAGTTTCTACACGATTGTATTATCCTAACAGTGAAGTTTCAATGAGATTCTGTTATGGTATGGGGTTGTTTCTGATGAGAAGAATTACAACCATTGGATATAGTGAAGTCTGCCCTAAACACCAATGGGTACAAAGACATTCCAGACAATGTGGCATTACCTACTATGTGGCAAAACTTTGGTACAGCTCTGTGTCTCTACCAACATGACCAAGCACCATGTCATACGGCACGCAGTGTTGAGCCTCAGTTTAAGGAGCAGAACATATATAAACCTCATTGGCAAACCCTAAATCTGGATCTCAATTCCACTTACCATATTTGGGACAAACTAGAATATGGAATCTGCGCATGCCCAACATGCCTATCATCCCCACATCACTATCTGAAGTTTTTCTCGAGGAAGCAAGGTAGATCCCTCCACACATCTATTGGAAATTGGTGGAAAGCACGCCTAGGACGGTTACTGCAGTCATTGAGGCCAAAGGCCTGCATTGAAAAATGTGAATAAAATTTAGATTCATCACCTATGTTTTTTATTTTTATTTTTTATTATATATATGGGAAAGGGGAGTACCGTAGAGATGAGCGAGCGTACTCACTAAGGCAAACTACCTGAGCGAGTAGTGCCTTATGCGAGTACCTGCCCGCTCGTCTCTAAAGATTCGGGTGCCGGCGGGGGGCGGGGAGCAGCAGGGGAGAGCGGGGAGGAACAGGGGGAGATCTATCTCTCTCTCAGTCTCTCCCCCCCGCTCCCCCTTGCTCACTCCCACAACTCACCGCTCTCCCTCGCCGGCACCTGAATCTTTTGAGACGAGCAAGCAGGTACTTGCATAAGGTACTACTCGCTCGTGTAGTTTGCCTTAGCGAGTACGCTCTCTCATTTCTAGAGTACCGTATATACTTGAGTATTAGCCGACCCTAGTATAAGCCGAGTCAATAAGTTTTACCACAAAAAACTCTAGCTATACTCGAGTATATAGTAGGTAAAGAAAAAAGCAATATTCACCTCCCAGGCGGTGTCTGTGTACCCATCGCGATGCTCTCCCGGGTGCTCGATCCAATCACAGTGCTGACTGCGGGGATTTTAAAAGCAAGCCAAGGAAAAGACAGCTGGGAGAAGACTGCAGCAGCGGGCCACATCGCCGGAGAGAGCATCGCGCTGGGGACAGCATAGTGCCGTGGACACAGCCGTCGGCTGATAGGTGAGTTTTTTTTTTTCTACCTCACTCGAGTATAAGCCGAGGAGTGCTTTTTTTTAGCACATTTTTTTGTGTTGAAAAACTTTGCTTATACTCGAGTATATACGGTAACTTTTATTACCTTTTTATTTTTTTCTAAAAAACTAATACAGCTTTTTTTTATGCAGGTTTTACATTTTTTTAATCCTTACAGGGGAATAAACTTGTGATCATTTCATAATGCTAATGTGTGGATTTTAGCGCTAAGTCTAAAATAGCAGAATCCTGACGGTAATTCTGCATTAAATTTGCAGTTACCAAGGGAGGATTTTGTTGCAGAATTCAAGGACAGCATATTCCATAAAACATTACAGAATATACCGTCCCTGAAGTCCGCACCAAAATCTACACTGCTAATTGCGGATTTTTGTGTAGAAATGCCTCCAGGATTCAGCTATTTTCAATTCTGCACCAAAATCCACATGTTAGCAGTGCAGACTTTGGGTCTAAATATTTTGCAGGAAGGCATATTCCACAACGCTGCTGCAGAACAATATGCCCTGTGTGAAAAGGCCCTTAGAGAATAGGAATGAAGCATTATAGTTGGGGGCCCTATTACAGATTTTGCATTGGGGCCTAGCAGCTACAAGTTATGCCTCTGTTCACATGATCAGTGTCTCCTTTAGGCCGCCCTCACACAGATGTTTTTAACTGCAATTAGCATGGCGCTTTCAATGGAGCCTCTCAGACAGCGGCTCGAACATTTTCCAGTGGAGTCTGTTCTATTTTTGCTCATTTAGCGCACCTCATTAATGATGAGGTATGCGAAACTCCACCATAGGCTGCAGCTCCCTGTGACCCAAGGAACTGAAGGAACAACCTCTCGGTTGTCAACAATTTTCTGGTCCTTTCGAGATACAAATATACCAAAGAAAACAAGATCTCATACAACTATCTACACTGCTCACACTGACTACCCAAATCTATCACCAGTGATGTGCAACATATTAAAAGATTTGGGGTAAAATCTGACTGTGACGGCCCCAACATCACTACTGTATGTGGAAAAATCTGCAGTGAGTTGAAATCAACCGTTCAGCGCTAGTGTCCTGCTTCCTACTTTTTGTGTTTTTCTGGTCAAGAGTTTCTGTTTTCCCCCATCTCTACCGGCACTGCTTGTTTGTTACTGGATTTCTATAGGAATATTGATCAACCTGCAGATTTGAAAAGAACCACAGGTTTCCACAAGTGCAATACAATTAGAAGATATTATTACTGAAGTAATCAGCATAACCTAATACATGATGCATTGTGTTCCTGTCTCTCTATAATATTTCTATGTACTGTATATTGTAGCTCCAATGTTATTTCTTCCCTTCCCTAAAATATAATAGGACGTGTGCTGCCTCCTAGTGGGGACATGAGGAATCTTTCTACCAGTTTATGTCACACTCAGACATTGTCTTGTATCAGTGTGTGTGTCTTGCACAGTAATATCTGGCCGTGTCCTCAGGCTTCATGTTGTTCATTTGTAGATGTAACATGTTATTACTGTTATCTCTGGAGATTGTGCATCGGCCTTTAAATGAATCATGATAGTATGTGCTACCCCCAGAAGGGTCAACCTGACCAATCCATGTTAATCTTCCATCAGAAGTCTCTCTTACCCAGCCCAACCATTGTTCACTGAAGGTGAATCCAGACCCTTGACATGATAGTTTGGCTGAAGTGCCGGGCTTTATCACCACTGGGTCTGATGACTGGACAAGTAGCTGAGACTGGACACCTGGAAATACACAGAATAAGGTTCCATCCATATAAACATCTCATCATAGTGCTAGTAATATCTCTCTACTAATGTACTAGTAATGTCTCTAGTAATGCTCACCTGACAAGCAGGCCAGTGATATAAGGAGGAGCAGGAAAGTCTTCATTGCTGCTGGTTACTTCTAGGAGGTGATGTGTGACCCATCAGCACTGTCTTTATTATGGAGGTGATGTTACAGAATAGGAAGTGATGTCACGTAATTTACATATTGTGGGTCAGATACAATTGGTGGCTGTAATATATTCTATATGTTTATGACGAGTAAATTGGTATGAAAGTTATTTATTTATTTTATCACTGATTAAGTCAAAGTGGTTTTTCAAATTAATGTGTCAAAGTTTCTATATCGTGGGACACATTTTACATATGACTATATAATATATAGTATCTGCATAATGTAGTGCTGCAGATGAGGTCAGTTGTCCTTTTAAAGGGATTGTCTGGGATTTTCATTTTTGATGAAATAATCTTTAGAATAGGTCATCAATAGTTGATTAATGGGGGTTTGCCACTTAGAATTGCTGACAGTGTTGACAGCAATGCAAGCAGATAGTGCTGCTTATATTGCAGTAGCCTGATATGGTAATGCAGACACAGCTCCCATTTAATTCTATGTGCCTGTAGTACTGACTCATGCTGCTGCAATGTGGATGGGATTATCTGCTTTCAATTTTGTTTGCACTGATGACAGCCCTGATAACAGCTGATTGCCTGGGATTCCAAGCTGTGGATCCCACTGATCAACTGTTGGTGATTTATCTGGAGAATAGGTCATAAATAGTAAAAGTGCTGGAAAATCCCTGTAAACATAAGGATTTAAAGTGGATCTAACCCCTAAATATGCTACCCTATGTAAAGGCAACATACTGCAGCAGCAGGCCCTTCTCTTACAGTTGTGATCAACACTCCTGAATATGTAGTCCACTAAAGGTAAATGCACTGCGCATGTGCTGCTGTGCGCCAGCCGGCTCATTGCGGTGCAGAGAGAGAAGACGCTGACGGGTGAGTATAAAGTGAATGCCGTGGCACAGGTCGCATCCCGCTGCGAGAATTCTCCCTTTTCACAATATGCAGCTTTGATAGAAACACACGCACATAACCTCAGGCATAGATCCAGCTTATCCGCACATAACCCTCAGGGGACATTTGAAGACACACTGCTCACCCCGCCCCTGCCCCCTCCATCGAACACCCAAGATGTCGCCTGCATTCCACCTGAAATCACGTGATGATGGATGTCAATGACGACAGACACACATGCAGGACCGTAATTAAGAAGACCTTAAATGATCCATCCAATCACATGCTTTCACGCATTGCTTACACAATTTGCCCAGAGAGGGCAGTTAACTCATAATGCTATAAAAGATGCTATATGCCTACTAATATATCGGAGACAAGGAAGAATTTCTACATTGATAGTCTGTCTCAGTGTGATTTTTTCTGTGCATGCACAATGTCTGAGGAGTAATCAGGAAGAGTGCAAACATTCCTATTGATTACGCCGAGGATCTCAAATAAATGCACGACAATCTGACTTAGCCGTCTGCATGAGGCCTATATCAAATATCTCCTGAAATAACATGCTTACTGAAATTGCTTATATATATATATATATATATATATATATATATATATATATATATATATATATATATATATATATATATGAAATCTCACTTGCTTGATACAGAAAGGAAGAAAATGTAGAAAAAAACAAACAAAATAAAGGCATTGCAGGAAAACATGATAAAAAATGTAACTACAGCTTGTGTTGCGGTGGTGGCTACTCTACGTAAGGCTCATGCAGCAGGCAGATTACACAAATGTATGTCAGCAGTAGCGATGGTATAAATGTCACGTGATGCCAGTGCCTTTTTAATGTAATGTGCCATTGAAATAGAGACCGGTCCATGCAAACAGTAGTACACCAAAGCCATACAGTTTACTTTAAGCTTGACACAGTACACAGTTGTCTATTGTACACTTGATAACTGTTACATTTTTCGGTCCCATTAGATGAGGTACAATCTTCTTTCTTCTGAGGGGTAAAGCTACTGAGCTAAGGTCCAAGCTTGTGACATTTAAGAATTACTTGTGGAGGAATGGAGGAAGTGGAGCAGGCTCTCCTGTGAACTCGCTAACTTTTGCTTTTGAAGGGGACAATATAACTCACAGTTAAAATAGCCACTCTCCCTCCAGGTTCCGCGGGGTCGGCCCTCAAAGAATGATAGAATGGTAGAGTTGGAAGGCACCTCTAGGGCCATCAGTCCAACCGCCTGCTCAGTGCAGGATTCACTAAATCATCCCAGACAGATGTTTGGCCAGCCTTTGTTTGAAGACTTACATTGAAGGAGAACTCACTACCTCCCGTGGTAATGTTTTCCACTCATTGATCATCCTCAGGCTTCTTTCACACGAGCATATATCAGCTGCCATTTTCACTGCCACCCGATATACGCTGCGATGGGAGAAATCAAACCTTTGTGCGCCCATTCAGATGGCCATCACCCCTTTCCTCTCCCTCCCCCTTGCAGGCTCACCTCTGCTCTCCTCCTCACTCTTTGCAATAAGAGAGGGGGAACAGGGGTGGTGCTTAGCTCCACCCCCGCCCCGCCCCCTCCCATTGCAAAGAGTAAGTGGGGAGGAGAGCAGAGGAAGGGAGTTTAGCAGCCTCGCTACTAAACTCCCTGCCTCTTCTGGACACTGTCATGGGCTCCTATAGGGACCACCCAATAATAAGACATCTGCAGACACATCATTAATAAATGCATATACTTTACCTTTTGGCTCCTGGACTCCTCTTCAGCTCCTAATGCCACCACTCACTGGGTCCTAAAAACTTCAAGACCTGTATATTGTACTGTTAAGGACTGTGCCCGGTCACATAACCTTTCAGGTCAAGAGGTCCAAATTAGAACCATATCTGGATGCATCCCAGAAACCCAGAACTAAACACTGAGACAGTTATCAGTTTCCTCAGATACATAGAGAAGAACCACGGCAGCCAACAGGTAGTTCTCTCTGTAAGGAGGTGATACTGAGCGTTTATTCTCCTTTTTATAGCTTTCTATACAGGAAAGGAATGTCTTGTTAGTCACAGCATACATCTCATTGGATTAAGCACAGATTATGAATTATGCATTGTTCGGCAACCGCATAGCATGCGTGAGAGTCTATGAAATGTCCTTCAAATCTCTGTTTATCCAGCGTGATCCAACTCCTCCCTTGTGATTTAGATGGTCGTAGTGTCTTGTTAGTACAGTCAGTCCCTTGTCCAAACCTCAAGGCATGGGGGAGCTTCTACTGATAACAGCTGCACATCAGGCATCCAGATATGGTTCTCGGAAAAAGAGAAATAGATCATGAGACATTGCACCGCATCTCCTTGCCTTAAGCTTATCTCTGCTTTGAATTATTGTTCTAGTACACACAAGCCTATTCACATCTTATAATGCTCCATTTTGTATCTAGCATCCATTTTGAGGCAGATTCTTTATTTTAATGCACACATACTTCATCAGTACATGCTACTTCTTGGCTCTGGGGTTATTAGGTCCTAAACATTGGTGGCATCCAGAGCTGAAGAGGAGTCCAGGAGCCAGAAGGGAAAGTATCATCAGCCAATTTCTGTTGGATAAGGTGTTGTGGACATTTATGCTTCCCAAATTAATATGATCTAAACATATACCTGTAATAAAACACACAGACGCCAGCATGGATTTGAAAGGCCATTAATAACGGAAAAAAACAAAATGTATAACATGTTACAATATGTAACATGAGTTCTACACACTCAAGTGTACACCAAAAACTAATCTTTAATCCATCTTTATACCCAGCTGCAGGAGGCGGGCGGCATTCCCCCATTTAAACATGCTGCGACGAGTAGGAAGCTAAACAAGAGGGCGGGCGGGTGGGACAATCTTGTAATGCTGTATAAAAACTGAAGCCAAAGTCCTGTCAGCACCTCCTTATATCAGCTCTCGCTTTCTCTCACCAATCACTCCCACTAATCAACTCTTGTTGCTAGGGTCTGAGCTTCACAGAAGGATCCCCCAGGCTTCTTCCCGCCATTTTCTTCAGACCAATCAGCATCCATCCTAGGGCTCCAACATTTCCCCAGCAACCTCCAGCACCTTCCAGCCTGCTCACAGCTGACCCTGTAGTGAACTCAAAGACCATATATTAAATACCTACCTAATAAGCCAATACTCTAATAATTAATGCCCAAAAGACCTTTTAAAACCATTTCCGCTCAGATTCCATGAGGCCTCAGTCCGTAATTGACCTTCGGACGTACATTATCACTGTCTAGAGTCAGTACTTTAGCACAATATATGATAACTGTATTATTTAGAGGTACCATATACTAGAGCTGAACTGCTGTGTGTGTGTATATATATATATTTTTTTTGAGGGGCTGGATTTTCAAATTCTGAGTTTTGTTATCGGACGCCATGAGTTCTTGCATCTATTCTCAGCCTGCTCACTTCATATATCAGTGTCATGCTGTGAGTTCAGGCCAAGCTGGCAGACTTGCCTGTGAAATCCACCCTTAATACTCTTGTCTGAAACTGGCCATATATAGAAGAGATGTAGTTCTTGTTTCTGATACTGCATTTATGCACTGAGTTTGGTTGTGATACTGTATTTAACTTAAACAAAAAATGGAAGGTTACCGTGTGGCTGGCCGGAGACAGACACACCATGGTCACCCACTGCGGCCAATGGCCACTACACAGTTTTGCTAGTGATTGGTTTGGCTGGATGTGGCCAGTCACACGGTGTGTTTCCACCCTTAAGGTGGGTCACTATGGACCAGTGCTGTATGCTTGCCCCAGGCTAAAACTTTCCAGCCATCCCTCTTTGGTAAGAATCAGAAGGGAAAGCCAGGAACACTCTGAGCATGTGGTATCTCATTGGATGGTATGCAGCTCAGTAGAATATGTGCAGTGGAAAAAGCCAACTTCTATGGCATGGTAGTGGTATGACATGGTAGAGGTCTCTGTCATCCCCACTGAAGTGAAAGGAGTGAAGGTATTTTGGCTAACTATCTGCTGCCATACACTTGGGGATGAGCTGCTGCTGGAGTTTCTGCATAACAAGTAAAATCAGCCATGAGAAAAGCCCTTTAATTCGATAACCATGCTTGCTGTGATGTCTACTTTGTCAAATGTTTCCATGAGAAGGGTGTGGAAGTTAGTGTATGAGGGGTGCACCATCCTACATGAGAGCAGCTCACTGCTTTGTACATACTGGCTGCTTCTAGAGGGGAAAGGAGTCACCTGCTACTGGCCAGAGTTAAAGCCAGGGAAGGGAGCAGGAGAACACTGACAAAAGTTATTAACAGATGCACAGAGGTTCCAGTTTTAGCCTCTCCACTACCCGTGAGGTGATCAGGCAAGGGGACCGGGCAAAATGGCAGCAAGCACTCACAAGCACTGTTGAGGGGTTGCGCCCCCATAGTGACATAGACAGCACGTCACCACTGAGATGATCAGCCCCCTCCACAGGGAATAGTATATTGGCGTAAGCCCTGGGCAGCCATTTTGGCCATAAAAAGTATTGCAGCTGTATCACTGCAGTTGAGTGACCACAGCCAAAAAAAATAGGAGCAGCAGTGTGTGCTACCCAGCGGTACGCAAGAGGTGTTCAGCAGATGTTCCAAAATAGACAGCCACAGTACATGGCAGCATCCAATGTTTGACTGGTATGTGTAGTGCTGTCACGATGCTGGAGAGCACCGCAAAAGATTTTCTCCTAGGCTCATGACAGCTCATGTAGCTAGGAGGGCAGCAAGGAGTTCCTTAAGACGTGATTCTCTATAGCTGCAAATACAGTAACTCAGCAGAGTGAAGTGTAATAAAGATTCTGAAATACTGACTGCTTTTTAAAGTTCAAAGCATATAAAATAATAATCCTCCCCAGGACTTGTGCGAACAGCAAGTAGATTGACCTCTTACTTGAATAAATACACATGAGATGTTAATTATACTGTGCAATGGACCAAATTCTCGGCCCGATATAAAGAGTGTCGATTGGGGCTCGTTCAATTTTCTTCTACACTGACCAAGAAATGGCTTATAGAGACGAACGATCACTACTGCAGTCATTTGTCTCCATAGGCTGGCTCTACGTCATCTGTTCACATGGGCAGATGTGCAGCCGCGTTTTTATGCTTGCTGAAAATCAATGATCAGCTGAGGAACAAGTGTTCCGTTGACTGATTGTTGGACGTTTTACATGGCCCGATTATTGGGCAAATAAACGTTCATCCTCGATTATCAGATCGTGTAAAAAGACCTTTAGAGTTGGAAATAATCAAACAATGATAGAAGTGACATAAGAAAAATTATCCTAAAAAGAGTGATCTTCCAAAGAGCTGTCCAATAACGACCTATGATGACATCTATAAACACTGTTAGAATACTAGATTAAACTCCTGTACAAATGCCCAATTACCTATTTAGAAGTAGCCAAATAATAAATTTATGAATCGCAAAGTTAAAATTCAGCAAAAGACGGCTAATAGAACTGATGAACTTTTATTGACTTCCGCTGTTACATAATTCTCTATTCATCTTCTACTAATAATATTGTTGTTTAGCTGCAAATAAAAACCCCTTGATGGCCGCCTAACAACATCTATGAGAAGCTTGTAACAAGTTTGGGGTGCTGTCAAAAGTTCTATAGAGTAAATGATTCAGTCCTTTCTCTGTAAATGGTTCCCGGCAGTATATATCAGACTCAGGAAACAAAGTGTGAATTATCGAGGGATGTTCTATACTTAGAAGCTGCCCAAACCACGCTGGCTGAGCATCATTGTGGGATATTTTGACAGTGTCTGGGTAGAACTTCCTCATAGTGCCTCTGGCACAATAGTACATGGCGCTGTCTGACTGTACCAGATTATCAATTTTAAGCAGACCGACAGACCCACGTGTGGATGGCGTGACTCTGTTCTTAAAACTATCGTGTATATAAGTGGTTTCCCCTGTTCTAAAAGCTGCTATCCATTCCATAGCTGCAGTGCCAGGATATTGTCTGACCCAGTGGATGTGGTGATCATTTATGTTGTACCCAATGACTTCACATTGTAACTCTACAGATTTCCCAGGCTGCACAATCTCTGTTTGTTTCAGATTTAACGCTGGAGCAGACTCTACTGGGCGATCTTAAAAAGAAAATAATATATTTTAGTATATACATGATATGTTTCATGTAGCATCTTTTCTGTATATGTAATATATACGGTACTTACCAAGCGCATACAGCAAACATATACACAAAATATATGATGCCATATCAGTGGTTCAAGCAAAAGTACCAGAGTGCAGTAAAGTGTTTAACCGCTAGATCGCTCCTTTTTCATGTACCTTACTGTTTTGCATTTATATACACGACTTTTCTTATTTGCATATTTCATATTTTCACATGGGTTTTTACACAGTGATTAAGTATCAGCACCTAGTGATTGACAGTATACGCCAGTGATTCCCAACCGGGGTGCCGCGAGAGCCTGCTGGGGGTGCTACAACACCAGGGGAAGATTAGCCACTAGGAAAACCCCTGGTGGGTTAGTCATATCCTGACGTCGACCACAACTACCGCTGCAGCAGCGGCGTTCCCTTATAGGCTGGTGGAGACAATGAAGTAAAATAAAAAACAATACACTTACCTCCTTCACTTTTTCTCCGGTGCGCTCCTTCCTGTCGTCCGATTGCACTGTCATGTGGTATGTGACCATATAACCTGGAAGTCAGGAATGACTGAAGTTGTTTTTTAATTATGCAGCATAAGAAGGACCGAGGCAGCACTATTGCTGATGGGGACAACAAGCGGAAGGGTTGTGACTGATGGAGGGCTACAAGAGGCAGCATTATTACTGACAGGGCAACAAGCGGGAGCTCTATTAAAGGGGTTGTCCCGCGCCGAAACGGGTTTTTTTTTTTTTTTTAAACCCCCCCCCGTTCGGCGCGAGACAACCCCGATACAGGGGTTAAAAAAACAACCCGCACAGCGCTTACCTGAATCCCGGCGGTCCGGCGTCTTCATACTCACCTGCTGAAGATGGCCGCCGGGATCCTCTGTCTCCATGGACCGCAGGGCTTCTGTGCGGTCCATTGCCGATTCCAGCCTCCTGATTGGCTGGAATCGGCACGTGACGGGGCGGAGCTACACGGAGCTACACGGATCCCCATTCAGAAAACAAGAAGACCCGGACTGCGCAAGCGCGGCTAATTTGGCCATCGGAGGCCGAAAATTAGTCGGCACCATGGAGACGAGGACGCCAGCAACGGAGCAGGTAAGTATAAAACTTTTTATAACTTCTGTATGGCTCATAATTAATGCACAGTGTACATTACAAAGTGCATTAATATGGCCATACAGAAGTGTATAGACCCACTTGCTGCCGCGGGACAACCCCTTTAATGATTGGGGAAATAAACGCAATCATTATTACTGATAAGCCAAACAAAGGGCAGCATTATTAATGATGGGGCAAGAAGTGGCAGCATTTTTAATAATGGCACAACAGGCAATGGAGCAGTATTAACCCCTTAGTGACCGAGCCTTTTTTTGCTTTATTCCATTTTCGTTTATCCTTCTCCCTTTTAAAAAATCGTAACTCCTTTGTATATCTATTGACGTCCCTGTATGAGGGCTTGTTTTTTGTGGGATGATTTGTATTTGTCAATGGTACTAGTTATTGTACCATATAATGTACTGAAAAATATACTTAAAAACTTTGAATGAATTTTAAGTCGAGAGAATTTGAAAAAAAAAAAAACGACATTCCACCATCTTTCGGTACGTCTGTTTCAAAGGCGCACAAACTACAACAAAAATGACCTGGTAACTTTATTCTATGAGTCAGTACGATTACTATGAAACCAAACATATAGATTTTTTTCCTGCTTGCTGTACTATTTTGTTTTCAAGATATTTAATTTTTTAAAATTATTTTCTCAGCACAATAACTTTTTTATTTTTCTGTCGACATTTTTGCGTACAATTGACTTTTTGATCGCTTTTTATTACATTTTTTCTCGGAGATAGGGTGACCAAAAAAGTGCATTTCTAGGGTTCTTCATTTTTTTTTTCGGACGACGATCACCGTGTGAGGTAAATAATGCATTACTTTGATAGATCAGACTTTTACAGATGCAGCGATACCAAATACGTATTTTTGGTTTATTATTTTTTTTATTGCAAATATTGCAAAGGTTTTTTTTTTTACTTTTACTACTTTTTAAAAAAATAATTAGTAAAACTTTATTGTTTTAATAACAACTTGCGATGCTCTGATTGCTCCTACCGTATTATGTAATGCCATAGCATTACATCATACTGCATTCTGACAGGCAGCCTACCAAGCCACCCTACGGGGATGAATTGATGGGATGTCTGCCAAGACAGCCATGTGCCTTTCAGAAGGCCCCCGGCTGCCATGACACCTGCACGGCTCCCCCAATCTCACCGTGATGAGGGGGGCGTACAGAAACCCTGAATATCGGTCGGGGGATTTAAATGCTGCTGTCAGAATTGACAGCGGCGTTTAAAGGGTTAATAACAGCGATCGCTACATGGCCAATTGCAGCTATTGCCCACGGGTGTTAGCTGTAATAAACAGCTGACGCATGCGCTGTATGGAGGGAGACAGCGGCGCTATCTCTCTCCATACACGTCCTGCAAAGGACGTAAAAACGCTATTGACTGTCACTAAGGGGTTAATAATGGGTCAACAAAAGAAGTTTTGTAATAATGGGGACAATATGATGGAGCATTTTTAATGATTGGGCAATAAGGAGGAGCATTGTTCATGATGAGAGCATAAAGAGGGGCATTAGTACTACTGGGGCCACTGAAAGGGGCACTATTATTAAAAGAAGGTGCTATTAGTATAGGGGCCACTGGAATGACAGGTAAGATCATATGTCACGATAAGCTAAGCACCTAGCCACACACCCTCATCACACCCCCTTTTTGGTAAGAGTGCCCTGCGATAACATTTTTTTCCAAGAGGTGCCAAAAGCTGAAAAGGTTGGGAAACACTGGTATATACGTATGGTATAAATGTATACATTAAATTATGCTACCCATATTTACCTTACCATTTTATGTTGTTGGCTACATAGCCGTAGCTGACTCATGTGCACAACTTTCGATGCATTTTTATCCTATTCTTACAACACATGGGGCTTTGTTTTTGTTGTACAGATGTGCCCACCCTTGTGGTATCTCTAATTTGGTGAAGAACTGTAAAATTTCATGAAACCAATGAATTCCATGTAATATTGTGAGATGTTAACAAAAGCTTTGAATTCTGTAATTGGTAGCACAACCATGGAGTGGTTACAATCCACACATGTAGGATAGACAACTTGTAACACAGTATCACAGAATTGTGTTGTTTTGTAAAGCTGGTTATCTTGTGACACACATATCTGGTCTTATCCAGCGAAGAGGAGGGGACACATATGTATTCTATAGAATTAAGCAAATGGCTAAATTGTCAGAAGTGCTGCTAGACCACTATCTACTGTTCTTGGAGTTTGAGATCTTGTGGACAACGTTATTCTGCATTTTAGGATTTTTAATTCCGTTCGAGGCAAATCACAGAACAATAAAAAGACTGATTGTGGCCATTAATGTGTTAATGCCACTTTACCTGCAAAAATTTTGCATTTCACAGATGAACATTAAAGTGTTTTTTCCACTCCTAGATATTTATGACTTATCCTCAGGCTATGATCCATCCTTACAGGACTTTCTTTTTACTTTCCTGTCAGATAGATTTGCAGCATGTTTATCCCAAACATGTTTACCTTCACTTACTGTGAATACAAGAAATTACTATCTTACACTGGAGAAGCCTAGATATATATATTCACTGCTGATTATTTAGGGAGCCAATGATAAATGTGAAATTCCTGAAAATGAGTAAAACCAGCTTAATGTCATTAATGAAATATCACTGTTCTCTTTTGCCTTCTTGTTTTCTCCTAAACATTAAGCATAGACTGCCATCTTCAGTGTATATCTGGTATTGCATGTCTGTAGGAAGACACAGATGTTTGCCAGCTTTCTGAGCAAGTTTAACTGAATCACCACAATATGTATTTAGAAAATTAGTCATGCGAGAAAAATTACCACCAAACTTTGGAAAGTCAAGGTAAAGTTATTTGACGTTAAGTTATTTTTACAGTATTGTATTAAAAGGAACACTACTGAGTGTTGGTTCACAAACAGCTGGCATGCTGAACTGTTAGTCCCTGGTCCCTTATCTGTCCTTGATGAAGTAAGCCTGCAATGCAAGAGATACGGGATAGTCATGTGCAAAGTTAGAACTAGACAGAAATCAAGTAAATTACTATATTACAAATGCCTAAAATCCTCACTATGGCGTGGCAGCAAACCGTAAAACAGTAGTGAAAGGGACATAATGCTACAAGCGACCAGAGACCCCAAATCATCTGTCAATAATACCCAAACACAAATGACTGGATATTAAGAACTGGAGTCTGTGGATACCAGCAACTGATGTATTTAAACATGGGCAGCAGGGACTGTGGTTAAAATAATCTGATGACATCTTGGACTGGGACACCGAACCACTTTATACAAGAGACCAGGAGGCTTAATTCAATAAGGGTATATTTGCATGGCAAATATTTGTTGCGGAGCTAAGCGCTGCCTGTAATGGCTAAGCGCGGCCTATAATGGCTAATCACTGCCTGTAATTGGCTGAGCGCTCAGCCAATCAGCACAGCCCTTTCAGGAGGTGGGGATTTTTAAGAGCTGAAGGAACAACCTCTCAGTTTTCAACAATTCTCTGGTCCTTTCGAGATACGGATATGCCGAAGAAAACAAATAGTCTGACCAAAAACAAGATCTCATACAACTATATAAGCCTAAAATAAAGTGTACTACCTGCGGGAATGATGAGAAACACAAGCAGAATTAAAATTTTTTGGGTTATTATGTCTAAACTGCCCACAGTGACAGGCTATCTATCACCAGTGATGTGCAACATATTAAAATATTTGGGGCAAAATCTGACTGTGATGGCCCCAATATCACTACTGTATGTGGAAAAATCTGCAGTGAGTTGAGCTCCGCCATTCTGCTTCCAACTTTTTGTGTTTTTTCTGGTTGAGAGTTTCAGTTTTCCGCCATGTCTACCGACACTGCTTGGTTGTTACTGGATTTCTATAGGAATTCTATAGAAATATTGATCAACCCGCAGATTTCAGAATAACCACAGGTTTCCACAAGTGCAATGCAATTAGAAGACATTATTACTGAAGTGATCACCATAACCAGATACATAATGCATTGTGTTCCGGTCTCTCTATGATATTTCTATGTGCTGGATATTGTAGCTCCAATGTCATTTCTTCCCTTCCCTATAATATAATAGGATGTGTGCTGCCCCCTAGTGGGAAAATGAGAAATCTTTCTACCAGTTTATGTCACACTCAGACATTGTCTTGTATCAGTGTGTGTCTTGCACAGTAATATTTGGCCGTGTCCTCAGGCTTCATGTCGTTCATTTGTAGATGTAACATGTTATTACTGTCATCTCTGGAGATTGTGAATCGGCCTTTAAATGAATCATGATAGAATGTGTAACTCCCAGAAGGGTCATCCTCACCAGTAAATGTTAATCTTCCATCAGAAGTCTCTCTAGTCCAGCTCATCCAGTAGCCACTAATGGGGAAGTCAAACCCTTCACATGGGAGTTGGTGGGAACTCCTGGGCTTTATCACCACTGGGTCTGATGACTGGAAAAGTCGCTGAGACTGGACACCTGGAAATACACAGAATAAGGTTCCCTCCATATAAACATCTCATCATAGTGCTAGTAATATCTCTCTACTAATGTACTAGTAATGTCTCTAGTAATGCTCACCTGACAAGCAGGCCAGTGATATAAGGAGGAGCAGGAAAGTCTTCATTGCTGCTGGTTACTTCTAGGAGGTGATGTGTGACCCATCAGTGACATCACGTAATTTACATATTGCGGGTCAGATACAATTAGTGGCTGTAATATATGCCATATGTTTATGATGATGTAAATTGGTATGAAAGTAATTTATTTTATCACTGATTAAGTCAAAGTGATTTCTCAAATAAATGTCACATTTTATATACGACTAAGGCCGTCTGCAGACGGCCGGGTCGGATCCGGCTGCGAGAACTCTCGCAGCGGTACCCGACCTGAGCGTCTGCAGAGAGCAGCATGACATTCACCTGCTCCCGCGGCCCCGACTCTTTCATGTGCCGGCTGACAGGCAGCCGGCGCATGCGCAGAGCGGAGTCGGCAGCCGGTGAGTGACATTTCGAAATAGAGCATGCCGTGATTTGTTTGCCGCGCAAGTTTTCGCATAGGATTGCGTTTGTTAACGCAATCCTATGGCAGCTTCAAGGGGCGGAAATTCCGTGGGAAATCCTGCCGCGGAATTTCCGCCCGTCTACAGGCGGCCTAAATAATATATAGTATCTGCATTATCTAGTGCTGTAGATGAGTTCAGTTGTCATTTTAAAGGGATTGTCTGGGATTTTTATTTTTGATTAATTATCTTCAGGATAGGTCATCAACAGTTGATTAATGGGGGTTTACCACTTAGAATCACTGTATTAAGCAGACGGAAGATCCTGCAATAACTGTTTATACATGCACAGTCGACTAACAGGGACGCACGCCGTGGTGTTCCATGAGACATGTGAAGCAATGCTGTGCTGTTATATTGCAGGAATGATGACGTCCAGCTGCCTACACCTAACACCCTTTCCTGATCAGCCTATCACACACTGGGCATTTTGGAGGTTGGTTTTAATGTTTACTTGTTTAATTGTGATTGGTGTATGCTGTCTATATTATGTCTGTGCTAGTGTAGTGGCCTGAAAAACCCATTTCTGGGCCCTTCATAAATGTCATACATGTCATGTTTTTTGTGTAGATGCACTGTGTAAAATGTCTAGTCTTTTGTTATGTGTATTGCAGAGCTGCAGGAAATGAAGAGTTAATGTTTGAATGTGGCTGGGATATCCCTGCAAAAGTATCAATTCATGTCCTGTCACGTGGTATGCTATAGACTATAAGTATGAGTGCTTGAGGGCAAGGTGGGGTTCATCATCTTCAATGGTAGAGAGGAGGGGAGTGCCAGCCCCATGGGGGTACCTTCAACCTTCATGTGGTGAAGAGTGATGGAAGAGAAAGAATGGTTTCCTGAAGTCCCCAATGCCAGGAACCATTAGAGAAAGAAAGAGAGAGAGATGAGTGAGAAGTGAGGAGTCTGCCGTGCAGAGATACAAGTCTTCAACAAGTGAGTGTCTGTGGAAAGTGTCTACACTTCTAGGAGCGGTACCATACAGATAGCATAGACTATAGGCCCAATATCATCCTGAGTCTCCTCTTTGAGAGAGTTCCCCTCCCAGGAGCGGTACCTGACAGATAACTTGCACTGTAGGACTGATATCATCCCGAGCTTCCTCCCTTACCTTAAGTCTTCTGTTCTACCTGCACTGGTGCATTATATGCTGTAAACTGCTAAAGCTACAAGTAAAGTTTTACCAGCCCTGACTGTTTTCAGGGAGTGAGTTACTTAAAAAGTTACTGTGTGTGGACTTCCTTTTATTTTTTCGCCGAGGTTCATTCCGGTGAGTAAGGAAATGGTGGCATCACGTGACAATTTCTCAGTCCAGTGCACATTTATTGGACATCCCCATCCCAGGGTTGTCTGGTAGATGCCTAGTGGTACTCGGGCCGATGTGGCGTGCATTTCTCCGGGGAGGAGTCTGGTAAGAGCCACCATGACTAGTGACAACTCTCCCATCCCAGCTCCTCATTGCTTGGAGTCTTGAGTGCAGAGCTCCATCTCACCGGCACCTTCGGGGACCCGATTCAGCAGCTATTTCTAGCACAAAATGGGAAAGATTGGCAGAGACAGAGTGGGAGAGTCACAGAGCACCCCCAGACCGCATAAATGACAAGCTGACATGCAGAGATACCTTAAGGAACAGAGCACCCGCTCTCCCCACAGTCCCTCCAAGATGGCGCAGGCTCCGGAGATCACTGCATACAACAGTAAGGAGGGGGAGTATGGGGCTTCCACAGACGGGGAGGACGGAGAAAATGTCTCCAGGGGCTTTATGAGAGAGCTGTTCTCTCAAGAGCTGCACCCTCTGAGAGCAGATCTTAATGAGATCAAAGAGGATCTTAGACACATGCGGCGCAGGGTGGAGGAGCTGGAGACCTCTGTTACTTCCATTACCTCTCACTCTCTAGATTTGGAGAAAGCACTTACAGAACATCATAACCAGATAAACAAATCCTTAATACTACAAGAGGATATAGAAAATAGAAACAGGCGCAATAACATTCGCATTAAAGGGCTCCCAGAGTCCTGGGCTGCTGATTGCCTGATGAAAGTGGCTAAAGAAATATTTGGGCTACTTCTTGGAGAGGATAGGGCTGCTGCCATCGTCATTGAACGCATTCACAGAGCCCTCAGACCTCCTCCCCCTTCTTCAGATCCCCCAAGGGATGTCGTTTGCAAATTGCTCTCATTTCCTGATGCGGTGACAGTCCTAAAAGCAGCAAGGCAACATAAGGACTTATGTTATGCAGACGCCCTATTACAATTTTTTCAAGATTTGGCCCCCTCCATTTTGACCAAGCTCCGATTGCTGCACCCGCTTCTGGAATCCCTCAGAGACAAGGGAATAAGATATGCCTGGTTGTTCCCTTTGGCCTGGGGATAACCCACAAGGGTTGCAAAATCAACATCCGCTCTCCAGAGGAGCTCCAACAGTGCTGGCAGTTTGTGGACATTGCTCCAATCAAAATCCCAAGCTGGCTCCCTCTACCTGAGCTACCCAGATTTCCTATTCTAACGGCTCCAGAGGGTTGGCTGCCGGTATGCAACCATAAATCTCCCAAGGGCAAAAAAAAGAAAACCAGAGAAGACCTGGATATGATGGACACATGAAGATCGCCTCTTTGAACAATTTGTAACTGCTCGTATTGAGATGGCACAGCCTGTTACGCGCCCGCGCTCTCTATTGTGTTCCTTATTTTGTCCCATTTCTGAGATTCCTGAGATAGGGGCAATGAGTTGAGAGCATGGAGGACGGCATTTGAATCTGACTCCTCAGTCTCACCCACTTTTGTGGGATGGCTGAGGCGAGCCCCGCTTCCAGCTGTTGGGGGATCGGTGTTATCCCCCGTTCCACACATCTACACTCACAGTTCTTTATTGCTATTACCTGTTAATACTTAACTTTAGATATGTTTACATGCATATTTATTTATGCTAACTTTTCTATATGCTGTCTACCCCCTCCTCGGCTAGTGCTCCATCTATTAGATAGGGTTCCCGACGATGCCTATCAGGTCAGGCCGAGTGAATTTTTTTTTTTAACTTTAGGTACCGCCGTTGCGCTACCTTGTTGTGGCTTGCCCACCTATTAGAGAGGGTCATATAGTCACGACAGACCCTTTCCATTTCAAATTATGTAATTATATTACATTATCTGAACTACCAAAATGCCCCCACTGCCCCATTCAAATGCGCCCTATGGAACTCCCAATCTGCGTGTAACAAACTCCCAACTATCCATGACCTTTTCACCAGTAAACACTTGAACTTGCTCGCCCTCACGGAAACCCGGATACAGCTGTCCGATTCTACCTCCCCCGCTGCATTGTCCTATGATGGCCTGCAGTTCTTCCACACCCCCATATCGGATGACAGACGCGGCGGAGGAGTAGGCATCATCCTCTCCCAAAACTGTACCTTCCAGGTCATTCCCTCAGCTCCCTCGCTTACCTTCCACTCCTTCGAAGTCCACACCCTGCGACTCTTCCGCCCACTGCCTCTGCGTGTCGCAGTTATTTACCGCCCCCCAGGTCCCGCCGCCTGTTCCTAGACCACTTTGCTGCCTGGCTCCCCCACTTCCTATCCTGTGAAATCCCAACCCTCATCCTTGGTGATTTCAACATCCCTACTAACGACCCTAGCTCCTCATCTGCCTCCCGGCTTTTAGCACTTACCTCCTCCCTTGGCTTATCGCTAATCTCTGACTCCCCCACTCATAGAGATGGTAACACTCTCGATTTAATTTTCCTCCGTCCCTGCTCTGCTTCTCACTTTACTAACTCTTCCACTCTCAGATCACAACCTTCTCTCTTTCTCCATCAGGCACCCTAGCATCTCTCCTGACCCTCCTATCTATTGCACCTCTAGGAACCTCCAGTCTGTCTGCACTAAACAGTTTGCTGAAACTATTCAGTCCTCCCTATCGCCTATCTCTCGCCTCCCCTGCCCTAACCTGGCAGCCGAATACTACCACACCACCCTCAGCCATGCCCTGGATGAAGCGGCACCGCCCGTGACGCGAGCCGTCAAACGCAGACCACGGCAACCCTGGCTCACGTCCCAAACGCGCTTCATCCGGTGGTGCTCTAGGTGTGCCGAGCGGCTGTGGAGAAAGTCAAAGCTGCCGGCAGACATGCTTAAAACTTATAACCTAGCCCTTCACCATGCCAAACAAGTTTATTTCACCTCCCTTGTCTCCTCACCATCCCACAACCCCAAACAACTCTTTGAGACCTTTCACTCCCTCCTCAGCCCCAAAGAACAGGCCCCTGCGACAGACCTGACTGCTGGAGAACTAGCTGCCTATTTCAAAGAAAAAAATCGACAACATTCGAAAATAAATTTCTAAAAGCTGCATGGTTAGCCCCGATCCCAGTTTCATCAGCACTGCATCCAGCACCTACTCACTATCTACGCTAGAACCAACGACAGAGGAAGAAGTCTCCAGGCTCCTTTCCGCTGCCCGCCCCACCACCTGTGCTAGCGACCCTCTCACCTCCTCCGGTCCCTTTTCCCAGCTCTCATTACTCACATCACTACAATCTGCAACCTCTCCCTATCCTCTGGCACTTTCCCCTCCTCATATAAACACTCCATCATATCCCTTCTGTTTAAAAAACCAACCCTGGACCCAATTGATGCTGCCAACTACCAACCCGTCTCAAACCTCCCCTTCATCTCCAAATTACTGGAACGCCTGGTCTACTCCCGCCTTACTCGCTTTCTCTCTGACAACTCACTCCTCGACCCCCTCCAGTCTGGTTTCCGCTCTCTACACTCGACCGAAACTGCCCTTACAAAAGTAACAAATGACCTGATGACGGCAAAGTCGAGTGGTGATTACTCCCTACTAATCCTCCTTGACCTGTCTGCTGCATTTGACACTGTTGACCATAATCTCCTTCTCACTATGCTCCACTCTATTGGTCTAAAGGATACTGTTCTCTCCTGGTTCTCTTCCTACCTCTCTGACCGCTCTTTCAGTGTTTCCTTTGCTGGTTCTATCTCTGCTCCCCTTCCTCTCGCTGTTGGGGTACCCCAGGGCTCGGTCCTTGGTCCCCTTCTCTTCTCTATCTTTACTGCCCCAATTGGACAAACCACCCACAAATTTGGCCTCCAATACCATCTCTACGCTGATGACACCCAACTATACACCTCCTCTCGTGAGATCTCTGGACCATTCCTCCAAAATATCACCGACTGTCTGTCCGCTGTCTCTAACACTATGTCGTCCCTTTTTCTCAAACTAAACCTCTCTAAAACTGACCTCCTTGTCTTTCCACCTTCTAACCGACTTCCCCTCAACATCTCCATTCCAGTATCTGGCACCATCATAACCCCCAGACGGCATGCCCGATGCCTTGGGGTCACACTGGACTCTGACCTCTCCTTTGCCCCCCATATCCAATCTCTGGCCCAAACATGCCACATGCACCTCAGAAATATTGCTAAAATACGTCCGTTCCTAACCACGGACACGCTAAAGACGCTCGTGGTTGCCCTCATTCACTCCCGGCTTGACTACTGCAACTTGCTACTCATTGGCCTCCCCCGCATTAGACTCGCTCCACTCCAATCCATACTAAATGCAGCAGCTAGACTTATTTTTCTATCCAGTCGTTATTCAGACGCATCTGCATTATGCCAGTCGCTGCATTGGCTGTCCATCCACTGCAGAACTAAATTTAAACTCCTCTACCTCACTCACAAAGCTCTGCATGGCGCTGCGCCACCATACATCGCCTCCCTACTGTCAGTACACCACCCAGCGCGCTCACTCCGATCGGCTAACACACTCAGACTAAACACCCCTGTAATACGAACCTCACATGCTCACCTACAGGACTTCACCAGAGCAGCACCCATCCTCTGGAATGCTCTACCCCAAGGCCTCCGGACAATTCCCGATGCACGAAATTTCAGACGTGCCTTAAAAACGCACCTCTTCAGGGAAGCACACCAAATCTCCTGACCTAGTCCCTCGCCCCTCCCTATGGTGCCCCACCCTGTTTGCCTTCTAATAAATGATCTGTACATGAAATTTCCTATTGCCTGGGTTCCCCAACCCCTGCACTTCCTGTACCACCCTCAACCCATTTGTGTCTAACCCAATGTATTCTCACATTGTAATTGTTGCAATTGTTGTATTGTTTTGCATTTATCCATGCCTGAAGGCGCTGCGAAATAAGTTGGCGCTATACAAATAAAGATTATTATTATTAATTAGTGTAATCGTTTTTTCTCCGTTTATTGTTTTAAACCCTCTTGTATACTTTCCTCTTTCCACCCCTTTCCCCTTCTTCCTTTTCCTTCCCACACATCGGGCTGGGAGGAGAATCCCATCTATATGGTTAAGTTTTTCATTAAGCGACATTTCTACTCTCTGTTTCCCATCTGACAAGCAGTGAGACATGGATGACCTTTGCATTACCTCATTTAATGTCCGGGGTCTCAACACGCCGGGAAAACGTCATAGCGTTGCTCTACTCCTCAAAAGATACGTTACGAAAATTCTTCTTCAGGAAACACACTCAAGGGAGACAGGTGCTTCGCGTTGCCAGGTAAACATTTCCCTCAGTGCTTCCATAACGCACACGTTACGTTGGCCTCCAGGGGGGTATCAATACTTTTCCATAAAACCCTCAGTTTTATCTGCAACTCGCAATATACTGACGGCAAAGGAAGAATCTTGTTCCTGAAGGGTTCCATAAACAACAAGCAGATCACAATCGCCAACTTGTATGCCCCCAATGCCGACCAGGTTCCCTGGCTACTCACCCAGCTGGAGGTGCTGAAACACTTTGCGGTGGGCCATATCAACCTGGGGGGAGATCTTAATGCCACCCTAAACCCCATCTTAGACTCATCCACAGGCCGATCTCAGATATCACGGGTGAGACTGAGGAAATTTAACAGAAGCTTACAGGAGCTAGGACTGGTGGACGCATGACGTCTCCTGCATCGAACAGTGAAGGATTACTCCTTCTTTTCTCAGGTGCACTCATCTTACCAGAGGCTTGATTACCTATTCATCTCCTCTGGGCTCCTTACGTCACTAGTAGGAGCTATGGTAGATTCAGCTACTGTCTCCGACCACGCACCTATACATATAGTACTTCGTCCCCTCCAACAGAGTCCCAGGGAATGGAGATGGGGGCTTAATGCGTCCTTATTGGACTCAAAGGAAGAGATTATAACCATGACCAACCTAATTGAAGAGTTTTTACAACTCAACTCAGGAGGGGAGGTAGATCTGCCCACAGTGTGGGAGGCTCATAAAGCCTATGTGAGGGATTTGCTATTAGCCCTAGGCTCCAGAGTAAAGAAGCGTCTATAAAAAGAAATAGATGACAAACTTATACAAATAGCTAAAATAGAACAGCTAGCAAAGCTCTCACAAATGAAAACCCTCCTAGAGAAACTGGCAGAGTTAAGAAGAGATCTACAGCTTTTCCTTGACTCAAAATTCAACAAAAAACACTTATATATGAAGCATATCATATATGCACAAGGCAAGCAAATTTACGACTTCACTAATTAAAAAAGCGCAGGCAAAAAATGCGATCAACGCCATTAAAACCTGTTCTGGAAAAATAGTAACTTCGACCAAAGATATAGTTAGAGAGTTTCAGCTCTTCTATTCGGACCTGTATAATCTTCAGAAACAGCCCACAGATGGAGATGCTACCAACGTAGAGAAACAAATTGATTCCTTTCTCCGACGATTATCCATTCCGAAACTAAAAAGCAAAGAAGCACGTGAATTACTGGTACCTGTGACACAAACAGAGATTAAGAATTTACTAGCTTCCTGTCTGCCAAATAAAAGCCCAGGCCCTGATGGCCTAACCCTACCCTATTACAAATCCTTCCAATCAGCATTAATTCCCAGAATGACTGACTTGTTTAATGCACTTCTCTTGGGAGCTCCCTTACCCAAACAAGCGCAGGAGGCCCACATCACCCTAATACACAAAGATACCAAAGATCCCACTCTCTGCGACAGCTACAGGCCCATTTCGCTTATCAACTTTGATAATAAGTTGTGGGCGAAACTCCTAGCCAAAAGATTGGACAGATTTATTCCGGCATTGATCAATGGGGAGCAGGCTGGATTTGTGGGGGGGAGAGAGGGCAGAGACAACTGCCGCAAATTCCTTCACGCAACACACTACGCCCAGGCACATAACATCCCCTTAGCTTTTATAGGAACTGACGCCGAAAAGGCGTTTGACAGGGTTAGTTGGAGTTATATGAAAAGTACTTTATTGCATTATAATTTCCCAGAGGCATTTGTCTCCGCCATATTTTCTCTGTATGCTTGTCCCCACACGAGGCTTAAGGTCAACGACATGTTGTCACTCCCCTTTGACATCAAGAACGGCACCCGCCAGGGCTGCCCTCTCTCCCCCTCACTGTTCATACTGGCACTAGAACCCCTCTTACTCCAGATCAGACACGACCCAGATATAGAAGGTCTAAGCATAGGAAATGAATTTCTGTCCACTGCGGCTTTCGCAGATGACATCGTCTTCCTCGTAACTAACCCCGAAAGGGACTTCTGTAGACTAGTCGAGCTCCTCAACGCTTTCGGCGAGATCTCGAACTTTAAAATAAATTTCAATAAATCAACGGTCCTTAACATCTCCATTCCCCACTCTCGCAGTAAAGCTCTTAGTGCTGCCTCACCCTTTTTGCGTGGTCGGATACCTCTCTGGACTATCTAGGTATTAAAATACCTAAAAAAATAAAAGATATCTATGCAGCAAATTTTGTTCCACTGCTGATCCAGGTTAGGAAACTTCTTACTGACTATGATATCCCACTCATTTCCTGGTTTGGCAGAAGGAACATCTTGAAAGCCTATATTCTACCAATAATCCTATATGGATGCTTCCTATACATCTACCTGTGGGCTTCTTTAGGTCTCTCCGCTCAGCTTTTGCGGGATACGTGTGGAGGCAGAGAAGACCGAGACTGGCATATAGTCTAATGATAAGCAGGAGTTCAGAGGGTGGCATTGATCTCCCTAACATACCCGATTACTACCAAGCCTCGCAGATGAGCTATTGGTTAGACCTAGTACATCCGACTAAGGACGGTCTGCTTTCTAAGCTGGCCTTAGGTCACAATGGTGGCATGCGTTTGGAAGATTTGTGGACCCCTGTCAGAAGCAGATACAGATCAAAGGACTTCTGTCCCCTGTTAAGAGGCCCCTGCGAGAAACGATTTAGCCCCGACTCCTTCTCCAGCCTTTCTGCTAAGCACTATATATAAACTACTGGACCTTCCGTCAGACCCGGGCACTGCCTCTGTCTGGAGGAAATTCAAAGACTTCAAAGTGAGTGACTTACAAGCTTCAGCACATCTCCCTCCTTCTGAGATTATACAAAAATTACTGCTCCCTCCTTTCTACACCTCGCCTCGGTCGTTAAGATCATAGGGGATTTTCTTAGGATCTATGGTACAACTAGACCCTTGACACCCTTTGAAAAGTCTTTAAAAGATACCAATCTTGGTATGAGAAAAATCTCCTTCCTACAGAAACACTTTATTATTCCCCAAACTCCAATTAAGCCCTCTTTCATTATCTCCTGGGAAAAAGAACTGGGCTTATCTCTATCCCTAAGTGAAATAAAAGTGATTCTGGGCACCTCATTCGGCTTATCCCCATGTATCTTAGCACAGGAATCACACTAAAAACTTCTAGTCAAGCAAGTGTATAAAGGGGAGGTAGCAGCATAAAAGGTGCTTCAAAGAATCATAAAAGTTAAACTTCTATTGTTTCATCATTTTAAAAGAAGGCAAGGTTTCGACCAATATACGGTCTTTTTCAAGCCTATAAATCAACATAAAACAATACACACAGTGAATGCTACATAACATACAACATAAAAATGCATATATATGTACAAGTGCATATGCATAAGACATAATTACAAGGAATAAAATGCATACCGCTAGTCATGTGAAACAAGGTGGTGAATCCATATTCCAGGATGCCCATCATTCACCATAGCTGGCCTTTATATAGTGCAGATTCAACAGGAAACCCAATTGGGAACAGCCCACAGCGCACATGACCGCCAGGGTTAACACCATCAACTTCCGGGGTCAGTGCTATTAAACCACTATGTAAAAAATTGTGGGTATCATCAGCCAATACATGCGTCGTGCTTGCCAGGTCTTTATATGGCGTCCAGGAACGAGTAACGCACTGCGCATGCGTGAAGACGTCATGCTTCATCGCGTCACAGCGTCAGCGCGTCATTACATGACTACGCAATCCCAGAAGAGCAAAGTGCTTGCAGCACACAAAGTTACAGCAGGTTACCCTGACAACCATCAAGCTGACCGGCCTTACTCTATATTAGGCGATTACATTATATTTAAGGGAAACTAATAAAATTATATACTTAGTGTATTTAATGCAAAATAATATTGATTCACACTCTGGATCATTATATAACAAATAGTAGATTAACCTCCCAGGGCATAAAACGTAATATTATTTTGATGTTTTATTGAATAAATGGTAAAATGGGAGTAGTACACTGAGATAGTCCTTCTCTGGATATTACACTCTGTTTTAGAGGCGCCAGGGTTGGCTTATTTTAAGTAGGGGGGAAATGTAGTAGCCCGAAACACTAAGAGGTAATTGTTCTACGCAAGATGACTTTAAAGTTCAATCAAGAGATTTAAGAAATCACTTTGTGGATCGGGGGATACCCAAATCTAGTGCTAAATAGAGTGTACAATAATGCAAAGTCACATTATATACAGGATCTCCTAACCAAAAGAAATAGAGCAAGTTGAGAAACACAAGTGCGTATTATTGGTATGTATGATAACAAGCATTTAGAGATGTACTGAAATATTCTGAAAAGGGATTCAATAATAGTTGACAAAATAGCTGCTCTTCCCTCTGTAACATATGAACACTGAAGGAGTGCTAAGGATAAGCTTGTTAACCCCTTAACGACCAGCCCATTGCCTTTTTACGTCCTCAGCAAGTGGGCTTTATTCTCTGAGGACGTAAAAACATGCGTCCTGCAGAGAATAGAGCCCCGTGGGCTGAGGACGTGACAGCTTCATGCTGTCGGTGCCCGCAGGTAGCCGACAGCATGGAGCTGTCATCTCGGGCTGCGGGGACCAACCCCCCCCCCCCCCCCGGCATTGCGATCGGTGCTATCCAATGGATAGCGCGGATCGCAAAAAAGTAAATAAAAGTGCCCCAAAAGTTAGATATTCAGCTCCCCTGATGGATCGGAACCATCAGGGGAGCTGAAAATTCTCACCTGTCTTGTCGGCGGTGTCCCCCGGAGATCTGGTCCTACCGGACCCGCCGGCGGCCTTCTGCGCATGCGCGCCAGACGATTCCGTCACGCGCATGCGCAGAAGCCCGGGAGCCCCCGGCAAATTCAAAACCTCCTGGCTCCTGAAGGTAGCCGGGTACCAGGAGGTGTTAACGGGGACCGCTCCCGCGATCGCTGCTATCCATCGGATATTGGCGATCGCGAAAAAGTTTTAAAAGTTAAAAAAAAGTGCTAGTTTCACCTCCCCTCATGGATCGGATCCATGAGGGGAGGTGAAAATACTCACCTAAGTCGTCCCCGATGTCCTGGGTGCCCGAATCCCCGTCTGCGCATGCGCGCCCGATGATTGACATGGCTGCCATGTGTAGCCTGGAACAGAGGGATGTCACTGGAAACATGATCACTGTCATCCAATGGATGACAGTGATCATGTATAGTAAAAAAAAAAGTGTGAAAAAGTAAAAAAAAAAACAAAGTTAAAAAAGTTTAAAAAAGTTTACAAAAAGTTTAAAAAGTGTACGTTTCATCTCCCCTCACGGATCATATCCGTGAGGGAGGATCAAAGTACGCACATAAGGCCCCCAGATTTATCCGTGGACCTTACCCCAGCTTCTGCGCACACGCCCGTCGCCAAAATGGCGGACGCATGCGCAAAAGCTGTGGATTGCCAGGATAATGGAAAATCTCCCTGCTCCTGGCTACAAAACTGAGCCAAGAGCCCGGAGATTTCACGGCGGGCCACGGTGAGCGGTTCCTGATCACGTGTTCGCCGTTATCCAATGGATAATGGCGATCACGTAAAAGTTTTAAAAAAAATTTGAAGTTTCATCTCCCATCACCGATGCGATGAAGAGAGGAGATGAAACTTTTTACCGGAGGCCTCCGTATTTGAACCCCAATGCAATCCTCATCCGTGAACTTACCCGGATTCTGCACATGCGACCGCCGGCAAAAAACCGGACACATGCGCAGGAGTCGGGGAGCCCAGGAAACTTAAAATCTCCTTGCTCCCAGCGACCAACGGTCGCCGAGAGCCTGAAGCAGTGACGGGTGGCCTCGTTGAGCGGTTGCCAGTCACGTGAAAAAAAGGTAGCGATCTACCTTTGGCCGGTCTCACATGACCGGATAGGAATTACGGATTCCGCATGCGTCTGATCCACGGTAATACGCAGATCAATCGCATTGGATTACACAATTCCGCTCACATTAGCGGGTCAGAATTGTGTAATCCACTCGCAAAAAAGAGAACGCAGCAGGTTCTATTTTACCGCGGCTATCCGCAGCATAGAGCCCATTGTGCTCCATGGTCGTGGATATACCTGCAGCCCATACGCAACTACGTTGTATACGGGCTGCGGGTACCCGCGTCATCGCTAAGCGACGGTGCGGGAAATGCAAACAAAAAAAGGTACTGCGCATGACCGCCTGTGTGAGTATGCAGTTATGCGCAGTACATTACGCGGCCGTACGCAGGGTCACAGCCAGGCTCACAGCTGGGATCTGCTGCGGGTCTCCGCAAGCGGATTCCACCTACGGCTGCGTGAGCCCGGCATTATTCAGACCGCTACCTGTGATACGTATTTTACAAGAAGCCCCGGGAACGTTCGCCTTCCTGCAGTTCCAGGAGCACCTTGTTGAGCGCCTTCTATGTGAGACCTCCGCACCTCATCAAGCTTACGGAGACTCACGGAACGCCATTTTTTACACCCCATACCCGCTACTGAGGTCAAGAAATGACCCCCAAAAAGCATGAGAGGAGGGGGGATACCGGTTTTATTGCCCCATGGGCCCATTCCAACCAGCCTCCGTAATTACCTCTGTCTTCGGAAATACCACACAGTTCACATTACTACTTTTATCTAAGATTTGCAAACGCCAAAAAGGGCGCGGAGTGTGTGTGTGTGGGGGGGATTTTAGGGAGTCAATTTTTATTCCGTTCAAATAAGCAATGGGGCCTGGGATTTGTTCAGTTGTGCCCTGAAATCCAACAGGTGTTCCCTCCTTTATAGGCCTTGCCATGGGTCCTGTAAGTAGATGAGGGCCACAATGGGTATGTTTCTGAACACGGGACAAACAGGGGTATCCATTTTGGGGTGAACGTCTTCATTCCTATGTACGCTGTACAAAAAAACTCTTTTTAAATTTAAAAAATTGCCAAAAAAATTGAAAATCGTAACTTTTTCCTTCTGCTTTGCTTAGATTCATTCAAATACTGTGGTTCAAAATACACAGTACACCCCTAGATGAATTTGTTAAGGGGTCTAGTTTTCAAAATGGGGTCATTTGTGGGGGTTCTTTATCGTTTTGGCCGCTCAATGGCTCTATAAGTGGGCAATGGGGCCTGGAATTTATTCAGTTGTACCCTAAAATCTAATGGGTATTCCTTTTATTGTAGGCCTAGCCATGTGTCCTGTAAGTCTATTAGGGCCACAATGGGTATGTTTCTGAACACGGGACAAACAGGGGTATCCATTTTGGGGTGAAAGTCTTCATTTATATGTGTGCTGTAAAAAAAACCTTTTTTTAAATTGACGCGATAGCCCAAAAAATGAAAATCGTAATTTTTTTCTTACTGCTTTGCTTAGATCTATTCAAAAATTGTAGCGTTAAAATACACAGTACACCTGTAGATAAATTCGTTAAGGGGTCTAGTTTTCAAAATGGGGTCATTTGTGGGGGTTCTATATGGTTTTGGGCGCTCAAGAACTCTACAAGTGGGCAATGGGGCCTAAAAGGACTTCAAGCAAAATCTATGTTCTGAAAGTCACCGATTACTCCTTTCATTTTGGGCCCCGTTGTGCATGCGGGCATAAGATTAGGGCCACAATGGGTATATTTCTGAAAACAGCACAAACAGGGGTATCCATTTTGGGGTGCAAGTCTTCCTTCATATGTGTGCTGTACAAAAAAAGCTGTTTTTAAAATGACAGAATTCCAAAAAAAAGAAAATCCTAATTTTTTCCTTTTGCTTTGCTTGAATTTATTTAAAAACTGTGGGGTCAAAATACACAGTACACCCCTAGATAAATTCGTTAAGGAGTCTAGTTTTGAAAATGGGGTCATTTGGGGGGGTTCTATATGGTTTTGGGTGCTCAAGAACTCTACAAGTGGGCAATGGGGCCTAAAAGGACTTCAAGCAAAATCTATGTTCTGAAAGCCACCGATTACTCCTTTCATTTTGGGCCCCGTTGTGCATGCGGACATAAGATTAGGGCCACAATGGGTATATTACTGAAAACAGCACAAACAGGGGTATCCATTTTGGGGGGCAAGTATTCCTTCATATGTGTGCTGTACAAAAAAAGCTGTTTTTAAAATGACAGAATTGCCAAAAAAACTAAAATTCAAATTTTTTCATTTTGCTTGGCTTAAATTCATTCAATAACTGTGGGGTCAAAATATGCAGTACACCCCTAGATAGATTCCTTAAGGGGTCTAGTTTTTAAAATGGGGTCATTTGTGGGGGTTTTCTATGGTTTTGGGCGGTCAAGAACTCCACATGTGTGCTATGGGGCCTAAAAGGACTTCAAGCAAAATTTCTGTTCTGAAAGACACTGACTACTCCTTTCGTTTTGGGCCCCGTTGTGGACTCAGATATAATATTAGGGCCACAATGGGTATATTACTGCACACGGGAGAAACAGGGGTATCCATTTTGGGGTGTAAATCCTCATTTTCATTTAAACTATAGGAAAGAAATATGTCTTTAAAATGATAGATTTGCAAAAATATGAAATTTTACTTTTTCTCCTCTAAATTGAATTAATTCCTGAAAAAAAACTGTGGGGTCAAAATACTCATGACACCCCTCAGTGAATACACTAAGGGGTATAGTTTTTGAAATGGGGTCATTTGGGGGGGTATCTATTATTTTGACACTCTCGAGCCTTTCCAATCTTGGCTTGGTGTAGGAAAACAAAGTGTTTCTCAAAATGCTAAAAAGTAATGTTAAATTTGTACGTCTCCTAAATGGTTAAAAAAAACCGAAAGTTTTTCCAATGTGCGCCCAAAATAAAGTAAACGGGTGGAAATATAAATCTTAGCAAAAATTTCTATATGATGTTTGCACATATTTAAGATATTGCAGTTGGAAATGTGAAAAAATGACGATTTTTTTCAAAATTTTCCCAATTTTGGCGCTTTTAATAAATAAACAAATTCTATCGGTCTATTTTTTCCGCCTAAATGAAGTACAACATGTGGCGAAAAAACAATGTCAGAATCGCTTGGATATGCAAAACCTTTCTGGTGTTTTTCCATGTTAAAGTGACACGTGTCAGATTTGCAAAATTTGGCCTGGTCATTAAGGCGCAAACATGCTTGGTCACTAAGGGGTTAACAGCTACCACAGACCCTTAGAAACAATGAAAATAAATTTTACATGTGGGAGTTATGTTGCATGCCCCTATATTCAAAAAGAGCAGACATTTTGCTGTGTAAACATTGGAAAAGAGTATCAGATTTTTCACTTTCTATCACGCAAATCTGTTGGAGTAATCTACCTGGCAACATGTCCCTGCTCTCCTAATTCCATAGGAAAGACAATAAGGCAGTTTCAAAGAAGAATTGGAGACCACCTGGGTGATATTCGACATAATAAAGAGAAACTTTTGCCGCCCATACAAATATTCACCATAATGACGACCTCAGAGATCTAAAGCTTCAAGCCATTGAACTAGTGCATACTCCAATAAGAGGGGGTCTCGGACATAATGTTGTTGAAGAAAGAAGCACAATGGATACATAGATTTCAGAGTATGGTGCCTAAGGAATTAACTGAAATCTAGTTTTACACTTGTTTTTAATAGAAAGGCTCTATGGACTAGGGGATTGTCCAATATAAATCACCACTATTGCAACACACAGCAGGCATTTGAATACTGTGATCTATCGTTATAAGTATGTGTATATATATTTGTGGTACCATTTAATATATTCAGGGGTTCTGTGATGCTTAACCATGGGTTCTAACTAACTGATTCCATTATGAGAAATATATCAACACGCTGTCAAAGCACCATCACTGACAAGATTGCTCTTGAATTTATCAGCTATGCAATGAAAGAATGTGTTTGCATCTCTGTTGCCTGGGAAACAATGAGGAGGAGTCGGAAAGTCAGTCAGGTGACCTGATGACTGTGTCATATGACTGGTATCTGGTCACTGACATCATATGACATGCCCCAAATGGGCGGGGTTACTCCTATTTAACCTTAGTCCAATGCTATACCTACCAGAGCTACCAGTTACACCTGAGATGCTGAGACAAGCACTTGGTGCTGCTGCTACAAGCAGTTAGAGGCAGGGACTTGATTACTGGATGTGGAATTAGGAGTGTAGGTAGAAACTGGGCCGATATACGCTCGTGGGAAAGAAGCCTTACTGTCATAAAGTTTTTTCTAATACCTAATTTCTGTCTCCTCCCTTTCAGATTCATTCCATTGCTTCGGGTCTTTCCTTGTGCAGATGAGAATAGGGCTGATCCCTCTGCACTGTGACAACCCTTCAGATATTTGTAGACCGCTATTAAGTCTCCTCTCAGCCTTCTTTTTTGCAACATTCCCTGATCCTTTAAAGGCCTCATGTCCACGGGGAAAATCAGATCCGCTGCGGATTTGTAATGCGGATTTGGGCTGCGGATGCACTGTCTTTTATTTTTCATGCGGGAGATCAATTGAGCTATGTGCTCTATGAGCTCCCGCACGCATGATCCGCACTAAAATGGAGCATGTCCATTTTTTTTCATGCTCCAGAAATTTTTTAATTCACTTTTAAATACCATCCGCGGGTATTTATCTACCCGCGGGTGGTCAATGCATTCCTATGGGGCGCAGATCCGCGTGCAGGAAAATTGCTGCGGATTTTAATTCTTATTTTCCCCGTGGACATGAGGCCTAACCGTTCCTCACAGGACATGATTTGTAGACTGCTCACCATCTTTGTAACTCTTTTCTGAACTTGGTCCAGTTTATCTATGAATTTTTAAAGACAATATATCTGCATGTTCGATATATGAAGCAGGTTAATCTGCATTGTCCTCGCTCACTTTTGCCTCTAGTTCACCATGGCACAATTAATTCTGCAGGTTGTTCTGGATCATCCCTCATGAAGAGATACCAGGGACTACCCCATAATAAGTCATCTGCAGACACAGCATTAATAAATGCATATACTTTACTTTTTGGCTCCCGGACTCATCTTCAGCTCCTAATGTTACCACTCACTGGGTCCTAATAAGCCCAGAGCCTGTATATTGTACATTCTACCACATGCTACTTCTTGGCTCGGGGTTGTCAGGTCCCAGACACGGGTATCATCCAGAGCTGAAGAGGAGCCCAGGAGCCAAAAGGGAAAGTATCATCAGCCAATTTCTGTTGGATAAGATGTGATGGACATTTACACTTCGCAGGTTAATATGATCAATCCTTAGAAATCTCATAGCCCCTCAGAAGGTTATATTAACCAGTACAAAACACACATGAGTAAGTGAGACTACAGTGAGGACACTGTTACTTTGTGGTGTCACAATAGGCAGCAGGATGGGGAGATTGTGCAGGGTGTGATTCCTGGAGGTAACTGTACTGTAATCATGGAATCCTATGCTCTATATTAATATCTAAACATATACCTGAAATAAAACCCCACAGACGCCAGCATGGATTTGAAAGGCCGCAGCATTTATTTTAAACGGGGTTACCTTGTAAATATTAATAACTCAAACCCCCAAATATATAACACGTAGACTGAGTTCTACACACTCAAGTCTACACCGATAACCAATCTTTAATCCATCTTTATACCCACCTGCAGGAGGCGAGCGGCATTCCCCCATTTAAACATGTTGTGATGAGTAGGAAGCTAAACAAGAGGGCGGGCGGGACAATCTTGTGATGTGATCTTATAAAAACTGAAGCCGATGTCCTGTCAGCACCTCCTTATATCAGCTCTCGCTTTCTCTCACCAATCACTCCCACCAATCAGCTCTTGTTGTTAGCGCCTCCCAGCTTCACAGAAGGATCCCTCAGGCATCTTCCCACCATTTTCTTCAGACCAGTCACCATCCATCCTAGGGCTCCAACATTTCCCTGACAACCTCCAGCACCTTCCAGCCTGCTCACAGCTGACCCTGTAGTGAACTCAAAGAACATATGTTAAATACCTACCTAGTAAGCCAATACTCTAATAATTAATGCCCAAAAGAACTTTTAAAACCATTTCCGCTCAGATTCCATGAGGCCCTTAGTCCGTAATTGACCTTCGGACGTACATTATCACTGTCTAGAGTCAGTGCTTTATTACAGTATATGATAACTGTATTATTTAGAGGTACCATACACTAGAGCTGAACTACTGTGTGTGTGTGTATATATATATATATATATATATATATATATATATATATTTATATATATAATATTTTTGAGGGGCTGGATTTGCAAATTCTGAGTTTTATTATAGGACGCCATGAGTTCTTGGTATGCCCCTGTATTTATTCTCAGCCTGCTCACTTCATATGTCAGTGTCATGCTGTGAGTTCAGGCCAAGCTGGCAGACTTGTCTGTATAGATAATATGTATAATAACCCTTAATACTCTCATCTGAAACTGGCCATATAAAGAAGAAATGTATTTCTCGTTTCTGGTACTGCATTTATGCACTAAGCTTGGTTGTGATACTGTATTTAACTTAAACCAAAAACGGAAGGATACAGTGTGGCAGGCAGACAGCCACACCATGGTCACACACGGTAAGAGGGTTGCACCGTCCTACAGGAGAGCAGCTCACCACTCTGTACATAGTGGTTGCTACAGCCTCTATAAGGTCTGTCCCCCTGATGCAGGGACTTCTAGAGGGAGAAGGTGTCCCCTGCCGCTGGCCAGAGGTATAGCCAGGGAGGGGAGCAGGAGAACACTGACAAAAGTTATTAACAGATGCACAGAGGTTCCAGGTTGAGCCTTTTCCACTGGCGATAGCGATAATCGCTGCGAGAAAATCGCAATGTTAAAATCGCATCGCATCGCTGCAAAATCGCAAGTTTTTGCGTTGCGTTGCGATGCGATGCGATATTTGTTTTGCCATTACACTGTATGTGCGAGAGAAAAACGCAAAACGCTGAAACAATCCCCCTGCTGCGATTTTTAATCCTCGCATCGCAGCTTGCCCTTAAACATCGCTAATGGAAAGGTTGTCATAGAACAACATGTGCAGGACTTTCCTCCGAGAGCTCGCACTCTCGCATCGCACTGAAAACGCACGATTATCTCGCCAGTGGAAAGGAGCCCTTAGGCAGAGAGAGCGAGCAGAATGGCAGCTAGCACTCAGAAGCACTGTTGAGGGGTTGCGCCCCCATATTAATGTGTGTGGTGACATGGACAGCACGTCACCACCCAGAAGATCAGCCCCCTCTACAGGGAATAGTGCATTGGCCTAAGCCCTGGGCAGCCATTTTGGGCATAAAAAGTATTGTAGCTGCAGTTGAGTGACCACAGCCAAAAAAATAGGAGCAGCAGTGCGTGCTGCCCAGCGGCACCCAGGAGGTGTTCAACAGATGTTCCCAAAGCGAAAGCCACAGTACATGGCAGCATCCAATGTTTGTCTGGTATGTGTATTGCTGTCACAATACTGGAGAGCAGCACAAAGTATTTTCTCCTAGGCTCATGACAGCTCATGCAGCTAGGAGGGCAGCAAGGAGTTCCATAAGAAGTGGCTCTTTATAGCTGGAAATTCAGTAACTCAGCAGAGTGAAGTGTAATAAATATTCTGAAACTCTGACTGCTTTTTAAAGTTAAAAGCATATAAAATAGCAATCCTCCCCAGGACTTGTGCGAACAGCAAGTAGATTGATCTCTTAACCCTGTTAATGGCACACCCGGAAAATCTCCTAAATTTCAGTGTTGAAATGTGCTGAAGACTACCTAAACCTGCCACTGAAGGGGTTAATTAAATCAATACACATGAGATGTTAATTATATTGTGCAATGGACCAAATTCTCGGCCCGATATAATTGGGTCTTGTTCAATTTTCGTCTACATGGACCGAGAAAAGGCTTATAGAGATGAACGATCACTACTACAGTCATTTGTCTCCATAGGCTGGCTGTACATTGCCTGTTCACATGGGCAGATGTGCAGCCGCGTTTTTATGCTTGCTGAAAATCAATGACTAGTTGACAAACGAGTGTTCTGTTGACTGATTGTTGGACGTTTTCCATGGCCGATTATTGGGCGAATAAAAGTTCATCCTTGATTATCAGGTCGTGTAAAAAGACTTTTAGAGTTGGAAATAATCAAACATTGATAGAAGTGACATAAGAAAAATTATCCTAAAAAGAGTGATCTTCCAAAGAGCTGTCCAATAACGACGTATGATGTAAAAGATATGTATGCCAAATTTCAAGAAGATTGGATAATATTTAGAGGTTGCACACTGATCGGTTTTGTAAAAGTAGGCAAAAAATATGATTTTTCAATGTTAATTACTTTTATTGGGAAAACTAGAAACCACAAACTTAAATAATACTAAAACTAGACACTAAGATTAATAGGTAGTACGATAGGCAAAACGTGTGTTATATTAATCAACTTTGAATGATGCAATCTTTGGATGTAGTTAACCATTTTCACTCATTGTTCTACTAGAAATGTTTGATCAGGACTTTCTTCATCCGTCATTGTCGTATATGACGTAGATGAAGCCCACAGACTTTGAAACTTCTGAAAAATCTGGATGTAAGGATCACTTGATGGTATACCACAACACTCCTCATACACTCCTTTCAATATTAGTTGATGGGTGTGATGACGGCAAGCCAACCACGACAGTGTTCATCCAAATTCCATTTCAATTCTGGTACATACCCCTTGGATAATTCCTGTAATTAGATGCTGTAAAATCAAAAGACATACCGATGATATTGTCACGTAGCCCAAATCATTCCACTTCCCAAATAACTACTTCAGCCATCTGCTCACCAGTGCCTTTCAGGGCAACAGGTACGCCAAGCCAATGCTCAAAATCTTTGCCATTCACTAGAACTGCAACTCTATCTTCCAAAGTTTTGACTCTCCCATGGGCAACTGAGGGCAACAGTTTACTATCCCAATGCAAGAGCAAATGAGGAGGATTTTCAAAGAGTCACTCTTTGATTTTGTTTGCCATTTTACTAATATTGATTGCCCGAGCTCGGTAAACGGTAGCTGGAGATACGGAAATCTTTGAAACATCGTGGACAAGGCTCTTCGCAGTTGCTATAAATGAAGTACTTGCTTGTCAAATAGACAAATACCTGAGAAGCTCATTAGTACAAAGCACTTCAATATTAGAAATTTCACTAGTTTGGTATAAAAGTGATCAATGTGTGCAACCCCTAAATATTATCCAATCTTCTTGAAATTTGGCATGTATATCTTTTACATCACTGAAACTCAGGACGTAAACAAAGTCATATGAAAATCACATCTCTGGTAAAATGAAACACCCTAATAAAGACTGTTAGAATACTAGATTAAACTCTTGTACAAATGCCCAATAACCTATTTAGAAGTAGCCAAATAATACATTTATGAATCACAAGGTTAAAATCCAGCAAGAGACGGCTATTAGAACTGATTTATAGAGATGAGCGAACGTACTCGTTAAGGGCGATTTCGCAATCGAGCATCGCTATTTTCGAGTACCTGGCTACTCGAGTGAAAAGATTCGGGGGCACCGGGGGTTGCAGAGGGGAGTGGGAGGGGGGAGAGAGCTCCCCCCTGTTCCCCACTGCTACCCCACGCTCCACCACGCCGCCCCCCGGCGCCCCCCGAATCTTTTCACTCGAGTAGCCAGGTACTCGAAAATAGCGATGCTCAATTGCGAAATCGCCCTTAACAAGTACATTCGCTCATCTCTACTGATTAACCTTTATTGACTTCCGCTGTTACATAATTCTCTATTCATCTTCTAATAATAATATTGTTGTTTAGCTGCAAATAAAAACCCCTTGATGGCCTTCTAATAACATCTATAAAAAGCTTGTAACAAGTTTGGGGTGCTGTCAAAAGTTCTATAGAGTAATTGATTCAGTCCTTTCTCTGTAAAAGGTTCCCGGCAGTATATATCAGACTCAGGAAACATAAAGTGTGAATTATCGAGGGATGTTCTATACTTAGAATCTGCACAAAACACGCTGGCTGAGCATCATTGTGGGATATTTTGACAGTGTCTGGGTAGAACTTCCTCATAGTGTCTCTGGCACAGTAGTATATGGTGCTGTCTGACTGTACCAGATTATCAATTTTAAGCAGACCGACAGACCCACGTGTGGATGGCGTGACTCTGTTCTTAAAACTATCGTGTATATAAGTGGTGTATCCTGTTCTAAAAGCTGCTATCCATTCCATAGCTGCAGTGCCAGGATATTGTCTGACCCAGTTGAGGTGGCGATCATTTATGTTGTACCCAATGGCTTCACATTGTAACTCTACAGATTTCCCAGGCTGCACAATCTCTGTTTGTTTCAGATTTAACGCCGGAGCAGACTCGACTGGGCGATCTTAAAAAGAAAATAATATATTTTAGTATATACATGATATGTTTCATGTAGCATCTTTTCTATGTATATGTAATATATACGGTACTTACCAAGCACATACAGCAAAGATATACACAAAATATATGATGCCATATCAGTGGTTCAAGCAAAAGTACCAGAGTGCAGTAAAGCGTTTACCCGTTAGATCGCTCCTTTTTCATGTACATTACTCTTTTGCATTTTTATACACGACTTTTCTTATTTGCATATTTCATATTTTCACATGGGTTTTTACACACTGATTAAGTTTTGGTGCCTGGTGGTTGGCAGTATACACCAGTGATTCCCAACTGTGGTGGCGCGAGAGCCTGCTAGGGGGCTACAACACAAAGGGAAGATTAGCCATTTAGTCCACCAGGAAAACTCCTGGTATGTCAGTCATATCCTGGGGCCGACCTCAACTACCGCTGCAGCAGCGTTCCCTTATAGGCTGGTGGAGACGATGAAGTTAAAAAAAAAATAAAAAAATAAAACTGTACACTTACCTCCTTCACTTTTTCCCCAGTATGTTCCTACCTGTCTTCCGATTGCACGGTCATGTGGTATGTGACCATGCAACCTGGAAGCCAGGAACGAAGAAGGTGAGTATATTGTTTTTTTTTAATTATGCAGCATAAGAAAGACTGAGGCAGCACTATTGCTGATGGGGACAAAAAGCGGAAGTGTTGTAACTGATGTAGGGCTACAAGAGGAAGCATTATTACTGACAGGGCAACAAGCAGGAGCTCTATTAATGATGCGGCAATAAAAGCAATCATTATTACTGATAGGGAGAACAAAGGGTCTCATTATTAATGATGGGGCAACAAGGGGCAGCATTTTTAATAATGGCACAACAGGAGATGTGGCAGTATTAATGATTGGTCAACAAAATAAGTATTTGTAATATTGGGGACAATATGATAGAGCATTTTAATGATTGGGCAATAAGGGGAAGGGCATACAAGGGAGCCATAATTACTACTGGGAACACAAAGGGGCACTTTTACTAAAAGAAGGTACTATTAGTATTGGGGCCACTGGAATGACAGGTAAGATCAGCTAAGCACCTAGCCACATCCCCTGACCACACCCCCTTTTTGGTAAGAGTGCCCTGCGATAACATTTTTTCCAAGGGGTGCCAAAAGCTGAAAAGGTTGGGAAACACTGGTATATATTTATGGTATAAATGTATACATTAAATTATGCTACCCATATTTACCTTACCTTTTTATGTTGTTGGCTACATACCCGTAGCTGACTTATGTGCACAACTTATTATGCATTTTTATCCTATTCTTACAACACACGGGGCTTTGTTTTTGTTTTACAGATGTGTCCACCCTTGTGGTATCTCTTATTTGATGAAGAATAGAGATGAGAGAACTTGCTCATTTAGGGCAATTACTCGAACGAGCATCGCTTTTTTTTCGAGTAACTGCCTACTCGGGCGAAAAGATTCAGGGGGCGTCGGGTTGGAGCCGGGGTGTAGCTTACCCTCGCAACCCCCCGCTCACCCCCATATCTGGACTTACCCAGTGAAGAGGGAAGGACACATCTGTATTCTATAGAAATAAGCAAATTTCTAAATTATCAGAAGTGGTACTACACCACTATCTACTATTCTTGGAGTTTGAGATCTTGCAGACAACGTTATTCTGCATTTTAGGATTTTTATTCAGTTAGAGGCAAAACCAAAATCAATAAAAAGATTTATTGTGGCCACTAATGTGTTAATGCCACTTTAACTGCAAAAATTTTGCAATTCACAAATGAACATTAAAGAGTTTTTTCCACTTCTAGGTATTGATGACTTATCCTCAGGCTAAATCATTAATAGCAGATTGGCAGAGGTCCTCCACTTGTTTCCCGGGATGGTAATTGAGTGAATGGAGCAGTCTTTCCACAGAAGTAGACAGCTCCATACATTGTGCAGTGGCCCCAGGTGCTATTGCAGCCTGAGACCCATTGATGTGAGTGGATGTACTACTATGTAAATGGACAGGTTTGCTATTCAGAAATGTGCAATTGCTGGTTAATCCTGTAACAGCAGTCTTAGGCTGCATTCAGACGAACGTATATCGGCTCGGTTTTCACGCCGAGCCGATATACGTTCTCGTGTGCAGTGGAGGGGGGAGGATGGAAGAGCCAGGAGCAGGAACTGAGCTCCCACCCCCTCTCTGCCTCCTCTCCGCCCTCTGCACTATTTGCAATAGGGAGAGGCGGGCCAGGGGCTGGGCTAAGTCTCGGAATTTAGCCCCGCCCCGGTCCACCTCTCCCCATTGCAAATAGTGCAGAGGAGGCAGAGAGGGGGCGGGAGCTCAGTTCCTGCTCCTGGCTCTTCCATCCTTCCCCCCCTGCACACGAGGACAACGTATATCGGCTCGGTGTGAAACCGAGCCGATATACGTTCATCTGAATGCAGCCTTAGTGATTGGAATGAACCTGTCCCAAACACAAATACTGTACATGTATAACTAAAAATAGATGTATATAGAATTATAGAAAACTAGAAGAATGATAGCAGAAGAGCGTACGGTTCATCCTTGTGTGACTTTCTTTCTACTTTCCTGTTGTGGTAAATATGCAGCATGTTTATCCCAGACATGTTTACCTTAACTTACTGCGAATACAAGAAATTACTATCTTCCACAGGAGAAGCCAACATATATTTACAGCTGATTATTTAGGTGGAGTCCTCTGTTAGTGTTCAGGGTGGAGCCAATGATAAATGTGGACTTCCTGAAAATAAGTAAAGCCAGCTTAATGGTATTGATGAAATATCACTGTTCTTTTTTGCTTTCTTGTTTTCTCCTAAACATTAAGCATAGAGTGCCCTCTTCAGTGTATTCCTGGTACTGCATGTCTGTAGGAAAACACAGATGTTTGGCAGCTTTCTGAACAAGTTTAACTGAATCACCACAATATGTATTTAGAAAATTAGTCATGTGACAAAAATTACCACCAAACTTTGGAAATTCAAGGAAAAGAAATTGAACGTTAGATTATTTTCACAGTATTGTAAAACTTCATGACTTGGTATTAGCATTTCTAAAACCCTATTTCTCTGGGATAGCAAAGGGGAATTTCTTTTTAACATTACAAAAGACATCATACAGGAATCATTAACTGTGATTTCCTCTTAATGAGGGCCGGACCCTCCAATAACAAAGCACTTTTTGATAAATAAAATGTATTAACTTAAAGGGATTTTGTCATTAGAAAAAAAAGGAAATAATCAGTCATTAATCAAATATCAGATGATTAGGTCAAGCAACTTTGTAACCATGGGTTCCACTTTTTACAATATATTGCGTACTCCCCGTTTTTTAGGGCATAAAGTTTTTCATATGTATTATGGTCAGAGATTGTCTGCCTCAATTCCGAAAAGGTAGGGACCTCGGCAGCCCTCCACCTCCTTGAAACCAGTAGCTTGGCAGTGAGAAGAATATGGCCTACCAGATTCTTTATAGGGTGTGGAGTGTGATTGTTATCAATTAGTAGAATGGTTAGTTCAGGAGATTTGGGGATGTGCACTTTTGTAATTTTTCTCAGGAATGAGAAGACCTCGTCCCAGAAATGTGAAAGCTTCGGACAGCTCCAAAATATATGGTAAATGCTACCCCTGTGGCTGCAGTTCCTCCAGCATCTATCACCTGAGTCGGCGAATGCTCTTGCCAGTGCCACTGGGGTGAAGTACCATCTTGTCAGTACCTTTATGTGTACTTCCAGAATGTTTTCATTAATAGTTGCCATATTGGCCCATGTAAAGGCCGCGAGCCACCCATCTGGTGAAAACCCTCTCCCCAAGTCCCTCTCCCAGTTGAGAACATGTGCACGCTTCGTTCCTCTCATGTCACCTGAGAGTATGTCATAACAGACCCTTACCAGGGAGCGAGACGTCAGGCTGGGCTATTAAAAACCCTCAAGAGGTCAACCGACAGCTTCACCCTGTCTATTTTTGTAGATTGAAGTAGAGACCTTATTTGGAGGTATCTAAGAAATTCTCCCGCGGGCAGGTCAAACCTTTTTCTCAGGAATTGGAACAAAGCTATGCCCCTCGCTGTTAATATATCATCTATGCTTGTTATTCCCCTCTCTAACCAACTCTCCAAATGTAGGTTAGGAACAAAGAATTCCAAAGTAGAAATGGGTATGTGTTCAATTGTTTTTCCCCCACGGGGGTTGGGCCTCTGAGCCAACCATTTCCATGATTCTAGAGAGGCCTGCATAGTTGGGGAAATACTCCGATGGCTGTAAATTGGGAGTACAGGTGAGGAAGATGAGGCTAGCAAGGACGCCAGGAGAAGAGAGCGGAGAGGCCTACCACCGTTCAACTGAGTCTCAATCTGTAGCCAGCTTGGGCCTGGTCCTGGTTTCAACCAGTATCTGGATTGATTAATGTTAGATGCTTGCAAATATGACCACAAATTCGGCACACCCAGGCCCCCCTGTTTCCTATTGAGATACAAGATGGAGGCAGCTACTCTCGGTCTCCTACCTCTCCACACAAATCCCGATAATTGTTTTTGAAATTTTTGCACTTCCAACCTAGGGATCGGGAGGTTAATTGTGCGAAATAGGTATAGAATTTTTGGGAGAATCAGCATTTTATATAGTGTGACTCTACCCATCCACGGCGGCTCTCTTTTTTCTAGGGACGTTAATTCTCCTTGATGGTTGGACAGCAAGGGAGATAGATTAGCTTGGACGGTGTTGGACAGAGGGGTACAAATTATTAGCCCTAGGAACGGGATGCTGTTGTCCCCCCACTTATATGGGAATTCCTCTTGAATATTTAGTTTTAGGGAGTTGTCTATATTGATGGCAAGTAGTTGAGATTTGTCGATCTTTAACTTATAATAGGCTACTTTACTAAATTCCTGGATTATGTGGGACACCTCCCTCAAAGATGTAATGGGGTCCGTGAGGAGGAGCAGGACATCGTCCGCAAATAGACTTATTTTATGCTGCCTCTCACCAGCCGAGATCCCCTTGATATTTGCGTTGAGTCTAATCGCCTCCGCCAGGGGCTGCATAACGAGTGTAAAGAGTAGGGGGGATAGTGGGCACCCCTGACGGGTGCCATTTGTGATTTGAAAAGGCTTTGAGATAACCCCGTCCACCAAGACCCCAGCAGAGGGGGCGCCATATAGAGCTCGGATGGCTCTGAGGATATTTCCCCGGAATCCAAATTTCTCCAGAGCAGCGAAGGCGAACCCCCAGTGTAGCCTATTAGCCTATCGATAGCTTTTTCAGCATCTAAAGCCAGTAGTATAGCTGAGGTATGGTTCGCCTCCGCCACTGCTATTAGATTCAGAACTCTTCTGGTCCCATCAGACGCTTGTCTCCCTTTAGTAAAGCCCACCTGGTCCCCGTGTATTATTTGTGGGAGGATTTTTAATAGACACTGGGCTAATAGCTTTGAATAGATCTTTGTATCGCTATTTAGGAGTGAAATGGGCCGGAAATTTGCAGGGGAGGATGGGGGCTTCCCTTGTTTGGGGATTGTAACTATAGTGGCGTTTAACATTTCTTTCGGGAGAGAACCCGTAGAGATCGCTTTATTAAATGTATCCACCATACAAGGCGCCAGGTCCGGAGCGAAGTCCTTATAGTATTCATTGGAAAAGCCGTCCGGACCTGGGGCCTTGTGTGCTTTTAAAGATTTTATTGTATCCAGAATCTCCAGGAGGGAGACCGGAGAGTTCAATGATTTCAGATGTTCCTCTCCAATGGTGGGAAGGCTAATCCCCTCTAGGAATTTGTTGATTTGTTGAATATCTGGTTGGTGGGTGGAGCCATCTTTATTTAAATTATATAATTTGGAATAAAAGAGACTAAATTCATCTGCTATGGCTTGGGGATGAGATATTTTGGTGTTTGATCCATCTTGTTTGACCAGGAATGGTATTTTGGTTGGAGCCTGCCGCTGCTTTATTATCCTGGCCATCAGTCTGGAAGGTTTGTTGTAGGCCGTGTAATAGTTCATTTTGGAGAAATTTACAGTTTTAACATAGTCCCCGATCAGTTCCTGACGTAGACTATGGCGGAGGGACATGAGCTCCCTGTGTAACTCGATGGAAGGGGAGGTCTGGATATTGTGCTCTACCCTTGCAATTTGCTCGAGAATATTGTTAATTAGGAGTTGTTTCTTTTTTTTATGGTGGGAGCTAATCTTAATTAATATCCCCCTCATGTACGCCTTGTGAGCGCACCACGTGGAGAACACATCTACATCTGGGTTCACATTAAGTGAGAAATATTCATTCAACGCTTCTTTGATATGCTTTTTGTATTCAGGGAGTCTCATAAGAGAGGTGTTGATTCTCCAACTTCCCAAAGTCGGGGGGGTGACCTTGCTAACTCTAGCGTAAGAAAAACAGGAGCGTGGTCTGACCACGTGGTCTTGCCTATGTCTGCACTTCTGACGTTCGGGAGGGTCCATTTATCTACCACAAATAAATCAATCCTTGAGAAGGATCTGTGGCGAGGGGAGTAATAGGTATATTCTTTAGCAGTAGAATTAAGGCACCTGTAGGAATCAGAGCGCTTGTTTTTGGAGCCAGATTGAGAGCGCAGGGGATGTTCTGTTAGATATGCTGGTGGAGTCAAGCTTCTTATCAGAAACAATGTAAAGTCTCCGCATATTATGGTTTTGCCTTTTTGGACTCTACTAGAGATGAGCGAAGCTTGATGCTCGGGCGAATATTAGGGTGTTCGGGATGCTTTCACTTTCATCTCTGAGACGTTAGCGCGCTTTTCTGGCCAATTGAAAGACAGGGAAGGCATTACAACTTCCCCCTGCGACGTTCAAGCCCTATACCACCCCCCTGCTGTGAGTGGCTGGCGAGATCAGGTGTCACCTGAGTATAAAAATCGGCCCCTCCCGCGGCTCGCCACAGATGCGGTCTGAGATAGCTGAGGGAAAGTGCTATAGTGTTGGAGCTGCTATAGGGAGAGTGTTAGGAGTTAGTGCAGGCTTCAAGAACCCCAACGGTCCTTCTTAGGGCCACATCTAACCGTGTGCAGTGCTGTCGAGGCTGTTTTGCGCAGTGTTGCACTTTTTTTTTTGGTATATCGGCCGTGCAGAGCATTGCGCCCTGCAGTAATACTCCAGGGACAGAATTGTGTAGGCAGGGCCAGAAGACATATATTAGTGATTGAATATACGCAGTGGGCCTTTCCTTAAAAAAAAAAGGGCAAAAAATCTATTTGGCCTGCCTGTCACAGTGCTCAGCTTTCTGGGTACGTGTGTGCTGGGTGTACAACTTAAAAAAAATCATACGCAGCCAGCTAAGTTTAACAGCAGGCTTGCGCCAATTTATTTCCTGGCTGTGAAATCACCGCTCTGTTGCAGTTAATAACAGTGCAACACTGCAGTTCTGTGACATACTCCAGGGCCAGAAGACATATATTAGTCATTGAATATCCGCAGTGGGCCTTTCCTTAAAAAGAAAAGGGCAAAAAATCTATTTGGCCTGCCTGTCACAGTGCTCAGCGTTCTGGGTACGTGTGTGCTGGGTGTACAACTTAAAAAAAATCATACGCAGCCAGCTAAGTTCAACAGCAGGCTTGCGCCAATTTATTTCCTGGCTGTGAAATCACCGCTCTGTTGCAGTTAATAACAGTGCAATACTGCACTTCTGTGACACACTCCAGGGCCAGAAGACATATATTAGTGATTGAATATACGCAGTGGGCCTTTCCTTAAAAAAAAAGGGCAAAAAATCTATTTGGCCTGCCTGTCACAATGCTCAGCGTTCTGGGTACGTGTGTGCTGGGTGTACAACTTTAAAAAAATCATACGCAGCCAGCTAAGTTTAACAGCAGGCTTGCGCCAATTTATTTCCTGGCTGTGAAATCACCGCTCTGTTGCAGTTAATAACAGTGCAACACTGCAGTTCTGTGACATACTCCAGGGCCAGAAGACATATATTAGTCATTGAATATACGCAGGGGGCCTTTCCTTAAAAAAAAAAGGGCAAAAAATCTATTTGGCCTGCCTGTCACAGTGCTCAGCTTTCTGGGTACGTGTGTGCTGGGTGTACAACTTAAACTTAGCTGGCTGCGTAGGTTTTTTTTTTTTATCAGCAGGCTTGCGCCTATTTATTTCCTGGCTGTGAAATCACCGCTCTGTTGCAGTTAATAACAGTGCAACACTGCAGTTCTGTGACATACTCAAGGGCCAGAAGACATATATTAGTCATTGAATATACGCAGTGGGCCTTTCCTTAAAAAAAAAGGGCAAAAAATCTATTTGGCCTGCCTGTCACAGTGCTCAGCGTTCTGGGTACGTGTGTGCTGGGTGTACAACTTAAAAAAAATCATACGCAGCCAGCTAAGTTTAACAGCAGGCTTGCGCCAATTTATTTCCTGGCTGTGAAATCACCGCTCTGTTGCAGTTAATAACAGTGCAACACTGCAGTTCTGTGACATACTCCAGGGCCAGAAGACATACAGTAGTCATTGAATATACGCAGTGGGCCTTTCCTTAAAAAAAAAGGGGCAAAAAATCTATTTGGCCTGCCTGTCACAGTGCTCAGCATTCTGGGTACGTGTGTGCTGGGTGTACAACTTAAAAAAAATAATACGCAGCCAGCTAAGTTTATCAGCAGGCTTGCGCCTATTTATTTCCTGGCGTTCCATAAGCGAAGTCAGCCTCCAACCACAGGCCAATAAGCGGCACATTTACTTACAGCGTTCTGTTTCTGAATTACTGGTAATGCAGCATGCTGAGGGGTAGGGGTAAGCCTAGAGGACGTGGACGCGGCCGAGGACGCGGATGCCCAAGTCAGGGTGTGGGCACAGGCCGAGCTCCTAAACCAGGTGTATCGCAGCCGACTGCTGCAGGATTAGGAGAGAGGCACGTTTCTGGCGTCCCCACATTCATCGCACAATTAATGGGTCCACGCGGGAGACCTTTATTAGAAAATGAGCAGTGTGAGCAGGTCCTGTCGTGGATGGCAGAAAGTGCTTCCAGCAAGCTATCGTCCACTCGCAGTTTTGCGCCGTCCACTGCTGCAAATCCGAATCCTCTGGCTGCTGCTCCTCCTTCCTCCCAGCCTCCTCACTCCACTTCAATGACACATTCTCAGGAGCGGGCAGACTCCCAGGAACTGTTCTCGGGCCCCTGCTCAGATTGGGCAGCAGTGGTTCCTCTCCCACCAGAGGAGTTTATCGTGGCTGATGACCAACCATTGGTAAGTTCACAGGGTCCGGGGGATGAAGCTGGGGACTTCCGGCAAATGTCTCAAGACCTTTCAGTGGGTGAGGAGGACGATGACGATGAGACACAGTTGTCTTTCAGTCAGGTAGTAGTGAGGGCAGTAAGTCCGAGGGAGGAGCGCACAGAGGATTCGGAGGAAGAGCAGCAGGACGATGAGGTGACTGACCCCACCTGGTTTGCAACGCCTACTCAGGACAGGTCTTCAGAGGGGGAGGCAAGGGCAGCAGCAGGGCAGGTTGCAAGAGGCAGTGCGGTGGCCAGGGGTAGAGGCAGGGCCAGACCGAATAATCCACCAAGTGTTTCCCAAAGCGCCCCCTCGCGCCATGCCACCCTGCAGAGGCCGAGGTGCTCAAAGGTCTGGCAGTTTTTCACTGAGAGTGCAGACGACCGATGAACAGTGGTGTGCAACCTTTGTCGCGCTAAGATCAGCCGGGGAGCCACCACCAACAGCCTCACCACCACCAGCATGCACAGACATCTGATGGCCAAGCACCCCACAAGGTGGGACGAAGGCCGTTCACCGCCTCCGGTTTGCACTGCTGCCACTCCCCCTGTGCCCCAACCTGCCACTGAGATCCAACCCCCCTCTCAGGACACAGGCACTACTGTCTCCTGGCCTGCACCCACACCCTCACCTCCGCAGTCCGCGGCCCCATCCGCCAATGTCTCGCAGCGCACCGTCCAGCCGTCGATAGCGCAAGTGTTTGAGCGCAAGCGCAAGTACGCCGCCACGCACCCGCACGCTCAAGCGTTAACCGTGCACATAGCAAAATTTATCAGCCTGGAGATGCTGCCATATAGGGTTGTGGAAACTGAGTCCTTCAAAAGTATGATGGCGGCGGCGGCCCCGCGCTACTCAGTTCCCAGTCGCCACTACTTTTCCCGATGTGCCGTCCCAGCCCTGCACGACCACGTCTCCCGCAACATTGTACGCGCCCTCACCAACGCGGTTACTGCCAAGGTCCACTTAACAACGGACACGTGGACAAGCACAGGCGGGCAGGGCCACTACATCTCCCTGACGGCACATTGGGTGAATTTAGTGGAGGCTGGGACAGAGTCAGAGCCTGGGACCGCTCACGTCCTACCCACCCCCAGAATTGCGGGCCCCAGCTCGGTGGTGGTATCTGCGGCGGTGTATGCTTCCTCCACTAAAGCACCCTCCTCCTCCTCCTCCTCCGCAACCTCTGTCTCGCAATCAAGATGTGTCAGCAGCAGCAGGACGTCGCCAGCAGTCGGTGTCGCGCAGCGTGGCAGCACAGCGGTGGGCAAGCGTCAGCAGGCCGTGCTGAAACTACTCAGCTTAGGAGATAAGAGGCCCACGGCCCACGAACTGCTGCAGGGTCTGACAGAGCAGACCGACCGCTGGCTTTCGCCGCTGAGCTTCCAACCGGGCATGGTCGTGTGTGACAACGGCCGTAACCTGGTGGCGGCTCTGCAGCTCGGCAGCCTCACGCTCGTGCCATGCCTGGCCCACGTCTTTAATTTGGTGGTTCAGCGCTTTCTGAAAAGCTACCCACGCTTGTCAGACCTGCTCGTAAAGGTGCGCCGGCTCTGCGCACATTTCCGCAAGTCTCACACGGACGCTGCCACCCTGCGCACCCTGCAACGTCGGTTTAATCTGCCAGTGCACCGACTGCTGTGCGACGTGCCCACACGGTGGAACTCTACGCTCCACATGTTGGCCAGGCTGTATGAGCAGCATAGAGCTATAGTGGAATACCAACTCCAACATGGGCGGCACAGTGGGAGTCAGCCTCCTCAATTCTATTCAGAAGAGTGGGCCTGGTTGGCAGACATCTGCCAGGTCCTTGGAAAGTTTGAGGAGTCTACCCAGGTGGTGAGCGGTGATGCTGCAATCATTAGCGTCACCATTCCTCTGCTATGCCTCTTGAGAAGTTCCCTGCAAAGCATAAAGGCAGACGCTTTGTGCTCGGAAACAGAGCCGGGGGAAGACAGTATGTCGCTGGATAGTCAGAGCACCCTCCTGTCTATATCTCAGCGCGTTGAGGAGGAGGAGGAGGAGCATGAGGAGGAGGAGGAGGAGGGGGAAGAGACAGCTTGGCCCACTGCTGAGGGTACCCATGCTGCTTGCCTGTCATCCTTTCAGCGTGTATGGCCAGAGGAGGAGGAGGAGGATCCTGAAAGTGATCTTCCTAGTGAGGACAGCCATGTGTTGCGTACAGGTACCCTGGCACACATGGCTGACTTCATGTTAGGATGCCTTTCTCGTGACCTTCGCGTTGCACGCATTCTGGCCACTACGGATTACTGGGTGTACACACTGCTCGACCCACGGTATAAGGAGAACCTTTCCACTCTCATTCCCGAAGAGGAAAGGGGTTCGAGAGTGTTGCTATACCACAGGACCCTGGCGGACAAGCTGATGGTAAAATTCCCATCCGACAGCGCTAGTGGCAGAAGGCGCAGTTCCGAGGGCCAGGTAGCAGGGGAGGCGCGCAGATCAAGCAGCATGTACAGCACAGGCAGTGCAACACTCTTTAAGGCCCTGGACAGCTTTATGGGTCCCCAGCAAGACTGTGTCACCGCTCCCCAGTCAAGGCTGAGTCGGCGGATGCACTGTAAAAGGATGGTGAGGGAGTACGTAGCCGATCGCACGACCGTCCTCCGTGACGCCTCTGCCACCTACAACTACTGGGTGTCGAAGCTGGACACGTGGCCTGAACTCGCGCTGTATGCCCTGGAGGTGCTTGCTTGTCCTGCGGCTAGCGTCTTGTCAGAGAGGGTGTTTAGTGCGGCTGGGGGAATCATCACGGATAAGCGTACCCGCCTGTCAACCGACAGTGCCGACAGGCTTACACTCATCAAGATGAACAAAGCCTGGATTTCCCCAGACTTCTCCTCTCCACCAGCGGACAGCAGCGATACCTAAGCAATACGTAGGCTGCACCCGCGGATGGAAGCATCGTTCTCTATCCCCATCCAAAACGGGGACCTTTTTGCTTCATCAATCTGTGTATAATATTCCTCCTCCTCCGCCTGCTCCTCCTCCTGAAACCTCACGTAATCACGCCGAACGGGCAATTTTTCTTAGGGCCACAAGGCTCAGTCATATAATTTTTCGAAACAATTTTTTTACGTTTCAATGCTCTTTAAAGCGGTGAAACTTTCACCTGAACCAATTTTTATTTAAACTGGGCTGCCTCCAGGCCTAGTTACCAATTAAGCCACATTAACCAAAGCGATTAATGGGTTTCACCTGCCATCTTGGTTGTGCATGGCCAATTTTTCTCAGGTACATTAGTACTGTTGGTGCACCAATTTTTTTGGGCCCTCACCTACCGTGTAATCCTAGTAATTTGTATGTTCTTCGCCTGCACTCATGGTACAGCAAGGTGTGTGGGGTTGGCCTACACTTTTGCTACATAAATGTAACTGGGGCCTTGTCTATACTGCAGCTACTGAAATGTGAAAGAGACTGTTATCTCCCTAAACTGCTGCAATGGGAATGTTACTGTGGCCTGTCTTGACTGCTACTACTACTGAAATGGAACTAAGACTGCGTTCCCCCTATACTGCTGCTTCGGAATTGTTACTGGGGCCTGTCTGGACTGCTACTACTACTGAAATGGAACTAATACTGTGCTCCCCCTATACTGCTGCTAGTGATATGTTACTGGGGCCTGTCTTGAGTGCTACTATTACTGAAATGGAACTAAGACTGCGCTCCCCCTATACTGCTGCTTCGGAATTGTTACTGGGGCCTGTCTTGAGTGCTACTATTTCTGAAATGGAACTAAGACTGCGCTCCCCCTATACTGCTGCTTCGGAATTGTTACTGGGGCCTGTCTTGAGTGCTACTATTACTGAAATGCAACTAAGATTGCGCTCCCACTATACTGCTGCTTTGGAATTGTTACTGGGGCCTGTCTTGAGTGCTACTATTACTGAAATGGAACTAAGACTGCGCTCCCACTATACTGCTGCTTCGGAATTGTTACTGGGGCCTGTCTTGAGTGCTACTATTACTGAAATGGAACTAAGACTGCGCTCCCACTATACTGCTGCTTCGGAATTGTTACTGGGGCCTGTCTTGAGTGCTACTATTACTGAAATGGAACGAAGACTGCGCTCCCACTATACTGCTGCTTCGGAATTGTTACTGGGGCCTGTCTTGAGTGCTACTATTACTGAAATGGAACTAAGACTGCGCTCCCACTATACTGCTGCTTCGGAATTTTTACTGGGGCCTGTCTTGAGTGCTACTATTACTGAAATGGAACTAAGACTGTGCTTCTCCTATACTGCTGCTTCGGAATTGTTACTGGGGCCTGTATTGAGTGCTACTATTACTGAAATGGAACTAAGACTGTGCTTCCCCTATAATGCTGCTAGTGATATGTTAGTGGGGCCTGTCCCTAATGCTACCGCTGAAATGTTACTAATTCTGGTCTCTGCCTATACCGCTGCTAATGGTATGTCTCTGGGGTGTGGAAACAGAGGCTTCCCAAAGACATGATGGCAGCGAGGCCATTTCCCACTAACGCTGTTACTGTTAAGGTGCATATAACCACGGACACGTGGAGAGGACACGTAGTGCCTCAAAAACATCCTCCGCCACTGCCCACTTAATCATGGCCACATTCCGAAAACCAACTAAATAAAACCGCGCTACTAGGTCCGCAGTCACCACCACTTTCCCACCAATTTGTACCTGCCAGTGTCTACGTATTAAAAACTCCGGTCTGACTGGGGCATGCAGTGTTGGCCGAAGCCCACCTGCATTAAACATCACATTACCTCAGCTGTGATGGGCAATGCAATGGGATTTATTTATGTACCGCCGGTGGGTTCCAGGGAGCCACCCATGCTGTGGGTGCACACGGAGTTGAACCTACATGTGTCCACTTGTAAAGAACCCCAGTCTGACTGGGGCATGCAGTGTGGGCCGAAGCCCACCTGCATTAAGCACAACATTACCTCAGCTGTGATGGGCAATGCAATGGGATATATTTATGTACCGCCGGTGGCTTCCTGGCACCCACCCATGCTGTGGGTCCACACGCAGTTGAACCTACATGTGTCCACTTGTAAAGAACCCCAGTCTGACTGGGGCATGCAGTGTGGGCCGAAGCCCACCTGCATTTAATCTGACGTTAGCTCTGCTGTCCAGGGCACTGCAATGGGATACATTTATGTACAGCCGGTGGGTTCCAGGAAACCACCCATGCTGTGGGTGCACACGGAATTCCCATTGCGGAGTTGTACTGGGCTGTAACTATTTAAAAAAACCTGCGGTCTGACTGGGGCATGCAGACACCTTGACAGAATGAATAGTGTGTGGCACATAGGTTCCCCATTGCTATGCCCACGTGTGCAGCTCCAGATGGAGGTGGCACAGTATTGTATTTCTCATTGCTTCTGTACAGCATTGTGGACTATCGCCCCGCCCTTTTTATGGGGGGGTCGCTGCCTAGCCATGCCAACCCTCTGCAGTGTGTGCCTGCGGTTCCTCTGGCAGACGCACTTATAAATAGACATGAGTGTGGCGTGGCATGAGGGCAGCTGAAGGCTGCGCAGGGACAGTTTGGTGTGTGCTGTGGACACTGTGTCGTGCGGGGGGGGGGGGGGGGTTGGGCAGCATGTAACCCAGGAGAAGTGGCAGCGGAGTGTCATGCAGGCAGTGATTGTGCTTTGTTGGAGGTAGTGTGGTGCTAAGCTAAGGTATGCATTGCTAATGAGGGCTTTTCAGAAGTAAAAGTTGTTGGGAGGGGGGGGGCCCACTCTTGCCGGTATTGTGGCTTAATAGTGGGACCTGGGAACTTGAGATGCAGCCCAACATGTAGCCCCTCGCCTGCCCTATCTGTTGCTGTGTCGTTCCCATCACTTTCTTGAATTGCCCAGATTTTCACACATGAAAACCTTAGCGAGCATCGGCGAAATACAAAAATGCTCCGGTCGCCCATTGACTTCAATGGGGTTCGTTACTCGAAACGAACCCTCGAGCATCGCGAAAAGTTCTTCCCAAGTAACGAGCACCCGAGCATTTTGGTGTTCGCTCATCTCTACTAATGAGGGTTTATTCGAAGTAAATTGTTAGGAGGGTGACGCCAGACTCTTGCCCCCATTTTGGCTTCATAGTGGGACCTGGGAGCCTCAGATGCAGCCATGCATGCTGCCCCTGCCCTTCCCTATCTGTTTCTGTGGTGTTTCCATGACTTTCTGATGTTTTCTGGTGTTTGACAAGACATGACCTATGCGGAGCATCGGTCCCATACAAAAATGCTCGAGTCGCCCATTGACTTCAATGGGGTTCGTTACTCGAAACGAGCTCTCAAGAATTACGAAAACGTTGACTCGAGCAACGAGCACCCGAGCATTTTGGTGCTCGCTCATCTCTAGCTATTACACCCTATGTTTATTGCACTTGTACTTTTGTGTGTTTTTTTTAACATTGTGGAATTTTTGTTAAACATACATCGTTTGTACGATGCCGTAAATGAAAGAAAACCCTCCAGTTTTATCTCCAAGAATGAATAATCATGATGCATATCCTACTCTATAGAGCTGAATAGAACAAAGCAGCAAGTGACGATTGCTTACTAAAGTGTGCATTCTGCATGAATCATTAAAGGACCGCTGATCCAAGATGAACTGTGCTTGGAAATGTGTTTTATAATGTTTTGATTTTGGCGCTTAATAAAACACGTAAAAGGCTATAAACTTCTTTAAAGTATTGTGTTATGTTGTATTTATGCTTGTCTCATAGCGATAAATGCACACTCCCTTTCCCTAACCAGTGATAGTGCAGTTGCCATCGATTCCTGTGTGGGAGTACCCTACATGGTATTAACATGCATGCGGGGAGGTGGGAACTCCTGCAACTTGGTAAGCATCCACACCCTTCTCCCAGTGCTAGGTAAGGCATCCTGCCTTTTTAGAACAGGAAGAGTTTTGGGAGGAGAATAGGGGATAATGAGAAAAAGTAGAAGCAGTCACAAAATGAGGGAATGTTAGAGAACATATTCATGTAACATTGCCAAATTGCATCTTTACATGATTATATTTTTTTTGTGATCAAAACTGTTTGCGTAGTTTTAAGAAAAATAGATATTATATATTAATAGGTTTTTTAAGTACAGGGCATAGTCTTGATAAGAAACCATGATGACATGACACCGGAAAACAGACAATTGTTAACAAACCAAGATGACATGGAGTTTGCTTTTGTGGTGAAAGCACAATGCCAAAGAACAACTAATGTTCCAGAAACATTCATGCTTGTTTATTGGCTAGAAATTAAAGTGTGCCCTTTGATTTAATATACTATAAAAGTGATGTGTGACATAATAAAACAGATCATTCCAATGCACCATTTCAAGCTGAGTGTGATGCGTCATGTTTTCCAGGCAGCTACTATGCTTTTATAACAAATTTGACACAACCAAGATATATCTGGTTGCACAGGGTTATTTCAATAACACTGGGAGTGCTTATCATGTGAACTGGAACAATCACCACAACATGCTCACATACCTCTGTTATCTCTCTTTCAACATGACCTGATCATCAGCTCTCCGGGCCGACTCTTCCCTGTTCATGATCTCTATTCATGCAGAGAGAGTTCTCAGCACCATCCAATCCCTGTGGTTTCTAATATCTGCTTGAAGCTACTAAGGTTTGTATAAGAAAATTCATATAAAAGGCATATAAGAAAATCAATATGTATGTACTTCCATCACTCCTGCATAAACTGAAGGATGAAAACAAACCAACAAACTACTACTTATCATTCTATCACTGGCAGTGCATACATTGAACCAGGGGTATAGGTAAGGGCCCAGGGGCCCGGGTGCAAAAGGTTAGCTTGGGCTTCCCCCGTACCCATACATAAAACATGCAGCAGACGGCTGCAAAACAAATTTGTATACATGATCGAGTCCCTTGGCATATGATTTCCAAACATGACTTATTTCCTGGACTATGTGAATATTTCTTTGTAGCCCCTTAGGCCGGGCTCACATGAGCATATGATTACCACGTATTATGTGCGTGCTATGTAGGTGCGTGTGATACCCGGTAATTCGCAGGCAATTAAATACATTGTTATAAGCAGTTCTGCTCACATTTGCAAGTATGAATTATATAATAAGAAAGCAGCATGTTCTATTTTGTGGTGTATTATGTGTGAGAGGGCTCATTGTGCTCTATGGACGCATAATCAGCCCTGCCAGAAATGTAAAAAAAAAACAAAGCAGGTGGACTGCGCTTGACAGCACACAGGAGATACTCTGTCATGTGCAGTACAATTTTGTTGCCATATGCAGCGATAGGACAGGTCACTGGCAGTTCCACAGCAACAAAATGCTGCATGACTCACACAGTGTTTCGCTGTTACAGCCGTGTTCATGTTTTTTATTGCATTTTTGAACCACAACTAAAAAAAACATATTAAAAACTGCATTCAGTATTCAAAAGCCACATATGTTTTTAAGAAACGAAATTCACTACCAGGGCTCAGTCACATGGGCATTTGTACACGTGAATTTTTGTATGCATAAATGATGCCTTCAAAAAATTTGCGTGATCGAAGCATGAGTCACACACTGTTTCGCGCTTACAGCCATGTTCATGTTTTTTATTGCATTTTTGAACCACAATTAAACAAACACATTAAAAACTGCATTCACTATTCAAAAACTACATACATGTTTAAGAAATGATATTCACTATTAGGGCTCAGTCATACTGGCATTTGTACACGTGAATTTTTGCATGCATAACTGATGCCTTCAAAAAATTTGCATGAACGGAGTGGGCATCACGGCGTAAAAAGCACACCTAGCAGCGTTTATCCTCTCAAAAAGAGCGCTGCCCGCTATCCCCTGCTGTGGCTGTAATAGCTGCAGCAGATGATTCATTGGATGTGAAACCCCTGGATGCTGTCACATCCAGGGGTTTCACCTGTGGCCAATGGGGCGGGTGGCAGCTACAGAGGCCCCATTGACATACAGAGAACATTGCAATCCTCTGCTACAGCTGTGACAGCTGTGGCAGAAGATTTCTTCATCTCCACGGGGAGTCCCTTTGTCACTGAACACTGTGACAGCATTGTCACAGTGTTCAGTGACAATGAGACTCCCCGCAGACATGAAGAAATCCTCTGACAGAGCTGTCACAGCTGTAGCAGAGGATCGCGATGTTCTCCCATTAAATTCAATGGAGTTGGCAATACAGCTGGCTCCATTGAAAGCAATGGGCTGCTGGCAAGCCTTGCAGTGATTTTCAGGGAAGGGCTTCACCAGAGGCAGCGCTCACCCATTCTGAATTCAAGAATGGGTGACTGCTGCCTCTGATTGGCTGACCGCAGGGACCAATCACAGGCAGCTCTCAGCTGTCATTCAATAGCTGAGAACTGCCTCTAAATGGTCACAGTGCTCAGCCAATCAGAGGCATCCCTTTCAGCAGGCGGGGATTTTAAATCCCAGCCTCCTAAAAGCTCTTCATAGCAGTGCAGGAGAAGAGCCAGCTGGATGCGGTTGAGCCCCGGCAGCTGCAGAGAGGTGAGTTTAGATTTTTTTTTAATTGTTCTATTTTAACTTTCCTGAAAATCACTGCAGAGCTTGCCAGCCGCCCGTTGCTTTCAATGGGAGAACATTGCGCTCCTCTGTTCTCAATGGGGCTGGCGCTGCTGCCGTCGGCCTTACTGAGCGCAAGGTGAAACCCCTGGATGTGAGAGAACCCTGCGATCTCTGCCGCAGCTGTGACAGCCCTGCATCCCTGAAGTGATGCGAGGTGGTTCTCATATGAAAACACCTCGCATTCATGGGGCTTTCACATGGTGGGAAGCGCGATATGGGGGTGGGATTCATGGCCCGATATCACACTTGCCAGTGTGAAGGAGCCGCAACCTGGATATCTTCTATATGTTATTATATATGTACAGCTGGTATAATTTCTATATCCTGTATATAGTGATATACTAAATTATAGCAGCATGCCCCATATCACTATATACAGATGTCTAGCTCATACCAGTAGTACATATAATTATATATATGTATATATATATATATATATATATATATATATAGAGAGAGAGAGAGAGAGAGAGAGAGAGAGAGAGAGAGAGAGAGAGAGAGATGGTATAAGTTAAACCAGCTATACATACAAGACTACATGCAGTACATACTTCGTCGCTACCACATGTACTGCTCCTCCGCTCTCCTCCTCAGCTCCCGACAGTGTCACTGCACCACCGGTCAGACCATTCTTGGGGCCGAAAGTGCAGTGATAGACTGCAGATGGGAGGAGTATGCGACTGGGGAAATCTGCAGTATAATTGGCCCCCGAGTAACAGTCCCTCCCTTTCCTGAGTATTGGGCCGTGGTGGTGAAACAGCATGTGGCAAGGGCCTGGGGCCTCCTGTTTGCCACCCCTGTAACCCATAGTGGTACACCAGTGCATTGAACGATTATAGTTCGTTTTCGCATGATCCAACAATAAACTGATATAACTGTTCAGTGTGAAAGAGTCCTTGGGGTATGTTTACATGGGAAAATCTGATGTGGATTTTTATGCTCTGACTCTGCCTTTCCAAATTTGAGTTTCTACCATGTGTTTTGCCACAGATTTACACATACATTTAGCCATGCCAATGGGCAAAACCCACAAGTGGAATTCAACATGGATCCTCATTAAAGGCTGTGTAAAATTGGCACTCTTGTTTTCTAATCATTGTGATTTTGCAAATGAAGGAAGACTTTTTGTAATCGGTTTTCAATAAAAATGTCTGCTTGTTTGGTTTCTATGCTTGTGTTGTTTTCCAAGGTACTACAGACTGGAGGATTACAGTTCCTTTTAGGGTCAGCACAAAAACTCTGCTGCAAATCTGCCCTGTATGAACCTGCAGAATTACACAGATTAGTAGAAGCTTTAATAAAAGATAACAAAGATAAAACAGTATTTTTCATTATTTATTATCCTGTCATATGTTCTCCTCATTTTGTAATTGAGCAATGATCTGAGGACAGGAGGTAATACGGTAGATACGTTTCCCATCATGCTGATATCACACTCAGTAAATCAGTTTCTGTACATGTCCTCAGTCCATCTGTTACACTGTGTCTCTCTCTAGCAGCATAATATTTCCCGGATTCTTCAGGTTTCGCTCCAGTGAGTTTTAAATAAATTTCTCCTTTATTTGTGTCTCTCGTTAGAGTTAAACGTCCCTGAAGCGACTGGCCATAATATATGTTATTGTTGAAACATATTTCCCCCAACCACACCAGGCCTTTCCCATCAGATTGTCTGACCCAGTGCACACAATACATGTTAGTGCTGTCGGTGAGGGAGGCACCGCTCACTTTACAGGTCATCTCCAGAGTCTCTGTAGGTTTCACAGTCCCAGGACCAGACACCACTAGTGTGATCTGTGCAGCAACACCTTCAAAAAGAAAAAACATAAAAATAGTAAATGTGAAAGTTTCAAAAAGTCAGAAAGATATAGTTAGTTTTATTGAGACCCACATTGTAGTGACAGTACAGCACTGAGTAACCACAGGAGGGTCTTCATGTCTGGTCAGAGGAGTTCTAGAGAATCTCAGCTCAGGATGTGTGTACAGATGCCGATCAGTGGACATTTCCTGGTGTCTGCTCTCTATATGAATGTGATGTCATCTGCATACATTTACATATGTATTTTGTGCAAATGGCAGGCATTCACTCAGATCAGAAGTGACCAGAAGGCGGGTTGGACAGAAATTCTGCCATTTTACTCTTGGATATTTAATTTTTTTGACATTCACCATGTGGTATAAATAACATGATGATGAATGTAATCTCTGGCTCAATTTGATTATGGTAACAAAAATGTGAGGTTTAGGGCGTTTTGCGTTTTGCGTTTTTCCTGCACAGGCATAGAGATAACATGTGTTCCTGTCCACTGGCGTTTTTTTTGCGTTGCGTTTGCGTTTTTAACATAGGAACTGTCAGTTGCATATGTGTCCTTATTTTTCTCCTAATGCACCCATGAATGTCAATGGAAATTAACGGAAAAGCCGCGAAAAACGCCGCGAAAAACGCGCGGAAAAATCGCGGAAAACGCGCCGAAAACGCTGCGTTTTTTTCCCGCGGAAAACGCAAACGCCAGTGGGTGGGCGCCCTTACACTTATGTTATACTACTTTTGCACAACAGAAAGCGAAAAAAAATGCAATTTTATTTTAGCTCTTATTGTGGCCATTTAACCACTTGGATGCTTTGGTTAATGTTGACTGCGGCAGCTAAGTAGCCAGCTAGAGGTGGCCCCCTCTGGTGCTCCATCTGCTGCCTTGCCATACAATCATAGGTTGCCGATGGGTTCAAATGTCAGCCAAGGTCCTAGTGAAAAGATTGCAGTTGGCTATTTGTATGTCATGGCAACCTGGGGCCTTGTGAATGCCCCAGGGCTGAAAATGTTATTTACTGCAATACTTCAGTATTGCAGTATATTGTATAACTGATTGCATGTTCATATTTTCTATGGATACTAAAACAGAGCCCTAAAAATACATTAAATAATATCTTTTTTATTTTTAATTAAGCTACAAAACACCTTTCCCATTAATCATACAAAAAAAGCAAAATAAAAAACATGGTACCACCATATTTATAAAAGTCCAATCTATTAAAATATTGCCAGGATTGTGTTTTTGGGTACAGGCCTAAGAAAACTGAATAACTGCAGATTGCCAAGTAAATAACAAGGTCTCATACAGTTACATCAAAAGAAAAATGTAATAAGTTATGGGGACCAGAATATGGTGAGAAAATCCATTTTCACTTTTATTATTATTTTTTTTTAACTGAAGTATCACCCACAGCATGTATTTTTTTTGCTGCAACGTGCATGCCATAAAAAGAAAACCCAAATATCAATACCACAATCGTTTTTTTTTTATTGCATTCTACTTAAAAATTCTACATTGCTTTTAAATAAATTCTATGGTACATTAAATAGTATTATTCAAAAATGCAATTCACCCCGCAAAACACAAACCATAAATCAGCTATGTTGAGGAACAATAACGTTATGGCTGTTGAAAAGCAGAGATGGAAAAAAGAATACTTCTGGCCATTAATGGGTTAAGGCAAACACTGTTTTATACTTTAGCACTGAGTAAGAAGAAAGTCTAGCATCTGATAATACAACATTTGTGCATGACTGTCATGGATAGAAGGGGTCATCTGACAAAAAAGTCATTGCAATATACAGGGCCACCATCAGACATTTCAGGGCCCCATAGAAGTAATTTTACTGAGCCCTTCAGGCCCCTCCTTTGTCACGCCTGTCATTTTTTTTCAATAGTTTCCACCATCTGTTGTCATCTAGGGACTTTTATTTTGCTTCTGTAGGGCATAGGCAGGGGACAGGTAATTCCATTCATTGTATTCCAAGGACCAGGCTGCAACAGTTACTTAACCTCTTAAGGCTCCAGGATGTAAATTTACATCATGCTGGTTTTGAGTTTGTATGGAGGTGTATTGGGGGTCAATCCCTCTCCATACAATGTGGACTATTTCTTACAACCGACACCCGCCTAAAATGACTCTGATCAGCACTGCCGCTGATTGCAGCTGTTAATCCTTTAAATGCCACCATCAAGTCTGACAGCGGCATTAGAATGCCCCAATCAGATAATGAGATCATGGCATTCCATATGGTTGCCATGGTGGCCAGGGGCCTTCTGAAAGCCCCCAGGGCTGACATTGAAGATTGCCTGTCAGATTTCAGTATAATGTAACACTGTAGTATTACATCATACTTCAGGAGCAATCAAACCATCGCAAGTTATTGTCCCCTATGGGGACTAAAAAAACTGTCAAAATCTGTTTAAAAATGTTTTTGCAATTATAAAAAAATAAAATGTTATGAGATTTTAAAAAATGAAAAAACCTTTTGCCATGTAAATAATAAAAAAAAAATCTTAAGAAAAAAAAAAACCATATGTTTGGTATGGCTGTGTCCATAAAAGTCCAATCTATCAAAGTAACGCATTATTACCCCCTAGGTGAATATCATCAAAAAAATAAATAAACATCAGAATTGCGCTTTTTTAGTCACCCGGTTTCCAAGAAAAAATGTAATAAAAAGTGATCAAAAAGTCATATGTACTCCAAAATGGAACTAATAGAAACTACAGGACATCCCACACAATGTAAGGTCTTGCACATATGTTGACAAAAAATTATATACTAGCGTTTGCAAATTTGCTGTGTTTTTTTTTTCCAGCTGTCTATGGGACCTTCTAATATTAAAAACGCACTGTGGCAAAATCGCAATTTACCGCAAAATCGCGATTTTGCGCGATGTGATTTTAACATTAGCAAGTCCCATAGACCCCTGGAGAAAAAAAGCACTGCGAATTTCGCAGTGATAAAGAATTGTAGTGTGTAGTCACCCTGAAAGTAGTGCAGCAAAATAAAGAAAATAATTGGGTATCACACTGACCCGTAGAATAAAGTTATCATTGTCATTTTTGCTGCAGTGTGTACACCACAAAAGCAAGAGCCCCGCCCCCACCCCGAAGATTGCAGAATAATTTTTTTTTTCCATTTCACTCCACTGAGAATTTTTTTAAGGTTTTCAAGTTTGTTATATGGTACATTAAATAGTTATTTAAATAAAACAACTCCGGCAAAAAAAAGCCCTCAGACATTTAAGTTGATGGAAAAATATAAGACTTTTAAAAGTGGAGAGGCAAAAAAACCCAAAAATCTAAAAAAAGGCCGTATCTTAAAGAGAATTAAAGGGGCCATCCAGGGCTTTTACTATTGACGAGCTTTTCCTAGGTTACAGCAGGTCATGAACAGTTGATCAGTAGAGATCGGTCCTGTCTCTTTGAAATATATATATATATATATTTTTTTTTAATTTATTTATTTTTTTTTTCTATTTTTTAGGGAGGGGGGGAATAAATTCTGCCATTGTTTTTACATGTTTGCTTCTTTTTTTTTTTTTTTTTACAAAAGGTTCACTATATAGGATGAATGAAATGTTACCTTTATTTTGCAGGTCAATATGATTACGGTAATACTAAGTTTATATTGTGTAGTTTTTTATGTGATGCTACTTTTCCGCAATGTAAATAATTTAAGAATTGTATTTGCATCACTGCATTCCAAGACCCACAACATTTTTTATTTTTCCACTAACAGGGTTGTTAGGTTTTGTTTTTTTGCAGGATGAGTTGCAGTTTCCGCTGGTATCATTTTGGGGGTATACGTGACCTTTGATCACTTTTAATTGTGTTTTTTGCAAGAAAGATGTGTGAAAAACAGCAGTTTTGGCATTTTTTTTATTGTTTTTGTTACATCACTCATTGTGCGCGGTATAAATCTATTACTTTATTCCTTGGGTCAATATAGTTATATAGTTTTTTTTCCATTACTTTTACACAATAAAACACTTCAAAATCATTAACTATTTGGTATAACAGTCATTATATTGTTATAGTATGGGTCATTACAAAAATGGCAATATCTAATACGTTTTTTTTTCCATAATAAAGCGGGTTTTGTATGGAGAAATGCATAATTTTTACACTTTTTTAAAATTCAATTTTAACTCATTTTCACATTATTTTTCTTCCTTCAAGGGGATTTGAAGATGTGATCTGTTGTTTACTAGTATATTCATAACATATGGAGTGCAGTGTAGTATTTTTTTGACAACATTCCTATGTTCTAGGGCATGCATGGAAGAAGTAGAGGCCATTGTCAGGCCTTTGACTGCAATAGAAACACATCAGCACCTTGTTATCGTATTGTAAGATGTTGAAGGGTGACAGGTCAAGCCCTCTGCCCCTATCAATGGCTTCCATGGCATGATCACTATTTATCACTGTATGGCCAGGATCTGAGGTAGCCATTATGCTCTTACCAGCCTGGACTTTACTACCGACTTTAGACAAGGCTGTCATGTTTTGAAGGTGGTCTAGCTTAAAACCCCTTAGTAACTGCCAAAAAAACTTAATTGGTTGGTAACTAAAGTGCTGAAGAAGGTTCGAAACATTATGAACCGTTTCTTTACAATCCACCACAATGTTCTTAGCAAATTGCATTTTCTTATTCTACTTGCCTTAGCTTTAGTGGCTCAGTTTGGAGCCCTTGTGCCTTATCTCCCTAAATATATAGTGCTGTGATGTCTGTGAAAATGCCAGAACAAATAATAGCAGCAGGAAAGAACCCATTATAGTCAATAGGTTTTGTTTATCGTCATTTGGATGTCAGCACTTCCACTTTTGCAATTGTTCGACTCTAAGCATAGACCCAAACAGCAGAAGGACAGACACCAGTGTGGACAAGCCCTTAGCTGAATGCTAGGTGCCCTTTTTGGTTTGTATTGCTGTACTGAGTTGCATAAAAGGGGTACTAACATTCTAGACAACTTATACTGTTGTAATAGTCTGTGTGTCTCATCAGTCTTGTAATATACTTTAATTAAAAATATTGTTTTACCATTGTAAATCAAGTTTGAGGTGGGAGATACTTGTGAACTCGTTTCTAGCTCAATTGTAATCCACTACCTGTTGTTAGATATTGAGCTTCTGTAGTTACTGGGATGTTGGGATGTTTTCTTAGCTAGGGGCTATCTTCACAGGCTACTGCCTTGCCCTCACAGGCTGATAGATCTGTTTATATAGTGTCTGCAATCCCCACATTCTCTGCTTCTCCTGCTGATACACTATATGTAGTGTATTGAGTTTATTAACCATTTCGTCAGAATGCCTCTGAATACCTAATGCATACATGGAATGGGCATTCAGATACTGTCTCACTGATTGGACCAGTGGCAGAGCAATACAGCATGGGAAATGAGGAAAAGGAAGTTTAGGACCGTGAACTACTGGAAAATGGTAGGCTTGCAACACACCTCCTGCCTGAAAGTGGATAACAACAGGGTTACAGAAAATGCGGAAGACCACCTGAAAATCAGAACTCAAAAGCATGAAATAGGGTGCAAACAGTCGCACATGAGTAGGTAAAGAGACCTTGTTATATTTTAGAAAACTTGTTGAAAACTCCAGGTATTCTTTAACAGTGTTAGGGATGCAGCCTTAAAGAACTGCCATTAACATTACTATCAGGGGTACTAGCATGCAGACAGTTGTGGGGAGAATTCTATTGCTGGTGGTGGGCTCCTAAAGGATGGCACAGCAATGCAGGCAGAGATGCTGCAATGAGCTTGAATTACTTTACTTCATTGTAATGTAATGTAATGTAATGTAGTGGGGGGTTGTTTGTGTTTTATGTTTTTACAATACTTTAATGTTAGTATGCTACTGACACCTAGTGGCTGGTTAGCGCTACCTCATGATCAGCCACTAAGATTATGCTAATTTTGTGGTTAGCTGTAACAGTTCATGGTGAAAAGCAGGATGTGATGATGTGATGCTGCCTCATAAAAAAAGTCTGAATGCCCAGATGTAGTATAGTGGTAGGAACTGGGGAAAGCAAGTGGAAGTAACTGTTTCAGTCTCTGTCTCCCCTGAGCATACAGCCTCAACAGCACCTGTTGGACACACAAAGAAGTGGCATATGCTGTACATCCTCAGAAATTAAATAAATGCCAGAAAAGCAATGTATTCATAGAAGTTGCAAAGTCATTCACACCCTGATTGGACTTCACATTATCTGTGGTCTCTTTCCCTAGGCATGCCTTCTGTAGCAAGTTGCAGCCAGTTTCAAAGTTGTGGAATAAAACATTTACGGAATACTGATCTGATGGTTCCTGCTTTCTGATGACCAGGCCTCCACATGAGCAAAAAAAAATATCCCTGCAGGAGAGCCCATTACACCAACCATTCTCCTACAGCTGGAACTTATATGTATTTCCCACTAGAACCAATAAGCCCTTTTAGTACCCGAATACCACCCAGGGGCCTGCTATAATAAATGGTCGATTCTGGAAGCCCCAAAGATGCAAGCATCAGCAGTTCTTCCACAGGCCCTGATATCCACTAGTACAAATCGGTACTCACTGTCGGCTGTCGCCAATAGGGCTATCGAACTGTACTGTTTGTACTTAAAATCTCTGGACCCTGACCGCAGCGGCTTCTTTACATGGATGTACTTACCATCCAGGGCCCCAATGCAGTTAGGAAACTGCATTGATTCTTCAAATCCTGCAGCAATGTTCAGCCCTTGTGGCTTGGTTGGCGGTGGCATCAGACTTGCCTTAAGTCACGCTCAAATAATGCAGTAGGTCCTCCTCACGATTCTCGCAATTATGCAGTGCCCCAATAAAAACTCAAAATGCAAGGAGGCAAAAGAGTTGCCAGTGACCAGGAATCTGTAAGAGGAAGATAGATAATTAGAGATGAGCGAACACCAAAATGTTCGGGTGTTCGTTATTCGGAACGAACTTCCCGTGATGCTCGAGGGTTCGTTTCGAACAACGAACCCCATTGAAGTCAATGGGCGACCAGAACATTTTTGTATTTCGCCGATGCTCGCTAAGGTTTTCATGTGTGAAAATCTGGGCAATTCAGGAAAGTGATGGGAATGACACAGTGACGGATAGGGCAGGCGAGGGGCTACATGGTGGGCTGCATCTCAAGTTCACAGGTCCCACTATTAAGCCACAATAGCGGCAAGAGTGCCCCCCCCCCCCACTGTCAGCATAAAGATCATTCTCCTCTGCCACAGCTGTAACAGCTGTAGCAGAGAAGAACGATGTTTGCCCATTGAATTCAATGGAGCCAGCAATACAGCATGTTCCACTGAATGCAATGGGCTGCCGGCGATCGCAGGATGAATGGTCGGAAAGGGGTTAAATATATAACCCCTTTCCTGCAATTCATCCAGAAATGTGTTACACTAAAAATATATACCGGCGTATAAGGCGACCGGGCGTATAAGACGCCCCCCCAACTGTCACCTTATACGCCGGTAATACAGTGGAGCAAAGAATAAAAAGCATTACTCACTTTTTCAGATGATCTGCGGCGCTCCTGCAGGCTGTCGCTCCCTCCTAATCCACGGCAGAGTATTCCTTTCTGCACGAAAGGCTTGAAATCCCCGCCTCCAGAAACACAGCCAATCACAGCCAATGACAATGATGTCATTGAATGGCTGTGATTGGCTTTAAATCCCCGCCTCCAGAAACACAGCCAATCACAGCCATTCAATGACATCATTGTCATTGGCTGTGATTGGCTGAAGGCACGTGTTTCTGGAGGCAGGGATTTAAAGCCTTTCGTGGAGAAAGGAATAGTCTGCCGGGAACCAGGAAGGAGCGACAGCCTGCAGGAGCGCCGCAGATCATCTGAAAAAGTGAGTAATGCTTTTTATTCTTTGCTCCACTGTATTACCGGCGTATAAGGTGACAGTTGGGGGGTCGTCTTATACGCCCGGTCGCCTTATACGCCGGTATATATTTTTAGTGTAACACATTTCTGGATGAATTGCAGGAAAGGGGTTATATATTTAACCCCTTTCCGACCATTCATCCTGCGATCGCCGGCAGCCCATTGCATTCAGTGGAACATGCTGTATTGCTGGCTCCATTGAATTCAATGGGCAAACATCGTTCTTCTCTGCTACAGCTGTTACAGCTGTGCCAGAGAAGAAGGATTTGTCTTCTATATGTTCTCAATGGGGTCAGCGCTGCTGCCGCCGGCCCCATTGAGCGCATATAGAATGCATCCATAGCGAACCGCGGGAGGGGCAGACTTTTATATCAGGCGGACACCTTATCTCCCCAGCCACTCACAGCAGGGGGGTGGTATAGGGCTTAAACGTTGCAGGGGGAAGTTGTAATGCCTTCCCTGTCTTTATATTGGCCAAAAAAAAGCGCTAACGTCTCAGGGAAGAAAGTTAAATTAACCAGAACACCGCATGGTGTTCGTTACGAATAACGAACATCCCGAACACCCTAATATTCGCACGAATATCAAGCTCGGACGAACGCGTTCGCTCATCTCTATAGATAATATTTTAAACATGTCAAAAGAACAAAAGCCAAAAAAATTCTAGGCAACAAAGCATAAAGGACAAGGCAGAAACAAATTTTTTAAGACTGTGCAAAAGAGCAAAGGATGGTGCATAATTAACAGGGCACACTAACCATGGGAGCCCAAAGAGCTCCCATAGCTGCGGCCACACAGCTAAGCATGCCTAGTTGTGGCCATGCATCTAAGCATGGATAGCTAAGCCCATGAAGCTAAGCAGGCCTAGCTGCAACCACGGCGATCACTTGCAGTGCATCCGCTGCAGAAATCCGTATGTGCTGTGGATATAAGGCCTTTGACAGGGCTTCTTCTCTGCTTGTCCCATTGAGGCCCCTTTTCTATCTGTGTTAGGGCTTTCTGCTTCTCTGTTCCATTTTTGAAACAATGAGCCTGAAGTAAAACGGGAATTAATGGATGCGGTCTGCTGCGTTATTTGTTCAGTATAATAAAACAAAACCAATTAAAACAAAAGCAAACTGAAAGATTTCTGTTTGCTTTCCATTTTTTAAAAGCCTGTTGAAGTTGTGCTTAAGTAATTATGGCCAGTGACAAAAAACATTGATGGTCTTCTCGAAGAGATGTTCTTTTGGAGAGGTATCACTGTAATTGTTCCTGCCACTGTCTTCCTCCTCTCTTTTGCAGATTGTATCCTGCGAATGTCATGCTGCAACCAAGAGTGATACATACTGTAATACTGGTAATAAAACGCCAGCCACAAGTACTGCTTATGGTTCACTGCTAGTTGACAGGTTTTACTTCATCTTGCCATTGTTTGAAGTTGTACTGTAAGTCCAGGGGCAGTGCGGCACTTAGTGGTAAACTATTAGTGATACCTGCTGCCGCTACCTCATATGCGACAGCATCTTTATAGGTGTAGTGACTCGGAAGGTCCTACAGGGTAGTCAATAGAATAAGCAAGTCCAGGGATCTTTGCTATGAGCCCTGCTGGGAACATAAGAGGCATTCTGCAGGAGAAAGACACTGTCTTTCCTCAGATATTGAGCTAAAGCTAGTCTGCCTGGCAACAGCTCTCTTCTGATTGGGTGCTTAAGGTTGTGGGGCCAGAGTCTGCATAACTTCAAGCTGCCAATTAGAAGAGAGCTGTTGCTGGGCAGACTAGCTTTAGCCAGAAATTTGAGGAAAGACAGTGCATTGTCAGTGCAGAGATTACATTAATTTTCGGATTTGGGGAGTGAGTGGAGTTGAGACAAGCCCAAGAATGTGAGTCAGCAGGGGGAGAGAAAGTGCGGAAAATGACAGAAGTGGGTTGGTTAGTGGTCGGAGGAGGTAGAGAGTGAGATGTTGCAGCACCTTAAAAAGTTACCGGAGGTCGGGAGATGGAGGAGAGCATCGGGAACAAGGAGTAGTGAGCCAACAGTGCCCAGAGTGGGAGTGGAGTCTTTCTCAACCCTGTTAGAAGGAGCCAGTGTCAGGGCAGACCCCGTAGAAGCTGGACAGAAAACGAACTTCTCAACTGTTAGTGAGAATTGTCCCTGCTTAACTAGCAGATAGACGGAGAATATACAATCCTACACTAGCCCCTCCATGCCTCTACCAATAACTATACAGAGCAACTCCTAGATAAATTAGACTGGAAGGGCGCATCTTCCCGAACGGAGTGAGAGCTAGAGAATCAACATTTGTTACTCTTGCTGTCAGAAATTCAGATGAAGTTATTCTTAAGAATCTTCAAAGTATGAACTGTTTTGTTAACTCTTCAACTACTGAGTAAACTGTTTACTTTCAGTTTACCCTAAAGTACGTGGACTAGTCTCAATTATTTAACCACTGCAAACTCGAGTACACCCTCAAAGATACTGACGTCGCAATCTGACATTACCCGAACTGCACAGAAGTTCACTGCAATCCCCCTACTGCAAGAGTAGCCATTCTAGGCCAAGCAGCCACCAACGTGACCACTATACTGTTAGTTCATCCATTCAGGCTGCCTCTGCCCCCTTCTGCTCCTTGCATAAGTATATTATCAATCGCTGATAAAACTTGAACTTTACCACTAATTGCTACTGTACACCTGGATATGCTACATCAAACAATGGCAAGTCATGATGGAGCCTGACAATTTCAGGAAAACTACAGCTGATAATGTAGGGATAATAATAATGGATGAGAAATATAGATCAATAAATATTTAAAGTATTTTCCATCATCCATTGCCCTGTCAGATAATCCCCTTGTAGCTTAAATGTGAGTAAAGGTGCATTTAGACACAAATATGGCTTTTGAGCGATCATTTTGCATAAAACTACTACTTGGCAATAATGCCTATTAGTACCAATTAATAGCGTATGATCCACTGGGAGCTGTATTCAGAGAACACACCACCTGCTGTTCTCTGAATAAATTCCCTTTGTTCTGCTGTGGGGCTGAAAGCTGAGACAATGTAATCAGCGCTCCCTGAGCAGAACACAGCATGCGGTCCATCTTATCAGCTGTTCTTCCGAACAATGGATTTCATGCTGAACTGCAATCCATCGTTTGGCAGAAAAGTGAAAGATGGCCACATTTACACGCAACGATTACACTGGTCAATAACCAGTTACATCAGAGTGATTTTAGGTTGAATTTAGGATGGTGAATCCTAATACGGCAATGGTTTTGCTAGATTGGCTCTGGTTTTTGAGATATTGTTAAACTTAAAAAAACACAGAAATTAACATGAAAAGTATAAGCTACTTACAAAACAGTATGAAAACCATACCAAATCATTGTAAAGTAAACATATTAAATATACAGTGACACTCTGGTTTCAGTTCAAAACAGAAAGCAAAATACCCTTCACAATTATTACAGTAAAAACCTCTATGTGATTTTCTCCTATGCGAGTGATCTAGACAATTGTATTGGAGATTCCAGCAGTAGTCTACCATCATGTGCCTGTTCCATCTTCCTAGGTACCTTTCCTCCATAACTTTGATGTCTTGATGGAACTTCTCCCCTTACTCCTCACTGAAATCACCAAGATTGACAGGAAATCTATTTAAGTGGCTATGGAGAAAGTGTTGATGCTCATATTAGCCCCCAAATTATGAAAGTTTGTGAGCACGTTGTGAACCAATTCTTCATAGTTGTGTGCTTTATGGTTCCCCAAGAAGTTCCTTACAACAGAGAGAAAACTATACCAGGCAGATGCTTCAATGTCAGTCATGACTTCACTGAGATTGGAATCGTTGATGAGTTTTTCAAATTTCAGGACCATCGAAGATTTATGCTTTCAGTTTTTCACTACAGAGTCCAGGGAAGGATTTGCAAATATGCGTGAAGCAATTAGAATTTTTGTCCAAGGCCTTAACGAATTGCTTTATGAGGCCTAGCTTTATATTGAGCGGGGAAGAATTATTTTTTTTCCCTATCAACCAAAGGCTCATTTATGATGTTCGCTGCACCAACTGTCATATTTTCCCTTGAAGGCCATGCCACCTTTTCCCAATGATCTTGCTTAGCCCTACTATGACACATTCAGATGAAGCATGGGTGCTTTGTGTATCCACTTTGCTACCCAAGCAGGATGTTGATCATCTTCAAATCAACACAAATAAGCCACTAGTGCTGATGATAACCAAGTTTCTGCAGAACCATCCTAGTGTTGTTGTATTCTTCATGATGTTTTGTTGAGTGGGTAAGTGGGATAGCTGCATAGTGATTACCATTGTGTAATAGCACACATTATAAGCTTATCTGATGATCACTCTGTATTTTAAAATCTAGAGACAATTTGGAAAAAACAATGGCAGATTCGGATCCAGCAATACCAAAATACCCCATATTCGCTGAAACTTTACTGGCACCTCGAAAAAAAAATTTGATTTCCCAACATGTTGATACCACATTCAGTAAATCAGTTTTTGTACATGTCCTCAATCCATCTGTTACACTGTGACTCTCTAGCAGCATAATATTTTCCAGATTCTTCAGGTTTTGCTTCAGTAAGTTTGAAATAAACTTCTCCTTTACTTATGTCTCTTGTTAGAGTTAAACGTCCCTGAACAGACTGGGCATACTTTTTGGTATCCTCATAACATATTATTCCCAACCACTCCAGGCCTTTCCCATCAGATTGTCTGACCCAGTGCACACAATGCATATTAGTGCTGTCAGTGAGAGAGGCACCGCTCACTTTACAGGTCATCTCCAGAGTCTTTGTAGGTTTCACAATCCCAGGACCAGACACCTCCAGTGAGATCTGTGCAGCGACACCTTCAAGAATAAAAAACCATGAAAACAGTAAATATTAAATCACAAAATGCCAGAAAGATATCCTACTAATGAGATGTTTTTAGTAAGTAAGACCCACATTGTAGTGACAGTAGAGCACTGAGTAACCACAGGAGAGTCTTCATGTCTGGTCGGAGGAGTTCTAGAGAATCTCAGCTCAGGATGTGTATGCTGATGCCGATCAGTGGACATTTCCTGGAGTCTGATCTCTATATGAATGTGATGTCATCTGCATACATTTGCATATGTATTACTATACAAATTGAAGAAAACTACTCATTTAATCAGGAGTGACTGGTTGGGAGAGCTTGACTGATATTCTGCAATTTTATTCTTTTTTTTAACTTTGTTTTATTTAACAGAATACAAAATCACGGTACAGAGCATACTTGTTTAGAAAAAAGCATTGTATATAGCGTTGAGTATTACTGTGCGAATAATATATATGCGTTCAAATACATCAAGTCTGATCTGCACCTATATAAACTGGACAATAAAAATATTGCTTTTTGGTTTTGTTTTGCTTGGTTTCATACTGGGTAATTGAGTAACAATAAAGGGGGGAGGGAGTATTGGAGAGCCCGCGCCGGGCAGCCGCTCAATGCCTGGTGGGGAAAAAGGGGGATGTATCAGAGATACGAATGGAATGTGGGGAGGGATGAGGGGAATGCGGAGTATAGATGGGGGAGGGGAGGGGCAAGAGTCTGGATAGAGATCAGGTTGATGATAGCGTGTGGCGGTTGATAAGCCAGAGGCCCCAGATCTCCTGAAACCTACCCGGGCATCCCCTGTTCTTATAGATAATTTTTTCATATGGAGTGATATCGTTTATTAGTTTAATCCATTGTGTTAGAAGGGGCGGGCCTGCAGCCATCCAGTGCAGTATCACCACCTTGCGGGCCAGGAACAGTATTTTCCTGAGAAAGATGCGTGTGTATTTGGGCCATTGATCTTCCGGCAGTAAACCAAATAGAATTATCCTGGGATCCATTGTTATAGTGAATGGGGATAGTAAAAGGGAGTTTGTAAAGGTTGTAACGTCAGACCAGAATTTGTTTATTGGTGGGCAATCCCAAATTAGATGCCAAAAATTCGCCCCAGGTTGGTGGCATCTGTGGCATGAGTTTGATGGGACGTTGCCCATTTTGTGTAATCGGCTAGGGGTTAGATAAGCTTGATGGATTATATAAAGTTGGATCAGTTTATTATTCACGGCAGGAGAGACAGACATGTGGGATTCCATAATGTCTGTCCAATCATCCGTTGTAAGGGATGGGATAGCGAGTGTCCATTTATTAAAGACTGGAAGCGGGTTGTGGCTTATTTTGGCTGAGAGCAGATGTGTGTAGAGTGCCGAAATTAAGCCCTTGGGACCTTGGGATTTAAGGATTCCGATGGTAGGGAAATTAGATATCTGAGTAGAGTTGGGGGGGAACTGGGTGGTCAGTGCGTGCCTAAGTTGAAAAAATCTGAACAGCTGGAGGTGTGGGGATTGTATTGAGTCGCGCAGCTGAGTGAATGTAGGGAGTATACCGTCTGTGTATATATCTCTCAGCGAGATAACCCCCAGACTCCTCCAATATTGGGGGTCTGGGACAGACTGCAGAGCCGCCAGGCCTGGGTTATTCCAGAGAGGGAGATCGGATACCGTATCATCAAATCTCTGGATGGATTTTGTTTCTCTCCACACACTCAGCGCCAGTCTGTGGATTGGTAATAAATCGGAGGGGTTTGAACAGTCAGGGAACTCCAGATACACCAACAGATTGCCACCTTTCACTTGATGTTCGAGATATTGGTCTGTGGTAGGTTTTCCTGTGTTTTGGAACCACGGACGGATATTACGAAGCTGGCCAGCTAGATAATATAGTCTGAGGTCTGGGAGGGACATTCCAGCCTGATTCTTGGGTCTCTGTAGTGACATTAAACTTAGTTTGGGTCTCGATGAGCCCCATATAAATGAGGAGATGTGGGAGTTTAGGGATTGGAAATACCGTTTGGGGACAATCGTAGGCATGTGTTGTAGAATATATAGGCATTTTGGTTGTATAGCCATTTTGACTAGGTTTATGCGTCCTGCAACTGATAGCGGCAACCTGGACCATTGTTTAAGTTTGTGTCTAATGGTTTCAAATAGAGGGTTAATGTTTTCTTCCAGGGCTTTATTGTGGTTTCGGGTTATGTTTATCCCAAGATATTTAAACGTGGATACCACTACCAGGCCATGTCTAGCTACTGAAGGATCTATCACCGAGTTCTGATCCATGTATAAGATCGTGGATTTAGACCAGTTAACTTGTAGGCCTGAGTACTGGGCGAATTTGTCTATGTGGTGTAGGGCCTGGGGGAAGGAGGTTTCAGGATTTGATAAGAAAAGGATCGTGTCATCCGCATAAAGGCCTACCTTACTCTCCAGGCCCCCCCACCTGATTCCGGTCACAGCAGGAGTGGATCTCAAGCGAATCGCCAGAGCCTCTATGGCTATGGCGAATAAAGCCGGGGATAGCGGGCAGCCCTGTCGGGTGCCCCTGGTCAGCAAAAAATCGACCGATGGAATACCATTCACAGTTACGTTGGCGCTTGGGGATTTATATATAATCTTGATCCAGTGTATAAACTGGGGACCGAAACCGAAGCGGTGGAGGCAGGCCTCCAGAAAGCTCCACTCCAGGGAGTCGAAGGCCTTCATCATGTCCAGTGATGCGAGGGCCCAGGGCATATTAAATTTGGTACCGATCTGAATGGCGGTCTGGACCTTCCTTATGTTGATCGTTGTGGACTTCCCTGGCATGAAGCCAGTTTGGTCGGGGTGTATAATGGAGAGAATAACTTGGTTTAGTCTAGTTGCTAGGACTTTGGTTAGAATTTTATAGTCTGCGTTAACTAGCGAAATGGGTCGATAGGAGCTACAGTCTATTGGGTTTTTGTTGGGCTTTAGTAAAACAATTATGGTGGCTTTATAAAATGAGGGGGGAAGGGAGTTGTCTATTTGGGCCTGGAGTAGTGTTTCGTGTAATAATGGGATGAGATGTTCGCTATATTTTTGGTATACTTCAATGGGAAGGCCATCTGGGCCCGGGGATTTGTTCAATGCCATCTCTTGGATGGTTTGTTGAATTTCTTCTAGGGAGATAGGAGCCTCTAGAAGCGCGACTTGGTCGGCATCGAGTGTTGGGAATACCAGATCTTGAAGATAGTTGAGGGAGTCTATAGTGGATTTATTGGTAGAGGAGTTGTAGAGATTGGCGTAGAATTCCCTAAATCGTTCTGTGATGGACTGGGCGTCGGTGAGCGTTTCGTCTTGTGTATTTTGGATTTTAAGGATAGTGTTGGATTGGCCTTCCCGTCTGATGAGATTAGCCAGAAGGTGGCTTGATTGATTCCCCAGTTCAAAATAATATTGTTTGGTGAAGAATAGTTTGCGTTTGGTTTTTTCGTGGATTTGAATTTTATGTAGGCGGGACATGCCAAGCCATGCCACCTTGTTGGAGTCTGTAGGGTCTGAAATGTATAGTCTTTCCGCCTCCACAGCCCGGGCCTCAATATCGCGGTCGGACTGGGATGTGGTTTTTTTAATGTGGGTAATGGCAGATTTTAGACAGCCCCTAAGGTAAGCTTTGAGGGTATCCCATTTCAGGGCGTAGTGGGTGTTGTTGTTGTGGACGTCCAGAAAGGTTGCTATGTGGGCGGGTGTTTGGTCGTCGGTATCGATGAGCTTAAGCCAGAATGGATGTATTTTCCAGGTGGGGATGATCTTATATTGGGGAAATTTTAAGGATAATAATATCGGGCAGTGATCCGAGATACCTCGCGGGCAGTGTGTTATGTTAGAAAGGTGAATTGCTAGAGTTGGGGAGCCGAATATATAATCAATTCTGGACAAAGTGTTATGTCCCTGGGAGTGGCAGGTGTATTCATGGGTAGTGGGGTGATTAATGCGCCAGAGGTCTATCCATCCTACACCGTCAATTAGCTGTTGCAGGGGGGATTTAGCTGTGGCCGAGGCTGTGGAAGATGTATGGAACCTGTCTATATTTGGATCCATTACTTGGTTGAAGTCCCCCATGCAAATGACACTTGCCAGGGGGTATTGGTGGGCGAATGCTATGGCCGCTTGCAATGGGTATTGATTGTTATGGGGTGGGTTATATATACCTAAGATGGTGTAGGGCTTAGAGTCTATTTCCGCATATACGAAGGTGAATCTCCCTTCAGGGTCTCTACGGGTACTAATTGGGTTCCATCTAACTGCTTTGTGAATAAGGAGTGATACCCCCCTGGAGGAGGAGGTGTGAAAGGAGTGGCTTACCCATTGGACCCAAGGTTTTTTGAGGAGTTCGGCTTTTTCCATAGTGAGATGAGTTTCCTGTAGACATACAATGTGAGGGTTAAATTGTTTGATATATGAGAACACAGCTTTGCGCTTGGCAGAGGTGCCCAGACCCCTCACATTCCAACTCACACATGTTAACGACATTTAAATGGTGTAAATCGGTAGTTCCCAAATGGGGCGTTTAAGAGCGACGGCATTTTGCGTATAGTGGTGGAATAGTAGCACCAGCGCGGACTCTCCGGAAATTTAACAAAAACTGAACTATAATCACACAAACATTTAACATGTGACATTCCGTTTAACTATTATGACAGGAATGTCAAAAGAAGAACCTTTAAGTTACGCTCTAGCGAGAGAGTAACGGTTGTTACCAGTAGGGGAAATTCCTATGGCCTTAAGGGAAGTGGTGGCATCGACTGAGACTAATAAGTTTTTTGCGTCGTGTTTATTATGTGCTAAAGTCCCGATATGGGAGATGTTATATATTAATTGCACATTGTTCCCAGTAGGCCAGGGGAATTTTACATATAACATTAAAAGCAAGATTTAGAATATAGCTACGGCGTATTCAGGATCCAGCGCCCGCGGGTGGTCTGGGATGCATCTGGAGCCATTCCATGGCTTCGGCTGGTGATTGCATGAAGAGGACTTTCCCGTCCGCTACGATGCGCAGGCGGGCAGGGTAGGCCATGGAGTAAGGGATGTTTCTGTCCTTGAATTTTTTCTTGACCTCTATAAAGGTGGCTCTCTGCTTCTGTAAATCCGCGGAAAAATCAGGAAAAATGGAGATCACCGAGTTGTTGTATTTAAGTGGGCCTTTGAGTCTAGCTTGACGCAGTGCGATGTCACGGTCTCTGCAGTTTAGAATCCTTGCCAGGAAGGGGCGCGGGGGGGCCCCCGGGGGCGGGGGTTTAGCTGGGACACGATGGGCTCTTTCCACGGTGAAGGAGGCCGAGAAGATGTCGTCCCCCAGTATAGATTTTAGCCAGTTCTCAGTAAATGTCTCCGGTTGGGAGCCCTCCGCTCGTTCCGGCAAGCCAATTATCCGCAGGTTATTGCGGCGGAGGCGATTTTCTAAGTCGTCCATCTTGGACTGGCAGGATTCTGATTGTTTAGTGGCTTTGTGTATTGCTGCCGGGAGTGGTCTCAGGGAGTCTTCAATATTAGAAACGCGGTCTTCCATCTCGCTCATTCTGCCTCGCATATTTTGCAAGTCTTGCCTGAGGAGGGAAACGTCCGCTTTGATTTCGTCTATTTTGCCTGTGAGGGAGGACTTGCAGATATTGATAGCTTCAAGAAGTTGTCGCATTGTGGGTTCTGGGGTCTGCCCCGGGTCTGTCTCACTCTCTCTCGCCTGGGTGATACGCGGTGGCCGCGGTGAATGATCAGGTGTCTCTATCCGGGAGAATTCTTTAAGTTTTTCGGCTGCAGTGTTACCCTTGGCTCGGGTGCTCATGTTGAACAGATATTAAGCGGAAAGGATAATTGAAGCTGTAGGAGTGTAGCTCCGCGAAGTTATTGAGAGAGAGTGTATGGGGCTGGAGAGGGGCCCTGCTCGTGCTGTTTTAAAGAGCTGAATGACTTAAGACACCCGGCGATGTTAGACGGGCACAGTCAGCCGCCGGGGGCGTAGGATGTGGGCCCTAGCACGTTGCGTGGGGGCCTGGATTATGGTCCTGTCGGTCTGGCGGGAGGTGGTGTTTGAAGGAGGCGTGAAGATTAGGGCCCAGAGGCACGGTGAGGGTCTTGGGGTTGCTCCAGGGGAATAGCCTTTGGGCCTCAGGTAGGTGCCTTAATGGGCCAATTATTCCCGCTGTCTTTTGCGCCGTTTATCAGCGGCTGTCTCGGGTGCCCGGATTTGTGGGGGCCTGCGATGCAGCCTCTGCGATCTTATGGGGTGTCTTGCCAAGGGCTTTATCTGGGTGACATTCCCCGTGCGCTGGGCGACCCCCTCCTCCAATATAGCCTAGGGGCTGTCAAACTCCCGGGCAATGGCTCCCCAGGTTTACTCACTGTTCGTGGGCTCCCGAAGCAGGGGCTCAGCGGTGGATGGGGCTTGCCGTGGACTTTGTGTGGCAGCGAGCAGGCTGGTACAAAGCAGCAGCGCGGCAGTTCCGGTCGGCGTGCCGCTGGTCTGATGGGTCCCGTCTGGTAAGAGAGAGAGGCCAGCGCGCGGTGTGCTCAGGACTTGCAGGGAGAGGGTACGTCCAGAGCTCCGCCAGCGGGACGTTGCAGGAGGGCTCCGGCAGCAGGACTGGTTCCGGGCGCCTCAGCCGAGGTGTCCCGTCGGGGATCGGGGGATGGCCCCTGTCTAGGGATGTGTGCAGCCGCACTGATCGCGGGGGGGGGGGGGGGGGGGGGGGCTGGGCGGTGTGGTCCGGTGCGGCCGTTTGCGCCGCCGGTAGTTTCAGGCTGCGGTCTGCTGCACCGCCGTCTTCAGATGCCGGGGGCCGGTCCCGATGGTGTAGCGGGGGTGCATGCGTCCGGAGGCTCTGTCCCGCGGCGCCGCCGGGTCGCGGCAGAGAGTGCTGGCTGGGCGCTGGCGAGCAGTTATTCCCGCGCTTCGTCCCGAGTCTCCCGCCGTCCGGTGGGATCTCGGAGGCGCCGCTGTTCCTCGTTCCGCAGCTGCAGCAGGGTATGTAGGTCCTGTCGATGCTTCAGGGAGGTGAGTGGAGCGAATTAGGCCAGGATTTTGACAGGATTTTAGAGGATCCCCTGGGGAGCTTCACTTAAGTGCGACCGGCCATCTTGGTCGCAGGCCACGCCCCCTGCAATTTTATTCTTGTGTCTTAACTTTACCACGTTCTCCACCAGGTATAAATAACATGATACATGTAATCTCTGGCTTCATATTACTTTGGCAATAACAAATTGAGATTTCAACTGATGAAACACTAGTTTTAAACAATAAAAAGATTTAAAAAAACCCAATTCATTCCCGAATTAAACCACTTGAATGCTGCAGTCAATATTGGCTGTGGCAGCTAAGCAGCTAGCTGGAGGAGACCCCTCTCTAGTACCCTATCAGCTGTCGTGCAACACAATCATTGGTCGTCAATGGGTTCAAATAGCAGTGTAGCTCTTAGTGAAAAGATTGCAGGTGGCTATTCATGCATTATGGCTGCCTGGGGCCTTGTGAACCCCCCTGGGCTGAAAATACAATGTACAGCAATTTTGAATTATTAGTACAAGTGATCAAATAATTGCATCTTCAAATCCTCTGTGGGTACTGGAAAAGTCCTAAAAAATAATCAAAACATTTTTTTTTTAAATATTTAAAAAAAAACTAAATGTAAAAAATAAACATTTTCTCATTTCATATATAAAAAAGAAGGGAAATACCAATGGTATTGCTGTTTGTAAAAGTCTAAACTTTTAAAATATCATCATAATTAGGCCGCACACCTACTGGCGTTTCTTTTCTCTTGTGCTGCGAGAGCGAGTGAAAACACTCACCTCGCACCGCAAGAAAAATGCTGTCATATCGCAAGTGTTTTCAATGGGGCCAGTGGCAGCAGTGCTAGCCCCATTGAAAACATATGGAGAATATCACGGACTTCTTCCACAGCTGTGAGAGCTGTGGCAGAATTCCAGCATGCTATCCCATTGCTTTCAATGGGGTTGGCGCTGCTAAGCGTCGGAGAGGTGAGTAAAGTTTTTTTGTTTTTTAAACCAGATAGGGATGATTTTCAGGGAAAGGCATATATTTAATGCTCTTCCCTGAAAATCATGCTGCAGGGGTTGCCACAAAACCACTGCTTTCAATGGGGCCAGCAGCAGCGCCGACCCCATTGAAAGCAATGGGATAGCATGCTGGACTTCTCCCACAGCTGTCACCGGCTGGCTCCCCTGCACTGCTGTCTAGCACTTTCAGCAGGTGGGGATTTAAAAATTCCCACCTCCTGAAAGGGCTGTGCTGATTGGCTGAGCGCTCAGCCAATTACAGCCAGCGCTTAGCTATTCATCGATGGGCTTGAAGTATAAGCCCTTCCCTGAAAATCATCCCTAGCTGGTTAACAAAATGAAGAAAAACTTTACTCACCTCTCCGCCGCTCAGATGCGTCCTCCAGCTGGCTCCCCTGCACTGCTGCCTAGCACTTCCAGCAAGTGAGGATTTAAAAATTCCCACCTCCTGAAAGGGCTGTGCTGATTGGCTGAGCATTTAGCCAATTACAGCCAGCGTCTAGCTATTCTTCGATGAATTGCTAAGTACTGGCCGTAATTGACTGAGCGCTCAGCCACTGGGTATGCGCCCTTATGGAGTTATTTTCAGTACCCCATTTCCTTAGAAAACTGAGTAACTACAGTTTATCCCATAAAAAACAAGCTGTCACACAGCTCTGTCAATGGAAAAATAAAAAGGTTATGGGGCTCAGAATATGGCAAGAAAAACTATTCAATTTTTTTTTTAAAGGTTCTTTTTAAAAAAAAAAGTCATAGAGCATAAAAAACTAAATACATTTGGTGTGGTCGCATTTGTACTGGGCCACAGAATGAAGTTAACATGCGTTTTAGCTGCAACATATATTCCGTAAAAAAACTAAACCCAATAAGCAATGCTAATTGTTTTTTTTCCCCCATTACCTCCAAATTAAAAAAATATCTAAAGATGTTTTCAATATATTTCATGGTACATTAAATACTATTGTTAAAAATACAACTCATCCCCCAAAATGGAAGCCCTCAGTCGGCTGTGTTGACGGAACAATAGAAGTATACAAGGGAGTATAAAAACACAAAACTGCTAGTCATTAAAGGGTTAAAGGGGTTGTCCCGCGCCGAAACGTTTTTTTTTTTTTTTTCAATAGGCCCCCCGTTCGGCGCGAGACAAACCCTATGCAGGAATAAAAAAAAAAAACGCTCAGTACTTACCCGAATCCCCGCGCTCCGGCGACTTCTTACTTACCTTAGTAAGATGGCCGCCGGGATCTTCACCCACGATGCACCGCAGGTCTTCTCCCATGGTGCACCGTGGGCTCTTTGCGGTCCATTGCCGATTCCTGCCTCCTGATTGGCTGGAATCGGCACACGTGACGGGGCGGAGCTACGAGGAGCCGCTCTCCGGCACGAGCGGCCCCATTCACAAGGGAGAAGACCGGACTGCGCAAGCGCGTCTAATCGGGCGATTAGACGCTGAAATTAGACGGCACCATGGAGACGGGGACGCCAGCAACGGAACAGGTAAGTGAATAACTTCTGTATGGCTCATAATTAATGCACAATGTACATTACAAAGTGCATTAATATGGCCATACAGTAGTATATAACCCCACTTTGTTTCGCGGGACAACCCCTTTAAGGAAAACCTGGTTTTAGAACTCTTCTCCACGGGCAAATTTGTACGTGTTTTTCTTTGTCTAAAATTCATGTGCACAATACGCAGAACATAGAACCCATTAAATGCCAATAGGTTGTTACACATTTCCCGATTTTGCAAGTGCGCAAAAAGATAAAACCTGCTCTATTTTCCTGTGCATTTGTGCACTAGAGGTCCCCATAAATGTCTGGGGGGCTGCGCAAAATCAAACGCAATATGCAAGGGGATGCGTGAAACATTGCGCAATTCCACAGGAAAAAGAACACATCTGAAACTCAATAAGCTAAATAGCCACTTAAATCAGGACTTCTTCATTTGCTTCGTGTAAGTGAACATGCCCTGTAGGTGCAAAAACCACAGTAAAATTTGCCGATACGCGCGCTAAACTGCCTCGTTCAAAGCACAAATATGTTATGCTGAGGCAACTGTCTACTGAGTAAGGACAAAGTCTGGCATCTGATAATACAATATTTGTGCATGACTGTTATGGGCAGAAGGCCTGTCATTGTTTTTTCCATAGTTTCTACCGTCACTGTCATCTGGTGTTTTTAATTAACTTCTGCAGTGCATCAGTTATGGATATGTAATTAGATTCATCATATTGTAAGTTGCAGTGGTCTGGCAGTCTGGAGGTTAATACCGCTCCCTTGCTTTGCTCACCCAATTCTATGGATTCTGCTTTCTCCTTCTCTGCTGTCCAGTCTGTCTCAGGGCACTGCCTTGTCTGGGATCACACGTAGCTATTAGTGGCCATGGCCCTTTCCAGCACACTCCAGCAACAGCATTGGCATATTCATCATTACAATCAGAGCATGCTCCGAGTTTGCACAGAGAAGGGAAACCATGCCCTGCCTATTCATCATGCATCAAGCATCTTCAGACCCAGTGATGCAAAATGGCCTGGGCATGCATTTGCAGCGATGTTTGATGCAACGATGAACGCGTAGAGCATAGCTGCCTTGCTCCAAACATGATCGGAGTGTAATGACGATTACGCACTTCATCAGCCAAGCTCGGCTCAGCAAAAAAACTGTATAATATGATATTTACTACTGTATGTCCTTATAAATAGGCTAAAAGTGACACCTAGTGTCCACTGTGAACATTACATATGCCTGGCACAGCACACTTTTACATAAAACAGTACAAGGCAAAACACTACATTTAACATATGTGTAGAGTACCTGTAAGAAGAGACAGGTTAAGGCTGCCTACAGAAGTGCATTGGAATCTCCGGTCAGAAGTTCCATGGTGGTTCTGGCACAAAATGCCGTAAGAAAAGGCCCTGCAAGCAGCAAATTGTCTTCAGGTAAAATGCTGGGCAAATACGATGAAAGCGAACAGATCCTATTATAGTCAATGTTCAATTTATTTATAAGATGGACCTGTTTGGCCAGGGAATTCTCCAGACGGAGCAGGAAAACGGAATCCCCACCACAGATGTGAAGGTAGTGCTGTGTTAACAGTCCCTCATGCTTGCCAGGACCTTTATTCAGTACACAGCTCTGATAAGGGCGCAGCTCATAGTTGTAGTATATTCATCTCAACTACCCCCTTAGGCTGCATATGCATGAGCGCGAAACACACCCACATTTTCCAGTGTCAGTCAGCAGGTAATTGTGGTTGTTATTAGCATTTTCCAGCTCACAATAAATGGGGCAATGAGTTCTTATTCCAGTATATTCTGCTATAGACATTTATTACTTAGAATCTCTGTTATTTCTTATGGTCTTCCAGTTTGTCTGTAAAAAATGTTGGCAATCTTTGTTGTCAGGAAAAAAAAATTCATGTGGCAGCCCTGCTATAATAATGATGAGTCCTGGCATTGGTGTTTCATTTTAGATTTCTTACAGCGTTCGCTCTACAGTATAAATGATGCGTTGATTTAATTTTGCAGATTAGTAGGATTACAGAGATAGAAAATGTATGAAGTTTTTTTTAATGCATAACTACTTTTGCCCAATAAGAACCTTTAAAAAACTCAATTTATTTTTCTATCATCGCATTAAAAAGCCCTAACATTTTTATTTTTCTATCAACAGAGCAGTATGAAGGTTTATTTTTTTGCAGGACAAGCGATAGTTTTGGTATCATTTTGGAACTACTGTACCCATTTTGTGGTTGATTCAACATTTTGATATCTTTTTGCTAGGCAATATGCATAAAATTAGCATTTTTTAGCATAGTTTTTCTTTATATTCCATAGCATTCCCCTTTTGTAGTGATACCAAATTTGTGGGGTGTTTTTGCATAAAGTGAAAGAGGATTTTTGAGGTTCTGTTTTTTTTTCCTGAATAAATGATGGGCGAGATCCCCGCCTGCTGATAGATCAGCACCACAGTGCAGGGGAGAGCAGGAGAAGTATATTTTTTATTATTATTTATTTTTTACACTAAAATTTTTTTTTCAGGGAAGAGCTTATATCTAAAGCCCTTTCCTGGAAAAGAATGCAGGGAGCCGGCAGACCATTGTTTTTAATGGAGCCGCTGGCAGCAGCCACGGCTCCATTGAAAACAATGCGTGATTCCCAATGGTGCACACATGTCCTATCTTTGCAGGCACACGCCTGCAAAGCACAGACATGTGCACACACCATAGGGAATGCAATGTTCCAAATAGAAGCTTGTTTTTGTGCGTGCGTACACACGCAAAAAACATACTCATGTGAAACCACCATGAGATAGTAGAATTTAAGTTAGTCCCACTTTTAAGACTTGAACTTCAGTTACATTGATCATTTATATAATTTGCTGCAATAAAGTAGTATTGCAATGTGTTCTACAAACTTATTAGACTCTATCTCTGGAAATATTTAACCTTTGGCTCCCATAGTAATCCATCACATCTTGGGAGGCTGATGGTATAATGGGAGCCCCCTCCCTTTTTAGATCACTTAGATGCAATAGTCAGCAATGGCTATAGCATCTAAAGGGTTAAATGGCTTGAATGAAAGCCATTAGAGCAGGAACTCGGTTTTCAGAAAGATCAGTAGCTGGACCTGAATTTGCTAAGAAGAGTAGCGACCCTGAGATGAGCTAGGACAGTTTTGGACTGCAGCCTATGCCTGGATCTGCTCTGGACTGCTGATGCTATTCAATAGAAAGGTATCTGAAAGTGATTAGCGACTACTCATGACATATAATCTGTTCTGAGGGCAAGAAAAGAGCGAGACATCCTAAATTATTTGTGTGAGCATTGTGGCTAGAGGAGAACAATATACTGTACCTTTGCCTTTAGGTGTGTGAGTATGCCTGATGGAATCATGGCTTACTCTGGGAGTAGAGACTGCCCTGGATTTTGCAACTGGACCCCTTCCTGCCTAGAGACTATAACAAGAATAGGCCCAACCATAAATCTCAATTTGGTTACCAACGTTCAACCACCTGTAACCACCTGCTGTGAGAGTACTGTGAGCTACACTGTTCCTCAACCTGAGTAAATTGCTGTTCAAGTTAAACTTTGCCAACTCTACACGAGTCACTGTGGGATCCTCAAGTAGAGTACTGTGCAACAGTCATAGTTCACACATGCGTTTCAGGCCTCCCTTACAAACCTCCGTCCATTTGTGCTTTTAGTTCTGTAAGGGCATATGAACACCATAGAGAAGGGTCCAACTCTGACTTGAGCTGTCCAAGTATTATGTGGATGGCCATTTATCAGAATGACTGCTGTGTTTTTTTTACATTTACGCTGCAGTCGACTTCTATAATCTAGGCGCTTCAAAGATTCCTGACATACAGCTGATTTTAATGGGTTCTTGGCACCTTTCATGCTAAAGAAGTTGGTTGTGATGAAACAACCCTTTAAAATCTTTGCTAATAGGAAGAATAAACGGTAAGCCTTAGATGTCTGTGGTATAGTGGATACAATGTTGAGAGAATAAATCGGTTCACATACAAAAGCTAAGCATTAGGGCTTTCCCTAGGGTTTTTTGTACTCAATACATGGTACCAATCTTTACATAAACTTTCAGTTGTGCCTCTAACGCAGAGGATGTGAAATGCGTGTGCACAAGAAAAGATTATGGCATGCACTATCTTGATGTGTATTACACATGCATACACACCAACATAGTGTATGGGGAATGTCGGTATGCGGCAAGCATACAACTCAATGCATGCTTGCTGTGTGCTCCCGTGCAGGAGAAATACCCACGGCGCACTGTAAAAAAACGTGTGTGAGAGAGCTGTTAACAGAATTTACTTAAAGGGGTTCTGTCAGAAAAAAACAAAACAAAGCAAAAAAACAAATAACATACTCGCCTGTGCCGTACTGGGCCGATCACCGGGAGGCTGCTGCTCCTATTCTTTCCCTCCGGCAGCTGTCCGATCGCAGGGAAGAAGCTGGCAAACTTCCACCTTCCGCCCCTGCTCCAACCACGCCGGGCGGCAAGTAGTGCCGCCCAGGTCAGTGGTCGTCGTGCCATAAGTGACACGGCGCCCACTGATTGACCTGGCCACATCTAACAACTGCTGTCCTTGCAGAGCCGACGGTGAGAGCGCATGCGCACTCACCATCAACTCTCCGTGGACGATAGAGGTTAGACGTGGCCAGGACGGCAGGAGCACGCATGTAGAGTGATGCAGGTGAGTATACATTTTTTATTTTACTGACAGAATCTCTTTAAAATGATAAAATATGTATTCAAAAGAGACATATAAGATCAAAAGATACAGACATCATATACCAATAGAATATAAACTAGATATGGAAAAACAATAAAATATTATGCTAGTAATCTGCGTGGAAGCTCTTGTTGTTCATCACAACACCCAGAGTTAAAGAGAGAAGCTTTCTATAAGTTCCAAGGTGGGTTGGTGGAATACAGTAAGTATTGGTTGAAGCTGTTAGGGTATATCCATGAAGGATGGTACAGAAATGGGCTGGCAGTGAGGGGGTGATAGAGGGGATAGGAGTCAGGATGGTGGTTCCCCTCAGGTATGAGGTACATTCCCTGGTGGTTCTAGGCACGTCTATCACAGGATCTTCCACCCACAAAGTATGGCACATGGAGGGGAGAAGTGATGGGCTGAACAGGGCAAGACCATATCCTTAGATGATAAGCTTCACCAAGAACAGGAACTGTATTGTCAGCTGTGTCTTACAATACAGTAAGAAGTCCACCATGTGACACCACACAGGGGTCACAGGCAGTAGTTCACTGTGTACCCTCATGCAGCATTGCTGGGTCCCCAACACGCTGCTATATGAACTGTTATTGCAGCATCTGAAGAGTGGGTCCATAGAGGAGGAGATGGTGGAGTTGATAAGGATAATTATATCACGGTGGCTTTACCATCTCGGGTAGCTCGGGACCCGTCCAAGTTACTGCTAGGGGAGGTCACAGGGAAAAGTAACCAGAAATTTCCTTAAAGTTCTTTTTCACTGTTAAGCCACCGTTTGGTTCTCTGCGGTGAATTTCGGTGAAGCAAATAACTTACGCTGCACAAAGGGCAACTTTCTGGACAAACTGGGTACAGTCTGTAATGTCAGTTTACTGTAATTTTGGCAAATTCCAATTTACAACAGTAGTTTTTCACAATTACAATCATAGAAGGTGGTCTGACAGGGAGTACTCTCGGGGTAATCCGCACAATCCATAGTCCTAGTTATCTTTGTGATCCCGCTCTCTCAGTGCTCACTGGTAGCACCGACATATCCTGGGTAGAGTAAGCCCTGGCCAGGCAGAAGGGAATCGCTCAGCTCCCTCCGTTCTCCACACACAGACCAATCAATGTCTGTGGGGTTCATTCAGAAGACTTGTCAGAAATTGTCCTCCAAATTAGGCACTGCTACATGGTGTGACCCCACACCTTGCATCACCTCTTTTCCCTAGGCACATTCTAATCCCCTCCTAGGAGCTGGAGAATTAACTCCTTCCTGTCAAAATTCCACAGTATAAAGAAATATTTTAGAGGAACTGAGGGATTATTTTAAGTGGAATACCGTTCCAGAGCCGAATCCCATGATGGTTTGGCTTGCCATAAGGATTATATGAGAGCAATCCTCATTAAATTTCGAGCTAAGTACCAAAGAAAAAAAAGCAAAAGAAGTAGACGACCTTATTAGTAGGATCCAAGAAGTAGAAGTAGAATTAAGAGAGACTTCCTCAAATTCAGCACTTGACCAACTTTTTGAACTCAGAGAAAATTGCTGCAATCCTTACTTAGTGATTACTATAGAGAACGTATTTAATTCAAGGCTACTATGCATTCATCAGTTGGCAAACCATCAAAATTTCTGTTGAGGCAAGTCAAGATGAGAGAGGCTAAAACAAAGATTCCTTTCATATGGGAACCAGGGGGACAAGGTATCAAAATATATTTATTTCACGAAAAGGATAAAGCTTAGTCTAACTTTAATGACCAATAATGAGTATCTGTGTCGGAAATTTTTTAAACATGTTGAACCCAATGATGTTTGGCTAGCTCCCAGACCACAAAGTGTGAAATCCTAGGAGACCTACTGCACAGTGCAACATGTATGCTTTACAATAAGGAATTCTGATTTTATAAGCAAGTATGTGGTTCTCACTGTCATTCTTTGTCCACCTATATATCCATAGCAGTATTGGCTACCCAAATTTGAAGGAACTATATACATAATGATGCAAATTGTGAAGAAACATTAGATGGTTCAGTACGCGGACAGGGCACGGTTGTATATGAGCCATGTCTTTTACAGCACTCCGTAAGTATATGCAAATGGACCTTATTGCCACCCACATTTACCATTTTTGTAGAAATTTGGTCCACAATATGTGTGCAAGGAAACAAATAATGTAAACACCACAATGATGTACAGGTTAATGAAGGATACAAAACACCTTGAAAAACATCTACAAATTACAAACCACACATTGAAACTGAGAAACTGACAATTATAATTTCAAAAGGTCTAATATCTATAGCAGCATCAATACAGACAGATACTGGTCATTTTTGGTATGACATTTTTACAGCATCGTCACCCTGGGCAAAGAAAATATTGGATTGCCTATCACACCCTATGTTTATTGCAATTGTACTTTTGTGTTGGTTTTTTTTTTTTAACATTGTGGAATTGTTGTTAAGAATACATCGTTTGTAAGATGCCATAAATGAAAGAAAACCCTCTAGTTTCATCTCCAAGAAGGAATAATCATGATGCGTATCATACTCTATAGAGCTGAATAGAACAAAGGAGCAAGTGATGATCACTTACTAAAGTGTACATTCAGCATGGCATTAAAGGACCCCTGATCCAAGATGAACTGTGCTTGGAAATGTGTTTTATAATGTTTTGATTTTGGCACTTAATAAAACACATAAAAGGCTATACACTTCTTTAGGCCTCATGTCCACGGGGAAAATCAGGCCCGCTACGGATTCTCCATGGAGAATCCGCAGCAGGTCCCTCCTGCCCCGCGGACATGAGGGCTGAAAATAGAATATACTCACCTGCTGCGGGCCGTGCGTCTTCCCTTCTTCCCGGACGGATCTTCTTTCTTCGGCCCGGCGGATGTGCTCGACATGCCGGATGCGTGCCGCGCGCATGCGCCGGGCACATCTGCCGGGCCGAAGCAAGAAGATCCGGCCGGGAAGAAGGGAAGACACGCACGGCCTGCAGCAGGTGAGTATATTCTGATTTTAGGTTTCTCGCGGATCCGGACGGCTTCCATAGGCTTCAACAGAAGCCTGCGGGAGCCGTCTGTATGGGAGACCCGCACCAAATGGAGCATGGTCTGGATTTTTTCCTGCACGCGGATCCGAGTCTGCAGGGAAAAATGATATCCGCAGGTATTTAACTACCTGCGGGTGTCTAATGCATCCCTATGGAGCGCGGATTCGCATGCAGGAAAAACGCTGCGGATTTTAAATTACAATTTGTAAGTGAACATGAGGCCTTAGGCCTCATGTCCACGGGGAAAATAAGAATTAAAATCTGCAGCGTTTTTCCCGCACGCGGATCCGCGCCCCATAGGAATGCATTGACCATCTGCGGGTAGATAAATACCCGCGGATGATAAATAAAAAATTTCTGGAGCATGAAAAAAAATGGACATGCTCCATTTTAGTGCGGATCACGCATGCGGGAGCTCATAGAGCACATAGCTCAATTGATCTCCTGCATGAAAAATAAAAGACAATTACAGTGCATCCGCACTGCATCCGCAGCCCAAATCCGCGTTACAAATCCGCAGCGGATCTGATTTTCCCTGTGAACATGAGGCCTAAAAGTATTGTGTTGTGTTATGTTGTGTCTCTGCTTGTCTCATAGCGATACATGCACACTCCTTTTCCCTAACCAGTGATAGTGCAGTTGCCATCGACTCCTGCATGGGAGTACCCTACATAGTATTAACCTGTATGCAGGGAAGTGGGAACGCCTGTAACTTGGTGAGCATTCACACCCTTCTCCCAGTGCTAGGTAAGGCATCCTGCCTTTTTAGAACAGGAAGAGTTTTGGGAAGAGATTAGGGTATAATAAGACAACGTAGAAGCAGTCACAAAATGAGGGAATGTTAGAGAACATATTCATGTAACATTGACAAATTGCATCTTTATATGACTATATTTTTGTTGTAATTAAAACTTTGCGTGGCTTTAAAAAAATTGAGATTATATATTAATAGGCTTTTTAGGTACAGGGCATAGTCTTGATAAGAAACCATGATGACCTGACACCGGAAAACAGACCAAGATGACATGGAGTGTGCTTTTGTGGGGGAAGCAGAATGCCAAAGAACAACTAATGTTCCAAAAACATTCATGCTTGTTTATTGGCTAGAAATTAAAGCATGCCCTTTGATTTAATACATTATAAAAGTGCTGTGTGGCATAATAAAACAGATCATTCCAATGCACCAAGCTCAGTGTGATGTGTCATGTTTTCCAGGCAGCTACTATGCTTTTATAACAAATTTGACACAACCAAGATATATCTGGTTGCACTGGGTTATTTCAATAACACTGGGAGTGCTTATCATGTGAACTATAACAATCACCACAACATGCTCACATACTTGTTATCTCTCTTTCAACATGACCTGATCATCAGCTCTCCAGGCCGACTCCTTCCTGTTTATGAGCTCTATTCATGTAGAGAGAGTTCTCAGCACCATCCAATCCCTGTGGTTTATAATATCTGCTTGAAGCTACTAAGGTTTGTATAAGAAAATTCATATAAAAAGCATATAAGAAAATCAATACGTATGTACTTCCATCACTCCTGCATAAACTGAAGGAGGAAAACAAACCAACAAACTACTACTTATCATTCTATCACTGGCAGTGCATACATTGAACCAGGGGTATAGCTAAGGGCCCAAAAGGTTAGCTTGGGCTTCCCCCGTACCCATACATAAAACATGCAGCAGATGGCTGCAAAACAAATTTGTATACATGATCGAGTCCCTTGGCATAAGATTTCCAAACATGACTTATTTCCTGGACTATGTGAATATTTCTTTGTAGCCCCTTAGGCCGGGCTCACATGAGCATATGATTACCACGTATTACGTGCGTGCTGTGTAGGTGCGTGTGATACCCGGTAATTCGCAGGCAATTAAATACATTGTTATAAGCAGTTCTGCTCACATTTGCGAATATGAATTATGTAATATGTGAGTGCAAAAAAGAAAGCAGCATGTTCTATTTTGTGGTGTATTATGTGTGAGAGGGCTCGTTGTGCTCTATGGACGCATAATCAACCTCGCCGGAAATGTAAAAAAAAAACAAAGCAGGTGGACTGTGCTTGACAGCACACATGAGATGTGCTGTCATGTGCAGTACAATTTTGTTGCCATATGCAGCGATAGGATAGGTCACTGGCGGTTCCACAGCAATGAAATCTTGCATGATTCCCACACTGCTTCGCGCTTACAACCGTGATCATTTTTGAACCACAATTAAAAAAACACATTAAAAACTGCATTTAGTATTCAAAAAAACACATACGTTTTTAAGAAACAACATTCACTATTATGGCTCAGTCACACGGGCATTTGTACGCGTGAATTTTTGCATGCATAACTGATGCGTTCAAAAAATTTTCGTGACCGAAGCGGGCGTCACGGCGAAAAAACACACCTAGCAGTGTTTATCCGCTCAAACAGAGCGCTGTCCGCTATCCCCTGCTGTGGCTGTTACAGCTGCAGCAGGGGATTCATTGGATGTGAAACCCCTGTCTTACCTGTGGTCTATGGGGCCGGAAAAGCTGCGGGGGCCCCATTGACATACAGAGAACATCACAATCCTCTGCCACAGCTGTGACAGCTGTGGCAGAGGATTTCTTCATCTCCACGGGGAGTCCCATTGTCACTGGACACTGTGACAGCATTGTCACAGTGACCAGTGACAAAGAGATTCCTGTGGACATGAAGAAAACCTCTGCCACAGCTGTCACAGCTGTAGCAGAGGATTGTGATGTTCTCCCATTTAATTCAATGGAGTTGGCAATACAGCTGGCTCCATTGAAAGCAATGGGAGAACATCACACTCCTCTGACACAGCTGTGACAGCTGTGGCAGAGGAGCATAATCTTCGCTATATGTTCTCAATGGGGTCGAAGCTGCTGGCGCCGGCCTCATTGGGCGCAAGGTGAAGCCCCTGGATGCTGCTGCATCCAGGGGTTTCACATACAAAAAACACTGGCTGCGCTTATAAATTTGCACATGTGACCGCTCACATTGAAAAGCATTGGTTCTATTTAGATGTGGACCGCAAACGCAACTGACAAACACGCATACAAAAGTCCGCTAAAAACTGCATGTGGATTCAAACAATACATACAGCTTTTAACTGCTTATTTTGTGTGCACAATACGCAATTATATACAGGAGATACCTAGGCTATATCAGCATGGTCCGTATCACTATTTACAGGAAGATGTAGATATATCTCATGTATACAATGATATCGACCATGCTAGTATAAGGCGGGTTTCACATCAGCATCAGGGCCCAAGTTGTGTCACAGATCTGGCCAAAAATACTGGAAGAAAAAGCGCTGCCTTCATTACTTTTTTTTCTGTCCAAAAGCGGGGCAGCTGGGCAGAGAGCAGACGGACCCCATTATAGTCCATCGTGTCCGTCCAATACTGTACAGTTCTGTCCAGAGACAGAGCCATTGGACAGTGGGGATTCCCCTTTCCTGCTTCCTGTGTGGAGCAGAAAAGTGGAATCCCTAATGCAGATGTGAAATCACCCTCAGGGCGTTTTTACACTGGTGTGATAATCACACAAGATTTGTGCGTTGCGAGATGCACAAATCTTACACAATTATGAATCCTATTCTTTTTAATGGGGTCATACACACAGCGATGATTTCCTGCATGGCACCATGATGCAATACAGGAAACAAATTGTAGCATGTCTTATCTAGCTGTGAGATCGCAGCTAGCAACCCCATAGTCCTCAATCGCGGCTACGGCAGCAGTGCTGACCCCATGAAAGCAATGGGAGAACTCCGCGATCCTCTGTCACACCTGTGACAGCCCTGCATCCCTGAAGTGATGAGAGGTGGTTCTCATATGAAAACACCTCACATTCATGGGGCTTTCACATGGTGGAAAGCGTGATATGGGGGTGGGATTCATGGCCCGATATCACTCTTGCCAGTGTGAAGGAGCCCTAACCTGGATATCTTCTATATGTTATTATATATGTACAGCTGGTATAATTTCTATATCCTGTATATAGTGATATACTAGGTTATAGCAGCATGCCCCATATCACTATATACAGATGGCTAGCTCATACCAGTAGTACATGTATAATTTTATATAGGAGATATCTGGTTATACCAGTATGCTCTATATCACCATATTTGGCAGATATACATCCCCCTGTATATAGTGATGCTACTATAACTTCCATAAGTCCTGTATATAATTATATATATATAGCTGGTATAAGTTAAACCAGCTATACATACAAGACTACATGCAGTACATACTTCGTCGCTACCACATGTACTGCTCCTCCGCTCTCCTCCTCAGCTCCCGACAGTGTCACTGCACCACTGGTCGGACCAATCACACGGCCGACAGTGCAGTGATAGACTGCAGTTGTGACCAATCACAACTGCAGTCTATCATTGCATGAGAGGAGTGTGCGCCTGGGGGAATCTGCAGCATAATTGGCTCCTGAGTAACAGTCCCTCCCTTTCCTGAGTATTGGGCTGAGGTGGTGAAACAGCCTGGGGGCCCCCGTTTGCTAAGAGGTTGGGTCACAATTGCCACCCCTGCGACCCCTAGTGGTACACCAGTGCATTGAACGATTATAGTTCATTTTCGCATGATCCAGCGATAAACTGATATAACTGTTCAGTGTGAAAGGGTCCTTGGGGTATGTTCACATAGGAAAATCTGATGTAGAGTTTTATATTCTGACTCTGCCTTTCCAAATTTGAGTTTCTACCATGTATTTTGCCACAGATTTGCACATGCATTTAGCCCTGCCAATGGGCAAAATCCACAAGTGGAATTCGACATGGATCCTCATTAAAGTCCATTGTAATAATCTATTGAGAGGAGACCATTTTACCCATCCACATACAGGACGCAGATACAAAATTAAGCGACATTTTACATGCAACTTGTCATTTATTTAATTATTTGTCCATGTGGTCTCTACTATGTAGGCGAAACAACTAAGAAATTAAAATACGAATCTCTGGACATAAAAGTTCCATTAGGACAGAGAAAACAGACCTACCTGTACCAAGACATTTCAAGGAAGTGAGTCATTCAGTGAGCCAAATGTGATTCCGGATCATAGATTCAGTACCGGATAATGGTAGGGGAGGAGATCGTGAGAGAAAGTTAAAATTGTTGGAAGCAAGATGGATCCATGAATTGGATACCATCTATCCGAAAGGTCTCAATTTAGACTATAATCCGCTTCTATATGTTTGACTATTGATTGTTGAGTAATGTAACTACTATTTTTATGCAGAGTTAGGGTGCGGGCAGACGACCGTAGGCGTATTTACGTTCGCACGAGCGCAACGTATAATCGCCCAAGCGATCGTTTTTCACCGATCACGACCAGAGCTAGAAAGCGTATTTTCGTTTGTTCCTACTTTGCAAACGGTCTTTTCGCCGATCGAATATGCGTTGGCGCGTATTTCGGTCGCATATGTTCCGTTTTTTTTCGAATTGCCGTTTTTACGCGCCGTAAAATCGCCCATGTGAACGAATACATTCGAAACCATTGCCTCAGATGGTCACGTATATACGTTTGGTCGCAAAAACGCGCCGTTTATGCGCTCGTCTGCCCGCACCCTTACTGTTATAATTGCTTTTGTGCACTTGATTAATGATCTGTAGGAATTTTAACAACTATTCCTATGCAGAGTCATTGATTTCTTTGTTTTTATTTATACAGATGATTATGCCGGAAGGACGACTGCTCCGGAATCTGTGGACGCCAGTTGTACACATTGTCCCACGTATAGCGAATCCCAATAATATGTCTAGGAATTTAAGCCTGGTGCTGTTTATATGTTATTATGAATAAAGGAATCTAATTAAACGTAATTTTGGTGTATTGTGGACATTAATGTTTTGTTATACCATCTTGCAACATGGGTTGGATAGATCATGAGCTGTAACGAGATACATGTCTGAGGAATTTTGCGGCTTTTTGGCAGTGTGTTACAGCAAACGGATATATTATGCATAAGGACAGAGGGTGCTCACATACTGTTTGACACAGGATGAGTGTTGGATATATACCTCCTTTGACTGGATTTGCCATTTATTTATGGGAATGATTATGACAGATAGCAGTGTAATAACATGCCGATTAGTATTAATAATATTATTGATGAAGTTGCTGATGTATCATTAATTCCCAGGTAATGGCTAAGCTTATCCAGCGGGATTTTCTTTATTTGCAATGACTGGGATGTGGGAGTTTATTGAACTATTCAATTACCCTGAGTGTCATTATGATATTAATAAAGTTGGTTAGTTAGCCGATTTATTGATGAAGGATAGCGTGAGCCACCGTGGGTAAGCCCGCGGTGATGATGCCGGGCGGCGCGTGCGAAGAGATTCCCATATACTAAGTGGGCTAGTTGTTACCAAGGTGACGTTGATATAACGTCCCGCGGACATGTACGTAGTCACACGCATGCGCAATGGCAATTTGTAACAGCGCGGGATTCCATTACAGTTCTCACGTTGTTTGCTCCGGTTTGCGCATGGGCTTTGAGCCCTGTATATTTCTGCTTGGGCCGTTACCAGGGTAATGTCGGCTGCACATCTCGCGGCTGTAGACGGAGACCCGCGCCTGTGCAATGTTGTTGTATGTAATCACCGGATATTGGATGACGCTGCTCAGTGGTGCTTGTTGATGCGATTGGCTCCCGCAGCTGAAGGGTAAGGCGATCGTCCCATTATGGCTCTTGTATTTTTAATCTGGTTTGTAATGGTGGTGGTGATAGGTGTTTTTATCAGTATGTCTACTATATATAGCTTGTGCTGTGCTATGTATGGGCTTGAAAAAGACTGGGTTATCAGTCGAAACGATGCAGGCATTTTTAAGCAAGAAATGGATGAATAAAGAGATGGTTTTTAATTCCAAAGATGGTCTGATCATGCTTTAAGAGGAAATACCCTGGATGCTGCTTACACACCACACGTATGTCTATTAGAGATGAGCGAACGTACTCGTCCGAGCTTGATATTCGTGCGAATATTAGGGTGTTCGGGATGCTCGTTACTCGTAACGAGCACCACGCGGTGTTCTGGTTACTTTCAGTTTCCTCTCTGAGACGTTAGCGCGCTTTTCTGGCCAATTGAAAGACAGGGAAGGCATTACAACTTCCCCCTGTGACGTTCAAGCCCTATACCACCCCCCTGCTGTGAGTGGCTGGGGCGATCAGATGTCACCCGAGTATAAAAGTCGGCCCCTCCCGCGGCTCGCCACACATGCCTTGTGACTTAGCTGAGGGAAAGTACTATCGTGCTGGTGCTGCTGTAGGGAGAGCGTTAGGAGTCAGTGTAGGCTTCAAGAACCCCAAAGGTCCTTCTTAGGGCCACATCTACCTGTGTGCAGGCTGCTGCTAGCAGTGTTTTGTTTTTGTTTTTTTTCTCAAAATCGGCAGTGCAGAGCATTGCACCCGGCATTAGGGACAGAAGTGGTGCATAGGCAGGGAGAGTGTTAGGAGTGAGTGTAGCCTTCAAGAACCTCAACGGTCCTTTCTAGGGCCAAATTTAAGCGTGTGCAGTACTGTGCTGGCTGCTGTTAGCAGTGTTGCATATTTTTTTTTTTTCTAAAAATCGTCTGTGCAGAGCATTGCACCCTCCATTGATACTACAGGGACAGAATTGTGTAGGCAGTGGGTTCTTCCCTTTGCAAAAAAGGAAAAGAAATTATATTTGGCCTGCCTGTGTCAGTCCTAAGGTCTCCGTGTACGTGTGTGCTGCGTGGACAACGTACAAAAATCAGACGCAACCAGCTACGGTTTACTGCAGGCTTGCGCCATTGTCTTTCCTGACTGGCAAATACCTGCTCTGCTAGAGTTAATAACTCTGCTACACTAAAGTTGTGTGTCACTTTTTCAGGGCCACACTACAGTTCTAAAAGTTATTGTTCATTGAATATACGCAGTGGGTCCTTCCCTTTGCAAAAAAGGAAAAGAAATTATATTTGGCCTGCCTGTGTCAGTCCCAAGGTCTCCGTGTACGTGTGTGCTGCGTGGACAACGTACAAAAATCAGACGCAACCAGCTACGGTTTACTGCAGGCTTGCGCCATTGTCTTTCCTGACTGGCAAATACCTGCTCTGCTAGAGTTAATAACTCTGCTACACTAAAGTTGTGTGTCACTTTTTCAGGGCCACACTACAGTTCTAAAAGTTATTGTTCATTGAATATACGCAGTGGGTCCTTCCCTTTGCAAAAAAGGAAAAGAAATTATATTTGGCCTGCCTGTGTCAGTCATAAGGTCTCCGTGTACGTGTGTGCTGCGTGGACAACGTACAAAAATCAGACGCAACCAGCTACGGTTTACTGCAGGCTTGCGCCATTGTCTTTCCTGACTGGCAAATACCTGCTCTGCTAGAGTGAATAACTCTGCTACACTAAAGTTGTGTGTCACTTTTTCAGGGCCACACTACAGTTCTAAAAGTTATTGTTCATTGAATATACGCAGTGGGTCCTTCCCTTTGCAAAAAAGGAAAAGAAATTATATTTGGCCTGCCTGTGTCAGTCCCAAGGTCTCCGTGTACGTGTGTGCTGCGTGGACAACGTACAAAAATCAGACGCAACCAGCTACGGTTTACTGCAGGCTTGCGCCATTGTCTTTCCTGACTGGCAAATACCTGCTCTGCTAGAGTTAATAACTCTGCTACACTAAAGTTGTGTGTCACTTTTTCAGGGCCACACTACAGTTCTAAAAGTTATTGTTCATTGAATATACACAGTGGGTCCTTCCCTTTGCAAAAAAGCGAAAACATTATATTTGGCCTGCAGGCTTGCGCCAATTTATTTCCTGCCTGGGAAATCAAATCACTGGTAATACAGCATGCTGAGGGGTAGGGGTAAGCCTAGAGGACGTGGACGTGGACGTGGCCGAGGACGCGTTGGCCCAAGTGAGGGTGTGGGCACTGGCCGAGCTGCTGATCCAGGTGTGTCGCAGCCGACTGCTGTGCGATTAGGAGAGAGGCACGTTTCTGGCGTCCCCACATTCATCGCCCAATTAATGGGTCCACGCGGGAGACCTTTATTAGAAAATGAGCAGTGTGAGCAGGTCCTGTCCTGGATGGCAGAAAGTGCTTCGAGCAACCTATCGTCCAGCCACAGTTCTGCGCCGTCCACTGCTGCAAATCCGAATCCATTGTCTGCTGCTCCTCCTTCCTCCCAGCCTCCTCACTCCACTACAATGACACATGCTCAGGAGCGGGAACACTCCCAGGAACTGTTCTCGGGCCCCTGCTCAGATTGGGCAGCAGTGGTTCCTCTCCCACCAGAGGAGTTTATCGTCACTGATGCCCAACCATTCGAAAGTTCCCGGGGTCCGGGGGAAGAGGCTGGGGACTTCTGCCAACTGTCTCAAGAACTTTCTGTGAGTGAGGAGGACGATGACGATGAGACACGGTTGTCTTGCAGTGAGGTAGTAGTAAGGGCAGTAAGTCCAAGGGAGCAGCGCACAGAGGATTCGGAGGAAGAGCAGCAGGACGATGAGGTGACTGACCCCACCTGGTGTGCAACGCCTACTCAGGACAGGTCTTCAGAGGGGGAGGCAAGGGCATCAGCAGGGCAGGTTGCAAGAGGCAGTGCGGTGGCCAGGGGTAGAGGCAGGGCCAGACCGAATAATCCACCAAGTGTTTCCCAAAGCACACCCTCGCGCCATACCACCCTGCAGAGGCCGAGATGCTCTAAGGTCTGGCAGTTTTTCACAGAGACGCCTGACGACCGACGAACAGTGGTGTGCAACCTTTGTCGCGCCAAGATCAGCCGGGGAGCCACCACCAACAGCCTCACCACCACCAGCATGCGCAGACATATGATGGCCAAGCACCCCACAAGGTGGGACGAAGGCCGTTCACCGCCTCCGGTTTGCACCGCTGCCTCTCCCCCTGTGCCCCAACCTGCCACTGAGATCCAACCTCCCTCTCAGGACACAGGCACAACCGTCTCATGGCCTGCACCCACACCCTCACCTCCGCTGTCCTCGGCCCCATCCAGCAATGTCTCGCACCGCACAGTCCAGCCGTCGCTAGCGCAAGTGTTGGAGCGCAAGCGCAAGTACGCCACCACGCACCCGCACGCTCAAGCGTTAACCGTCCACATAGCCAAATTTATCAGCCTTGAGATGCTGCCGTATAGGGTTGTGGAAACGAAGTTCTTCAAAGCTATGATGGCGGCGGCGGCCCCGCGCTACTCAGTTCCCAGTCGCCACTACTTTTCCCGATGTGCCATCCCAGCCCTGCACGACCACGTCTCCCGCAACATTGTACGCGCCCTCACCAATGCGGTTAGTGGCAAGGTCCACTTAACTACGGACACGTGGACAAGCACAGGCGGGCAGGGCCACTATATCTCCCTGACGGCACATTGGGTGAATTTAGTGGAGGCTGGGACAGAGTCAGAGCCTGGGACCGCTCACGTCCTACCCACCCCCAGAATTGCGGGCCCCAGCTCGGTGGTGGTATCTGCGGCGGTGTATGCTTCCTCCACTAAAGCACCCTCCTCCTCCTCAACCTCTGTCTCGCAATCTAGATGTGTCAGCAGCAGCAGAACGTCGCCAGCAGTCGGTGTCGCGCGGCGTGGCAGTACAGCGGTGGGCAAGCGTCAGCAGGCCGTGCTGAAACTACTCAGCTTAGGAGATAGGAGGCACACGGCCCACGAATTGCTGCAGGGTCTGACAGAGCAGACCGACCGCTGGCTTGCGCCGCTGAGCCTCCAACCGGGCATGGTCGTGTGTGACAACGGCCGTAACCTGGTGGCGGCTCGGCAGCTCGGCAGCCTCATGCACGTGCCATGCCTGGCCCACGTCTTTAATTTGGTGGTTCAGCACTTTCTGAAAAGCTACCCACGCTTGTCAGACCTGCTCGTAAAGGTGCGCCGGCTCTGCGCACATTTCCGCAAGTCCCACACGGACGCTGCCACCCTGCGCACCCTGCAACATCGCTTTAATCTGCCAGTGCACCGACTGCTGTGCGACATGCCCACACGGTGGAACTCTACGCTCCACATGTTGGCTAGGCTCTATGTGCAGCGTAGAGCTATAGTGGAATACCAACTCCAACATGGGCGGCGCAGTGGGAGTCAGCCTCCTCAATTCTTTTCAGAAGAGTGGGCCTGGTTGGCAGACATCTGCCAGGTCCTTCGAAACTTTGATCAGTCTACCCAGGTGGTGAGCGGCGATGCTGCAATCATTAGCGTCACCATTCCTCTGCTATGCATCTTGAGAAGTTCCCTGCAAACCATAAAGGCAGCCGCTTTGCGCTCGGAAACAGAGCTGGGGGAAGACAGTATGTCGCTGGATAGTCAGAGCACCCTCCTGTCTATATCTCAGCGCGTTCAGGAGGAGGAGGAGGAGGAGGATGAGGAGGATGAGGAGGAGGGGGAAGAGACAGCTTGGCCCACTGCTGACGGTACCCATGCTGCTTGCCTGTCATCATTTCAGCGTGTATGGCCTGAGGAGGAGGAGGAGGATCCTGAAAGTGATCTTCCTAGTGAGGACAGCCATGTGTTGCGTACAGGTACCCTGGCACACATGGCTGACTTCATGTTAGGATGCCTTTCTCGTGACCCTCGCATTCAACGCATTCTGGCCACTACGGATTACTGGGTGTACACACTGCTCGACCCACGCTATAAGGAGAACCTTCCCAGTCTCATTCCCGAAGAGGAAAGGGGTTCGAGAGTGTTGCTATACCACAGGACCCTGGCAGACAAGCTGATGGTAAAATTCCCATCCGACAGCGCTAGTGGCAGAAGGCGCAGTTCCGAGGGCCAGGTAGCAGGGGAGGTGCGGAGATCGAGCAGCATGTACAGCCCAGGCAGTGCAACAGTCTTTAAGGGCCTGGCCAGCTTTATGGCTCCCCAGCAAGACTGTGTCACCGCTCCCCAGTCAAGGCTGAGTTGGCGGGAGCACTGTAAAAGGATGGTGAGGGAGTACGTAGCCGATCGCACGACCATCCTCGGTGACGCCTCTGCCCCCTACAACTACTGGGTGTCGAAGCTGGACACGTGGCCTGAACTAGCGCTGTATGCCCTGGAGGTGCTTGCTTGTCCTGCAGCTAGCGTCTTGTCGGAGAGGGTGTTTAGTGCGGCTGGGGGAATCATCACAGATAAGCGTACCCGCCTGTCAACCGACAGTGCCGACAGGCTAAGACTCATCAAGATGAACAAAGCCTGGATTTCCCCAGACTTCTCTTCTCCACCAGCGGACAGCAGCGATACGTAAGCAATACGTATTATGCACCCGCGGATGGAAGCTACGTTCTCTCTCACCATCCAAAACGGGGACATTTCTGCTTCATCAATCTGTGTCTAATATTCCTCCTCCTCCTCCTGCTCCTCCTCCTGAAACCTCACGTAATCACGCTGAACGGGCAATTTTTCTTAGGGCCACAAGGCTCACTCATCTAATTTTTCGAAACAATTTTTATATGTTTCAATGCTCTTAAAAGCGTTGAAACTTTAACTTGAACCAATTTTTCGTTAAACTGGGCTGCCTCCAGGCCTAGTTACCACTTAAGCCACATTAACCAAAGCGATTAATGGGTTTCACCTGCCATCTTGGTTGGGCATGGCCAATTTTTACTGAGGTACATTAGTACTGTTGGTACACCAATTTTTTGGGGCCCTCACATACAGTGTAATCATAGCAATTTGTATGTTCTTCACCTGCACTCATGGTACAGAAGTGTGTGTGGGGTTGGCCTACACTTTAGCTACATAAATGTAACTTGGGCCTTGGCTATACTGCAGCTACTGAAATGGAACTAAGACTGCGCTCCCACTATACTGCTGCTTCGGAATTGTTACTGGGGCCTGTCTTGAGTGCTACTATTGCTGACATGGAACGAAGACTGCGCTCCCGCTATACTGCTGCTTCGGAATTGTTACTGGGGCCTATCTTGAGTGCTACTATTGCTGACATGGAACGAAGACTGCGCTCCCGCTATACTGCTGCTTCAGAATTGTTACTGGGGCCTGTCTTGAGTGCTACTATTGCTGACATGGAACGAAGACTGCGCTCCCGCTATAATGCTGCTTCGGAATTGTTACTGGGGCCTGTCTTGAGTGCTACTATTGCTGACATGGAACGAAGACTGCGCTCCCGCTATACTGCTGCTTCGGAATTGTTACTGGGGCCTGTCTTGAGTGCTACTATTGCTGACATGGAACGAAGACTGCGCTCCCGCTATACTGCTGCTTCGGAATTGTTACTGGGGCCTGTCTTGAGTGCTACTATTGCTGACATGGAACGAAGACTGCGCTCCCGCTATAATGCTGCTTCGGAATTGTTACTGGGGCCTGTCTTGAGTGCTACTATTGCTGACATGGAACGAAGACTGCGCTCCCGCTATAATGCTGCTTCGGAATTGTTACTGGGGCCTGTCTTGAGTGCTACTATTGCTGACATGGAACGAAGACTGCGCTCCCGCTATAATGCTGCTAGTGATATGTTACTGGGGCCTGTCCTAATGCTGCGGCTGAAATGTTACGAATTCTGGGCTCTGCCTATACCGCTGCTAATGGTATGTCTCTGGGGTGTGGAAACAGAGGCTTCCCAAAGACATGATGGCGGCGAGGCCATTTCCCACCAACGCGGTTAATGTTAAGGTGCATATAACCACGGACACGTGTAGAGGACACGTAGTGCCTCAAAAACATCCCCCTCCTCCTCCAACAGGGAAAACAAACATTCTTGGCAAATGCCTTTGCATTGGTTCGTCTGGTGGCAGTCCAAGAATTTCACCTTTACCGACACTACAAGAGAGCCCCCCCACCATCCCCCCGCCACGGCCCACTTAATCCTGGCCACATTCCGAAAACCAACAAAATAAAACCGCGCTACTAGGTCCGCAGTCACCACCACATTACCACCAACGCGGTTACTGTTAAGGTACATATTACCAGTCTGACTGGGGCATGCAGAGACACCTTGACAGAATGAATAGTGTGTGGCACATAGGTTCCCCATTGCTATGCCCACGTATGCAGCTCCTGATGGCGGTGGCACAGGATTCTATTTCTCATTGCTTCTGTACAGCATTGTGGGCTATCGCCCCACCACTTTTAAAGAGGGTCGCTGCCTAGCCGTGCCAACCCTCTGCAGTGTGTGCCTGCGGTTCCTCCTCATGGCAGACGCACTTCTAAATAGACATGAGGGTGGTGTGGCATGAGGGCAGCTGAAGACTGCGCAGGGACACTTTGGTGTGCGCTGTGGGGGGGAGGGGGGGCGGTTGGGCAGCATGTAACCCAGGAGAAGTGGCAGTGGAGTGTCATGCAGGCAGTGATTGTGCTTTGTTGGAGGTAGTGTGGTGCTTAGCTAAGGTATGCATTGCTAATGAGGGCTTTTCAGAAGTAAAAGTTGTTGGGAGGGGGGGGCCCACTCTTGCCGCTATTGTGGCTTAATAGTGGGACCTGTGAACTTGAGATGCAGCCCAACACGTAGCCCCTCGCCTGCCCTTTCCGTTGCTGTGTCGTTCCCATCACTTTCTTGAATTGCCCAGATTTTCACACATGAAAACCTTAGCGAGCATCGGCGAAATACAAAAATGCTCGGGTCGCCCATTGACTTCAATGGGGTTCGTTATTCGAAACGAACCCTCGAGCATCGCGAAAAGTTCGTTCCGAGTAACGAGCACCCGAGCATTTTGGTGATCGCTCCTCTCTAATGTCTATGTTATTTGGATACTTGGTCCGGATCCGGGTAAGCTGGCAATATTTGGCAATATCTCCCCCCTAGTGTTAGAGGTTAAGTGTGTGCGGCAACCACATACTATATTACAAACTCATTAAAGGCCATGTACAATTTGCACTCTTGTTTTCTAATCATTGTGATTTTGCCAATGAATGAAATTTTTTGTAACTGCTTTTCAATAAAAATGTCTGCTTGCTTGGTTTCTATGCTTGTGTTGTTTTCCAAGGTACTACAGACTGAAGGATTGCAGTTTCTTTTAGGGTCAGCACAAAAACTCTGCAGCAAATCTGCCCTGTATGAACCCACATAATTACACATATTAGTAGAAGCTTTAATAAAAGATGACAAAGATAAAACAGTATTTTTCATTATCTAATATCCTGTCATATGTTCCCCTCATTTTTTTAATTGAGCATGGATCTGAGAACAGGAGGTAATACGGTAGATATGTTTCCAAACATGCTCATACCACAATCAGTAAACCAGTTTCTGTACATGTCCTCAGTCCATCTGTTACACTGTGTCTGTCTCTAGCACAATAATATGTCCCGGATTCATCAGGTTTCACTTCAGTGAGTTTTAAATAAACTTCTCCTTTATTTGTGTCTCTTGTTATAGTTGTACGTCCCTGAAGAGACTGGGCATAATATATGTTATTGTTGTAACATATTCTCCCCAACCACTCCAGGCCTTTCCCATCAGGTTGTCTGACCCAGTTCACACAATTCATGTTAGTGCTGTCAGTGAGGGAGGCACCGCTCACTTTACAGGTCATCTCCAGAGTCTCTGTAGGTTTCACAGTCCCAGGACCAGACACCTCTAGTGAGATCTGTGCAGTGACACCTTCAAGAATAAAAACCATAAGAATAGTAAATGTTAAAGTTTCAAAAAGTCAGAAAGATATCATGGTGAGATAGTTTTATTGAGACCCACATTGTAGTGACAGTACAGCACTGAGTAACCACAGGAGGGTCTTCATGTCTGGTCGGAGGAGTCCTAGAGAATCTCAGCTCAGGATCTGTGTGTACTGATGCTGATCAGTGGACATTTCCTGGTGTCTGCTCTCTATATGAATGTGATGTCATCTGCATACATTTACATATGTATTTTGTGCAAATGAAAGGCATCCACTCATATCAGAAGTGACCAGAAGGTGGGTTGGACAGAAATTCTGCCATTTTAGTCTTGGGTGTTTAACTTTTTGACATTCACCATGTGGTATAAATAACATGATGATGAATGTAATCTCTTGCTCAATGTGATGATGGCAACAAAAAATTGAGATTAAGGCCTCCTTCACACGGGCGACAAAGTCGCGCGATTTTGTAGCGTTGCTACGATGCTACAAATCGCATGTATGTGTAGCCCATGGTATCCTATGGGTTCCTTCACACATGAGATGTTTTATAGCATGCTACAAAACGACACCCAAACCTCGCAGGTCCGGCGATATGCCCGCAACACGCGAGGTTTTGTAGCCCATGTTTCTCTATGGAGCCTTCCTCCCTGTTGCATCGCATCGCACGAAAACACGGTTTGCATGTGATGCGATGCAACTTTGACAGTAGCAGATGCTACAAAGTCGCGAGATTTTGTAGCGTCACATGCGACTTTGTAGCGCTACAAAATCGCGGTATTGCTGCGAGAAAATCGCAGCGATATTGTACGGTGCAGCGATGCTATATCGCTGTGATTTTCTTGCAGCGATTTGGTGTCGCCCGTCTGAAGGAGGCCTTACACTGATGTTATACTACTTTTGAGCAACAAAAAGCTAAAAAAAATGCAATTTGTTTTAGCTTTAATAGTGGCCATTTAACCACTTGGATGCTTTGGTGAATGTTGACTGCAGCAACTAAATAGCCAGCTGGAGGTAGCCCCCTCTGGTGCTCCATCTGCTGCCTTGCCATACAATCATAGGTTGCCGATGGGTTTAAATGGCAACCCAGGTCCTAGTGAAAAGATTGCAGTTGGCTATTTGTATGTCATGGCAACCTGGGGCCTTGTGAATGCCCCAGGGCTGAAAATGGTATGTACTGCAATACTTCAATATTGCACTATATTATATAATACATTAAATAATATCTTTTTTATTTTTAATTAAGCTACAAAAACACCTTTCCCATTGATCATACAAAAAAAGTAAAATAAGAAACATGGTACCGCCATATTTATAAATGTCCAATCTATATTGCCAGAATTGTGTTTTTTGGGTACATCGCCTCAGAAAACTCAGTAACTGCAGATTGCCAAGTAAAAAGCAAGGTCTTATACAGTTACATCAAAAGAAAAATATAATAAGTTATGGGGACCAGAATATGGTGAGAAAATCTAATTACACTTTAAAAAAAAAAAAAAAGCTAAAGTATCACCCACACCATGTTTTTTTTTGCTGCAAGTGCATGCCATAAAAAGAAAATCCAAAAATCAATGCCACGATTGTTTTTTAGTGCGTTCTACTTAAAAATTCTAAAATGCTTTTAAATTAATTCTATGGTACATTAAATTAAATAGTATTATTCAAAAATGCAATTCACCCCGCAAAACACAAGCCATAAATCAGCTATGGTGAGGAACAATAACGTTATGGCTTTTGAAAAGCAGAAATGGAAAAAATACTGCTGGCCATTAAAGGTTTAAGGAAAACATTGTTTTGTATATTAGCACTGAGTAAGAAGAAAGTCTACCATCCGATAATACAACATTTGTGCATGACTGTCATGGATAGAAGCTGTCATCTGACAAATAAGTCATTGCAATATACAGGGCCACCATCAGGCATTTCAGGGCCCCATTGAAGTAATTTACTGAGCCCTTCGGGCCCCTCCTTTGTCAGGCCTGTCATTTTTTTTTCAATAGTTTCCACCATCTGTTGTCATCTAGTGACTTTTATTTTGCTTCTGTAGGGCATAGGCAGGGGACAGGTAATTCCATTCATTGTATTCCAAGGTGCAGGCTGCAACAGTCACTTAACCTCTTAAGGCTCCAGGATGTAAATTTACATCATGTTGGTTTTGAGTTTGTATGGAGGTGGATTGGGGGGTCAATCGCTCTCCATACAATGTGGATACCAACTATTTCTTACAACCGACACCAGCCCATAATGGCTCCGATCAGTACTGCCGCTGATCACAGCTGTTAATCCATTAAATGCCACCATCAAGTCTAACAGCGACATTAGAAAGCCCCAATCAGAATTCAGGGGTCCCGAATGACCCCTTACGATGAGATCATGGGGTTCCATATGGTTGCTATGGCAGCCAGGGGCCTTCTGAAAGTCCCCAGAGCTAACATTGAAGATTGCCTGTCATATTTCAGTATAATATAACACTGTAGTATTACATCATACTGCAGGAGCGATCAAACCATTGCAAATTCTTGTCCCCTATGGGGACTAAAAAAAGGGTCAAAATCAGTTTAAAAATGTTTTATCAATTATAAAAAAAAATAAAAGGTTATGAGATTTTAAAAAACAAAAACCTTTTGCCATGTAAATAATGAAAAAAAATCTTAAAAATCCCCAAACATATATTTGATATTGCTGTTTCCATAAAAGTCCAATCTATCAAAGTAATGCATTATTAACCCTCCAGGTGAATATCATAAAAAAATAAATAAACATCAGAATTGCGCTTTTTTGGTCACCCGGTTTCCAAGAAAAAATGTAATAAAAAGCGATCAAAAAGTCATATGTACTCCAAAATGGTACTAATGGAAACTACAGGACGTCCCACACAATGTGAGGTCTTGCACATATGTTGACAAAAAAAAAGATATTTTTTATTTTAAAAGTAGCGCAGCAAAATAAAGAAAATAATTGGGTATCATACTGACCCGTAGAATAAAGTTATCATTGTCATTTTTGCTGCAGTGTGTACACCACAAAAGCAAGAGCCCCCAACCCCCACCCCGAAGATGGCAGTATTATGGTTTTTTTTTTCCATTTCACTCCACTGAGATTATTTTTAAGGTTTTCCAGTTTGTTATATGGTACATTAAATGGTTATTAAAAAAACAACTCCCTCAAAAAAAGCCGTCAGACATTTAAGTTGATGGAAAAATATAAGACTTTTAAAAGTGGAAAAGCAAAAAAAAAAAACGAAAATCTAAAAAAAGGCTGTATCTTAAAGAGAATTAAAGGGGTCATTCAGGGCTTTTACTATTGACAAGCTCTTCCTAGGTTACAGTAGGTCATGAACAGTTGATCAATAGAGATCTGTCCAATCTCTTTGGATTTTATATATATATATATATATATATATATATATATATATATATATATATATATATATATGTATATATATATATATATTTTTTTTTTCCCCTTTATTTTGGGAGGTGGGGGAAGAATTAATTCTGCCATTGTTTTTACATGTTTGTTTCTTTTTTCTACAACAGGTTCACTATAGAGAGTGAATGAAATGTAACCATGATTTTGCAGGTCAATATGATTATGGTAATACCAAGTTTATATTGTGTAGTTTTTTTTGTGATGCTACTTTTCCACAATGTAAATAATTTAAGAATTGTATTTACATCACTGCATTCCAAGACCCACAACATTTTTTTATTTTTCCACCAACAGAGCTGTTAGGCTTTGCTTTTTTGCAGGATGAGTTGCAGTTTCCGCTGGTATCATTTGGGGGTATATATGACCTTTGATTACTCTTTTATTACTCTTGTGTTTTTTTCAAGGAAGATGTATGAAAAACAGCAATTCTGGCATTTTTTTATTGTTTTTGTTACATCGCTCATTGTGCGCGGTATAAATCTATTACTCGATTCCTTGGGTCAATATGATTATGGTCAGACCAAACTTATGTAGTTTTTTTTTCATTACTTTTACACAATAAAACACTTCAAAATCATTAACTATTTGGTATAACAGTCATTATATTGTTATAGTATGGGTCATTACAAAAATGGCAATATCTAATATGTTTATTTTTTTCCATAATAAAGGTGGTTTTGTATGGAGAAATGCATAATTTTTACACTTTTTAAAAATTCAATTTTAACTTGTTTTCACATTTTTTTCTTCCCTCAAGGGGATTTGAAGATGTGATCTGTTGTTTACTAGTATACTGCAATTCATAACATATGGAGTGCAGTGTAGTATATTTTTGACATCTCTCCTATGTTTTAGGGCATCCATGGAAGAAGTAGAGGCCTTTATCAGGCCTTTGACTGCAATAGAAATCCATCAGCACCCTGTTATTGTATTGTGAGATGCTGATGGGTGACAGGGCAAGCCCCCTGCCCCTATCAATGGCTTCCATGGCATGATCACTATTTATCACTGTATGGCCAGGATCTGAGGTTTAGCCACAGGCAGCCATTATGCTCTTACCAGCCTGGACTTTACTGCCGACCTTAGACAAGGCTGTCATGTTTTGAAGGTGGTCTAGCTTAAAACCCCTTAGTCACTGCCACAAAAACTTAATTGGTTGGTAACTAAAGTGCTGAAGAAGGTTGGAAACATTATGAAGCGTTTCTTTACAATAGAACACAATGTTCTTAGCAAATTGCATTTTCGTATTCTGCTTGCCTTAGCTTTAGTGGCTCAGTTTGGAGCCCTTGTGCCTTATCTCTCTAAATATATTGTGCCATTTTGTCTGTGAAAATGCCAGAACAAATAATTGCAGCAGGAAAGAACCCATTATAGTCAATAGGTTTGTTTATCGTCATTTGGATGTCAGCACTTCCACTTTTGCCATTGTTCGACTCTAAGCATAGACCCAAACAGCAGAAGGACAGACACCAGTGTGGATAAGCCCTTAGCTGAATGCTAGGTGCCCTAATTGGTTTGGGTTGCTGTACTGAGTTGCTTAAAAGGGGTACTAACATTCTAGACAACTTATGCTCATGTAATAGTCTGTGTGTGTCTCATCAATCTTGTAATATACTTTAATTAAAAATATGGTTTTACCATTGTAAATCAAGTTTGAGGTGGAAGCTACTAGTGATCTCGTTTCTAGCTCAATTGTAATCCACTACCTGTTGTTAGAGATTGAGCTTCTGTAGTTACTAGGATGTTGGGATGTTTTCTTAGCTAGGGGCTATCTTCACAGGCTACTGCCCTGCACTCACAGGCTGATAGATCTGTTTATATAGTGTCTGCAATCTCCACATCCTCTGCTTCTCCTGCTGTTACACTATATGTGAGCTCATTATATTGGGTTTATTAACCATTTCGTCAGAATGTCTCTGAATACCTTATGCATACAAGGAATGGGCATTCAGATACTGTCTCACTGATTGGACCACAGGCAGAGCAATTCAGCATGGGAAATGAGGAAAAGAAATTGCAGGACCGTGAACTACTGGAAAATGGTGGGCTTACAACACACCTCCTGCCTGAAGGTGGATGTCAAACAACAAGGTTACAGAAAATGGGGAAGACCACCTGAAAATCAGAACTCAAAAACATGAAATAGGGTGCAAACAGTCGCACATGAGCAGGTAAAGAAATGTTGTTATATTTTAGAAAACTTGCTGAAAACTCCAGGTATTCTTTAACAGCGTGAGAGATGCAGCCTTAAAGAACTGCCATTAGCTTAACTATCAGGAGTACTAGCATGCAGACAATTGTGAGGACAATTCTATTGCTGGTGGTGGGCTTCTGAAGGATGGCACAGCAATGCAGGCAGAGATGCTGCAATGAATAACTTTACTACATTGTAATGTAATGGGGGGTTGTTTGTATTTTATGTTTTTACAATACTTTTATGTTAGTATGCTACTGACATCTAGTGGCTGGTTAGAGCTATCTCATGACCAGCCACTAAGATTATGCTAAATTTGTGGTTAGCTGTAACAGTTCATAGTGAAAGGCAGGATGTGATGATGTGATGCTGCCTCATAAAAAAGTCTGAATGCCCAGAAGTAGTGTAGTGATAGGAACTTTGGAAGGCAAGTGGAAGTAACTGTTTCAGTCTCCGTCTCCCCTGAGCATAAAGCCTCAACAGTACCTGTTAGACGTCATTCACACCCCAATTGGACCTCACATTATCCATGGTCTCTCTCCCTTGGCATGCCTTCTGTAGAAAGTTGCAGCCAGTTTCAAATTTTTGGAATAAAACACTTACAGAATACTGTGCTGATGGTTTCTGCCCTCTGGTGATCAGGCCTCTATATGAGTAGAAAAAATATCCCTGCAGGAGAGCCCATTACACCAACCATTCCCTTACAGATGGAACTTATATGTATTCCCCACTAGAACCAATAAGCCCTTTCAGCACCCAAATACCACTCAGGGGCCTGCTATAATAAATGGCAGGATGATAGCCCCTATGGAGGTGGGAGCTGCATCTGGGGAGAATATTCCAATTGAAGGATGACTCAAAGCCCTGACAGAAGATGTCGTAACACAAGGGATGGCCTGCCCTGAGTTGTCTATAATCGGGCACCCTTTGGGCCTGCATGATATGTGAGAGTATTGGTTTCTGAATCTTACCTGGGAGGACGCCCAATTTGAACCCATGACCAAGGCTGTCTCATATCGGGAGTGGTGTTAGTGCAATAGCTACATTCCAGGTACATTTTCATGTGGCCAAATTTCAAGAGTTTATGTTTGAGCTCCAGGGAGCTTACAAATCACACACAGCATTGAATGTGATTAGAAGTTGTCTGTCTAGATTAGTGCTGTGTCTCAATTAATAGTGTTAAGTAAAGTAAAACATATTCTTGGGAAACTGGTCCAATAACGTCAAGGTCGACAGACTGGATTTCTTTAACCACTGCTGCAAGGCTAAGATATTATGTCTGGAATGCTCTAGTTAATGGAAAATCACAAGGTTTATGATATAACAGACAGAAGAGTTTGGGGTTGCCTCTAGCACATCAGAATAAATGTGTTGTGTTTGTCTTGTATTGCTGTCTTGACTGAATGAGTCAGATTTATGTGTATTGAGTGCTTGCAGGCATGAACGGGTTAATGCCTGGTCATGTCTGGAAAATGCGTCATTTTGTCTCGTGTTTATTTATGTAGTGTAACTAGGGCTTATTTTCAGGGTAGACCTTATATTTCAAGGCTCCAAACAAAATGTAGATAGGGCTTAATTTAGGATAGGTCTTATTTTTGATGGAACGGGGTATCTTTGCCAATATGTTTCTAGCATGCTTTCCCGCAAACAAGACCCTGTCTAATGTAGGGTTTTTTTGCCCCTAAAGAGGTACAGGGTCTAATTTTCAGAGGATGTCTTATACCCTATTTCCCCGAAAATAATCCCTACCCTGCTTTTTGGGGATGGCAGGAAGCATAAGCCCTACCCTGGAAAAAAAACATAGCTGAATTATATAAAAAATAAAAATACATTACCTAGCAGCCACGGTCCATGTCTGCCCTCTGGTCTCCAGTGAGCTTGCTTGCAGTCCTCTACCACCGACAGAAGATTGCTTTCTGGTATCGAGATTTATAAATCTTACCTCCAGAAAGCAATGGCTTTGATTGGTTTTCCAGCGCTGTCAACCAATAAATGCAGCACTTGATGAAACAATGCGATGGCTGTGATTGGTTCATCAAGCGCTGCATTGATTGGCTGTTTTTTCTTGAGAATCAATCAGAATCCTTGCATCCTGGAGGTGGGATTTATGAATCCTGGAACCCAGAAACGATCTTCTGTTGGCAGCTGAGGACTAAAAGCAAGCACATTTGAGCTCTGGGACCAGTTGGAGTACATAGCCCGTGGCTGGTAGTTAAATATAATACATAATCCCGCGTCATTGATCTGGCAAAAATTGTTCAGAACCCCAGCGGCTTTAACTACCAAACACACGCTTTCAGGGTTCATTTGAATAGTGCCCAGGAATTTGAAAGGCACATTTGACGGAACGCTGAGTACGCATGAGTCTGTAATTAAAGATTCTTCATCTGGTGTCCAACCCTCTGTGGGAAAATGGGTGCAAACATGGGTTGTCAGACCAAAACCCTCATCTGTGACAATTATGAATGAGGCCGTTAGACCTGAAAAACTAGGAAACAACCGTGGCTCTGGCAGGGCCAGCTGGTTGGAAAGAAGCCGCTGGTCCATTCTAGAAGCCCTAAAGATGCAAGCATCAACAGTGCTTCCACAGGCCCTGATATCCACTAGTACAAATTGGTACTCACTGTCAGCTACCGCCAATAGGGCTATCGGACTGTACTGTTTGTAATTAAAATATCTGGACCCTGACCGCAGCGGCTTCTTTACATGGATGTGTTTACCATCCAGGGCCCCAATGCAGTTAGAAAACTGCACTGATTCTTCAAATCCTGCAGCAATGTCTAGCCCTTGTGGCTTGGTGGGCGGTGGCATCAGACTTGCCTTAAGTCACACTCAAATAATGCAGTAGGTCCTCCTCACGATTCTCGCAATTATGCAGTGCCCCAACAAAAGCTCAAAATGCAATGAGGCAAAAGAGTTGCCAGTGACCAGCAATCTGTAAGAGGGAGATAGATAATATTTTAAACATGTCAAAAGAACAAAAGCAAAAAAAAAATTCTAGGCAACAAAGCATAAAGGACAATGCAGAAATTTTTTTTTAAGAGTGTCCAAAAGAGCAAAGGATGGCGCATAATTAACAGGGCACACTAACCATGGGAGCCCAAAGAGCTCCCATAGCTGCGGCCACACAGTTAAGCATGCCTAGTTGTGGCCACGCATCTAAGCTTGGATAGCTAAGCCCATAAAGCTAAGCAGGCCTAGCTGCGACTACAGCGATCACTCGCAGTGCATCCACTGCAGAAATCTGTATGTGCTGTGGACATAAGGCCTTTGACAGGGCTTCTTCTCTGCTTGTCCCATTCAGGCCCCTTTTCTATCTGTGTTAGGGCTTTCTGTTTCTCTGTTCCATTTTTGAAACAATGAACCTTAAGTAAAACGGGAATAAACGGATTTGGTCTGCTGCGCTATTTGTTCAGTTTAATAAAACAAAACCAATTAAAACAAAAGCAAACTGAAAGATTTCTGTTTGCTTTCCATTTTTTTAAAAACCTGTTGAAGTTGTGCTTAAGTAATTATGGCCAATGACAAAAAACACTGATGGTCTTCTCAAAGAGATGTTCTTTTGGAGAGGTATCACTGTAATTGTTCCTGGTGCTGTCTTCCTCCTCTCTTTTGCAGATTGTATCCTGCGAACGTCATACTGAAACCAAGAGTAATAAATACTGTAAGGCCGGCTTCACACGAGCGTGACGGGCTCTGCCGCGGAATATTCCGCAGTGAAGCCCGTCACGGCGCCCCCCAGACACCCCATACTTACCAGCGGAAGATAGCGTGAAGACGCTTCCCCGCCCACCGCCGCCGCGTCATGTGACACACCCACCGCGTCACATGACGCGGCCGGCCGTGTCACGTGATGCAGCCGGCCGCGTCATATGACGCGGCGGCGGTAGGCGGGAAAGCGTTTTCACGCTATCTTCCGCTGTGTTACAGCGGGAGAAAGCATGAATGGACGGCTTCCATTTACTGCAATGGAAGCCGTCAGCGCGTACACCCGCGGCAAATAGAGCATGCCACGGGTGAGGACAGGAGATTTCACAGTGCGGAATTCCGCGGTGGAATTCCGCATCGTGAGCATTATGCTATTAGGTTCAATAGAACCTAATAACAGCGGGCAACGCAGCGGATTTTCGCCGCGAATTACGCAGCGTAAATCCGTTCGTGGGAAGGAGGCCTAATACTGGTAATAAAACGCCAGCCACAAGTACTGCTTATGGTTCACTGCTAGTTGACAGGTTGTACTTCATCTTGCCATTGTTTGAAGTTGTACTGTAAGTCCAGGGGCGGTGCGGCACTTAGTGGTAAACTGCTAGTGATACCTGCTGCCGCTACCTCATATGTGACGGCATCTTTATAGGTGTAGGTCCTACAGGGTAGTCAATAGAATTAGCAAGTCCAGGGATCTTTGCTATGAGCCCTGCTGGGAAAATAAGAGGCATTATGCAAGAGAAAGACACTGTCTTTTCTCAGATATTGAGTTAAGGCTAGTCTGCCCGGTAACAGATCTCTTCTGATTGGGTGCTTAAGGTTATGGGGCCAGAGTCTGCATAACCTCAAGCTGCCAATTAGAAGAGAGCTGGGCAGACAAGCTTTAGCCAGAAATTTGAGGAAAGACAGTGCATTGTCAGTGCAGAGATTACATTGATTTTCTGATTCGGGGATTGAGTGGAGTTGAGACAAGCCCAAGAATGTGAGTCAGCAGGGGGAGAGAAAGTGCGGAAAATGACAGAAGTGGGTTGGTTAGTGGTCGGAGGAGGTAGAGAGTGAGATATTGCAGCACCTTAAAAAGTTACCAGAGGTCGGGAGATGGAGGAGAGCATCGGGAACAAGGAGTAGTGAGCCAACAGTGCCCAGAGTAGGAGTGGAGTCTTTCTCAACCAGTTGGAAGGACCAGTGTCAGGGCAGACCCCGTGGAAGCTGGACGGAAAACGAACTTCTCAACTGTGAGTGAGAATTGTCCCTGCTTAACTAGCAGATAGATGGAGAATATACAACCCTGCACTAGCCCCTTCATACCTCTACCAACAACTATCCAGAGCAACTCCTAGATAAATTAGACTGGAAGGGCGCATCTTCCCAAACGGAGTGAGAGCTAGAGAATCAACATTTGTTACTCTTGCTGTCAGAAATTCAGCTGAAGTTATTCTTAAGAATCTTCAAAGTATGAACTATTTTGTTAACTCTTCAAGTACTGAGTAAGCGCTTTACTTTCAGTTTACCCTAAAGTACGTGGGCTAGTCTCAATTATTTAACCACTGCAAACTCGAGTCCACCCTCAAAGATACTGGGTCGCAATCTAACATTACCCGAACTGCACAGAAGTTCACTGTAATCCCCCTACTGCAAGAGTAGCCATTCTAGGCCAAGTAGCCACCAACGTGACCACTATACCGTTAGTTCATCCACTCTGGCTACCTCTGCCCCCTTCTGCTCCTTGCATAAGTATATTATCCATCGCTGATAAAACTTGAACTTCACCCCTAATTGCTACTGTACACCTAAATATGCCACATCAATGGCAAGTCTTGATGGAGCCTGACAATTCCAAGTAAACTACAGCTGATAATGTAGGAGTAATAAGAATGGATGAGAAATATAGATCAATAAATAATTAAAGTATTTTCCATCATCCATTGCCCTGTCAGATAATCCCCTTGTCGCTTAAATGTGAGTAAAGGTGCATTTAGACACAAAGATGGCTTTTGAGCGATCATTTTGCATAAAACTACTACTTGGCAATAATGCCTATTAGTACCAATTAATAGCGTATGATCCGCTGGGAGCTGTATTCAGAGAATACACCACCCGCTGTTCTCTGAATAAATTCCCTTTGTTCTGCCGCAGGGCTGACGGCTGAGACAATGTAATCAGCGTTCCCTGAGCAGAACACAGCATGCAGTCCATCTTATCAGCTGTTCTGCCGAATTATGGATTTCACGCTGAACTGCAATCCATCGTTTGGCAGAAAAGTGAAAGATGGCCACATTTACACGCAACGATTACACTGGTCAACAACCAGTTACATCAGAGTGATTTTAGGTTGAACTTAGGATGGTGAATCCTAATATGGCAACGGTTTTGCTAGATTGGCTCTAGTTTTTGAGATATTGTTAAACTTAACAAAACACAGAAATTAACATGAAAAGTATAAGCTACTTACAAAACAGTATGAAAACCATACCAAATTATTGTAAAGTAAACATATTAAATATACAGTGACACTCTGGTTTCAGCTCAAAACAGAAAGCAAAATACTCTTCACAATTAGGGCGCCCACCCACTGGCGATTTTTTTTCCCTGCGAAATTCGCAGCATTTTTTTCTCTGCAGGGGTCTATGGGACTTCTAATGTTAAAATCGCGATCGCGCAAAATCGCAATTTACCGCGAAATCGCGATTTTGCGCGATCGCGATTTTAACATTACAAGTCCCATAGACCCCTGCAGAGAAAAAAATGCTGCGAATTTCGCAGGGAAAAAAAATCGCCAGTGGGTGGGCGCCCTTATTACAGTAAAAACCTCTGTGTGATTTGCTCCTATGCGTTGGAGATTCCAGCAGTAGTCTGCCATCGTGTGCCTGTCCCATCTTCCTTGATACCTTTACTTCATAACTTTGATGTCTTGATGTCTCCCCTTGCTCCTCACTGAAATCACCAAGATTGACAGGAAATCTATTTAAGTGGCTATGGAGAAAGTATTGATGCTCATATTAGCCCCCAAATTATGAAAGTTTGTGAGCATTAGAGATGAGCGAGCACCAAAATGCTCGGGTGCTCGTTACTCGAGACGAACTTTTCGCGATGCTCGAGGGTTCGTTTCGAGTAACGAACCCCATTGAAGTCAATGGGCAACCCGAGCATTTTTGTATATCGCCGATGCTCGCTAAGGTTTCCATTTGTGAAAATCGGGGCAATTCAAGAAAGTGATGGGAACGACACAGCAACGGATAGGGCAGGCGAGGGGCTACATGTTGGGCTGCATCTCAAGTTCACAGGTCCCACTATTAAGCCACAATAGCGGCAAGAGTGCCCCCCCCCCCTCCCAACAACTTTTACTTCTGAAAAGCCCTCATTAGCAATGCATACCTTAGCTAAGCACCACACTACCTCCAACAAAGCACAATCACTGCCTGCATGACACTCCGCTGCCACTTCTCCTTGGTTACATGCTGAACCCCCCCCCCCCCCCCCCCCTGGCACGACCCAGTGTCCACAGCGCACACCAAATTGTCCCTGCATAGCTTTCAGCTGCCCTCATGCCACGCCACACTCATGTCTATTTATAAGTGCGTCTGCCATGACGAGGAACCGCAGGCATACACTGCAGAGGGTTGGCATGGCTAGGCAGCGACCCTCTTTAAAATGGGCGGGGCGATAGCCCACAATGCTGTACAGAAGCAATGAGAAATCCAATCCTGTGCCAACTCCATCTGGAGCTGCACACGTGGGCATAGCAATGGGGAACCTATGTGCCACACACTATTCATTCCGTCAAGGTGTCTGCATGCCCCAGTCCGACTGCGGTTTTTTATAAATAGTCACAGCCAGGTACAACTCCCCAATGGGAATTCCGTGTGGACCCACGGCATGGGTGGCTCCCTGGAACCCACCGGCGCTACCTAAATATATCCCATTGCAGTGCCCAACACAGCTGATGTAATGTCATGCTTAATGCAGGTGGGCTTCGGCCCACACTGCATGCCCCAGTCAGACTGGGGTTCTTTAGAAGTGGACACATGCAGTTACAACTCCCTGTGGACCAACAGCATGGGTGGGTGCCAAGAAGCCACCGGCGGTACATAAATATATCCCATTGCAGTGCCCAACACAGCTGATGTAACGTCAGCAGTAATGCAGGTGGGCTAAAAATTAATTGGATTACACTGTAGGCGAGGGCCCCCAAAAATTGGTACAACAACAGTACTAATGTACCTCTGAAAAATTGCCCATGCCCAACCAAGAGGGCAGGTGAAATCCATTAATCGCTTTGGTTAATGTGGCTTAATTGGTAACTAGGCCTGGAGGCAGCCCAGTTAAAATAAAAATTGGTTGAGGTGAAAGTTTCAACGCTTTAGGGCGCCCACCCACTGGCGATTTTTTTTTCTTTGCGTTTTGCGTTTTTTCTCAAGAGCAATTAGAATTGAATGTACTCCTGTCCACTGGCGTTTTTTTTTTTGCATTGCGTTGCGTTTTTTAACATAGGAACTGTCAGTTGCATATGTGTCCTTATTTTTCTCCTAATGCACCCATGAAAGTCAATGGAAATTAATGGAAAAGCCGCGGCAAAAAACGCACGAAAATCGCAAACGCCAGTGGTTGGGCGCCCTCAAAGAGCATTGAAACGTATAGAAATTGTTTACAAAAATTATAAATTATATGACTGAGCCTTGTGGGCCTAAGAAAAATTGCCCGTTCAGCATGATTATGTGAGGTTTCAGGAGGAGGAGCAGGAGGAGGAGGAGGAATATTATACACAGATTGATGAAGCAAAAAGGTCCACGTTTTTGATGGGGATAGAGAACGATGCTTCCATCCGCGGGTGCAGCCTACGTATTGCTTAGGTATCGCTGCTGTCCGCTGGTGGAGAAGAGAAGTCTGGGGAAATCCAGGCTTTGTTCATCTTGATGAGTGTAAGCCTGTCGGCACTGTCGGTTGACAGGCGGGTACGCTTATCTGTGATGATTCCCCCAGCCGCACTAAACACCCTCTCTGACAAGACGCTAGCCGCAGGACAAGCAAGCACCTTCAGGGCATACAGCGCGAGTTCAAGCCACGTGTCCAGCTTCGACACCCAGTAGTTGTAGGGGGCAGAGGCGTCACGAAGGACGGTCGTGCGATCGGCTACGTACTCCCTCACCATCTTTTTACACTGCTCCCGCCGACTCAGCCCTGACTGGGGAGCGGTGACACAGTCTTGCTGGGGAGCCATAAAGCTGTCCAGGGCCTTAGAGAGTGTTCCCCTGCCTGTGCTGTACATGCTGCCTGATCTCCGCGCCTCCCCTGCTACATGGCCCTCGGAACTGCGCCTTCGGCCACTAGCGCTGTCGGATGGGAATTTTACCATCAGTTTGTCCGCCAGGGTCCTGTGGTATAGCATCACTCTCGAACCCATTTCCTCTTCGGGTATGAGAGTGGAAAGGTTCTCCTTATACCGTGGGTCAAGCAGTGTGTACACCCAGTAATCCGTAGTGGCCAGAATGCATGTAACGCGAGGGTCACGAGAAAGGCATCCTAACATGAAGTCAGCCATGTGTGCCAGGGTACCTGTACGCAACACATGGCTGTCCTCACTAGGAAGATCACTTTCAGGATCCTCCTCCTCCTCCTCTGGCCATACACGCTGAAAGGATGACAGGCAAGCAGCATGTGTACCCTCAGCAGTGGGCCAAGCTGTCTCTTCCCCCTCCTCCTCATCCTCCTCATGCTCTTCCTCCTCCTCCTCACCGCGCTGAGATATAGACAGGAGGGTGCTCTGACTATCCAGCGACATACTGTCTTCCCCCGGCTCTGTTACCGAGCGCAAAGCGTCTGCCTTTATGCTTTGCAGGCAACTTCTCAAGAGGCATAGCAGAGGAATGGTGACGCTAATAATTGCACCATCGCCGCTCACCACCTGGGTAGACTCCTCAAACTTTCCAAGGACCTGGCAGATGTCTGCCAACCAGGCACACTCTTCTGTAAAGAATTGAGGAGGCTGACTCCCACTGCGCCGCCCATGTTGGAGTTGGTATTCCACTATAGCTCTACGCTGCTCATAGAGCCTGGCCAACATGTGGAGCGCAGAGTTCCACCGTGTGGGCACGTCGCACAACAGTCCGTGCACTGGCAGATTAAACCGATGTTGCAGTGTCCGTAGGGTGGCAGCATGCGTGTGGGACTTGCGGAAATGTGCACAGAGCTGGCGCACATTTCCGAGCAGGTATTACAAGTGTGGGTAGCTTTTCAGAAAGCGCTGAACCACCAAATTAAAGACGTGGGCCAGGCATGGCACGTGCGTGAGGCTGCCGAGCTGCAGAGCCGCCACCAGGTTACGGCCATTGTCACACACGACCATGCCCGGTTGGAGGCTCAGCGGCGCAAGCCAGCGGTCGGTCTGCTCTGTCAGACCCTGCAGCAGTTCGTGGGCTGTGTGCCTCTTATCTCCTAAGCTGAGTAGTTTCAGCACGGCCTGCTGACCCTTGCCCACCGCTGTGCTGCCACGCCGCGCCACACTGACTGCCGGCGACGTGCTGCTGCTGACACATCTTGATTGTGAGACAGAGGTTGCGTTGGAGGAGGAGGAGGAGGAGGGTGGTTTAGTGGAGGAAGCATACACCGCCGCAGATACCAGCACCGAGCTGGGGCCCGCAATTCTGGGGGTGGGTAGGACATGAGCGGTCCCAGGCTCTGACTCTGTCCCAGCCTCCACTAAATTCACCCAATGTGCCGTCAGGGAGATATAGTGGCCCTGCCCGCCTGTGCTTGTCCACGTGTCCGTTGTTAAGTGGACCTTGGCAGTAACCGCGTTGGTAAAGGGCGCGTACAATGTTGCGGGAGACGTGGTCGTGCAGGGCTGGGACAGCACATCGGGAAAAGTAGTGGCGACTGGGAACTGAGTAGCGCGGGACCGCTAGCGATGGCTGGACGGTGCGCTGACAGACATTGGTGGATGGGGCCGAGGACAGCGGAGGTGAGGGTGTGGGTGCAGGCCAGGAGACAGTAGTGCCTGTGCCCTGAGAGGGGGGTTGGATCTCAGTGGCAGGTTGGGGCACAGGGGGAGAGGCAGCGGTGCAAACCGGACGCGGTGAACGGCCTTCGTCCCACCTTGTGGGGTGCTTGGCCATCATATGTCTGCGCATGCTGGTGGTGGTGAGGCTGGTGGTGGTGGCTCCCCGGCTGATCTTGGCGCGACAAAGGTTGCACACCACTGTTCGTCGGTCGTCTGCACTCTCAGTGAAAAACTGCCAGACCTTTGAGCACCTCGGCCTTTGCAGGGTGGCATGGCGCGAGGGGGCGCTTTGGGAAACAGTTGGTGGATTATTCGGTCTGGCCCTGCCTCTACCCCTGGACACCGCACTGCCTCTTGCAACCTGCCCTGCTGCTGCCCTTGCCTACCCCTCTGAAGACCTGTCCTCAGTAGGCGTAGCAAACCAGGTGGGGTCAGTCACCTCATCGTCCTGCTGCTCTTCCTCCGAATCCTCTGTGCGCTCCTCCCTCGGACTTACTGCCCTTACTACTACCTCACTGATAGACAACTGTGTCTCATCGTCATCAGCCTCGTCACCCACTCAAAGGTCTTGAGACAGTTGCCGGAAGTCCCCAGCCTCATCCCCCGGACCCCGGGAACTTTTCAAAGGTTGGGCATCAGTCACGATAAACTCCTCTGGTGGGAGAGGAACCATTGCTGCCCAATCTGAGCAGGGGCCCGAGAACAGTTCCTGGGAGTCTGCCCGCCCCTCAGAATGTGTCAGTGTAATGGAGTGAGGAGGCTGGGAGGAAGGAGGAGCAGCAGCCAGAGGATTCTGAGTTGCAGCAATGGACGGTGCAGAACTGTGGGTGGACGATGGATTGCTGGATGCACTTTCTGCCATCCAGGACAGGACCTGCTCACACTGCTCATTTTCTAATAAAGGTCTACCGCGTGGACCCATTAATTGTGTGATGAATGTGGGGAAGCCAGAAACGTGCCTCTCTCCTAATCCCGCAGCAGTCGGCTGCGATACACCTGGATCAGGAGCTCGGCCTGTGCCCACACCCTGACTTGGGCCTCCGCGTCCTCGGCCGCGTCCACGTCCTCTAGGCCTACCCCTACACCTCAGCATGCTGTATTACCAGTAATGCAGAAACAGAACGCTGTAATTAAATGTGTCGCTTATTGGCCTGTGTTTGGAGGCTGACTTCGCTTACGGAACGCCAGGAAATAATTTTGCGCAAGCCTGCTGTAACACTTAGCTGGCTGCGTATGAATGAGGAGGACTACTACACCCAGCACAGACCCAGAACGCTGAGGACAGTCACAGCCAGCCCAAATAGATTTTTTTCCCCAATTGTTTTTGCAAAGGCCCACTGCCTATATTCAATCAATATATCTCTTCTCTCTCTGCGTCACCACTTCTGGCCCTGGAGTATGTCAAAGAACTGCAGAGTGTTGCACTGTGGACTGCAATACAGCGGTGATTTAACAGCCCAGACAGAGCCAGGAAATAATTTTGCGCAAGCCTGCTGTAACACTTAGCTGGCTGCGTATGAATGAGGAGGACTACTACACCCAGCACAGACCCAGAACACTGAGGACAGTCACAGCCAGCCCAAATAGATTTTTTTTCCCCAATTGTTTTTGCAAAGGCCCACTGCCTATATTCAATCAATATATCTCTTCTCTCTCTGCGTCACCACTTCTGGCCCTGAAGTATGTCAAAGAACTGCAGAATGTTGCACTGTGGACTGCAATACAGCGGTGATTTAACAGCCCAGACAGAGCCAGGAAATAATTTTGCGCAAGCCTGCTGTAACACTTAGCTGGCTGCGTATGAATGAGGAGGACTACTACACCCAGCACAGACCCAGAACACTGAGGACAGTCACAGCCAGCCCAAATAGATTTTTTTTCCCCAATTGTTTTTGCAAAGGCCCACTGCCTATATTCAATCAATATATCTCTTCTCTCTCTGCGTCACCACTTCTGGCCCTGAAGTATGTCAAAGAACTGCAGAATGTTGCACTGTGGACTGCAATACAGCGGTGATTTAATAGCCCAGACAGAGCCAGGAAATAATTTTGCGCAAGCCTGCTGTAACACTTAGCTGGCTGCGTATGAATGAGGAGGACTACTACACCCAGCACAGACCCAGAACACTGAGGACAGTCACAGTCAGCCCAAATAGATTTTTTTCCCCAATTGTTTTTGCAAAGACCCACTGCCTATATTCAATCAATATGTCTTCTGTCCCTGCCTCACCACCACTACTGGCCCTGGAGTATGTATAATTGCTGCAGGGTGCAATGCTCTGCACGGCCGATATACAAAAAAAATAAATGTGCAACACTGCGAAAAGCAGCCTCCACACTACTGCACACGGTTAGATGTGGCCCTAAGAAGGACCGTTGGGGTTCTTGAAGCCTAAAATACTCCTAACGCTCTCCCTATAGCAGCTCCACCAAGACAGCACTTTCCCTAAAGTATGTCAGAATAAATCTGTGCCGAGCCGCGGGAGGGGCCGATTTTTATACTCGGGTGACACCTGATCTCGCCAGCCACTCACTGCAGGGGGGTGGTATAGGGCTTTAACGTCGCAGGGGGAAGTTGTAATGCCTTCCCTGTCTTTGTATTGGCCAGAAAAGCGCGCTAACGTCTCAGAGATGAAAGTAAAAGTAACCCGAACATCGCGTGGTACTCGTTACGAATAACGAGCATCTCGAACACGCTAATACTCGAACGAGTATCAAGCTCAGACGAGTACGTTCGCTCATCTCTAGTGAGCATGTTGTGAACCAATTGTTCGTAGTTGTGTGCTTTATGGTTCCCCAAGAAGTTCCTTACAACAGAGACAAAACTACACCAGACAGATGCTTCAATGTCAGTCATGACTTCACTGAGATTAGAATCGTTGATGGGTTTTTCAGATTTCAGGACCATCGAAGATTTATGCTTTCAGTTTTTCACTACTGAGTCCAGGGAAGGATTTGCAAAGGTACGTAAAGCAATTAGAATTTTTGTCCAAGGCCTCAACAAATTGCTTCATGAAGCCTAGCTTTATATGGAGCGGAGGAGAATTTTTTTTTTTCCCTATCAACCAAAGGCTCATTTATGATGTTCGCTGCACCAACTGTCATGTTTTCCCTTGAAGGCCATGCCACCTTTTTCCAATCATCTTGCTTAGCCCTACTATGCTACATGCAGATGAAGTATGGGTGCTTTGTGTATCCACTTTGCTACCCAAGCAGGATGTTGACCATCTTCAAACCAACACTAATAAGTTACTAGTGCTGATGATAACCAAGTTTCTGCAGAACCATCCTAATGTTGTTGTATTCTTCATGAAGTTTTGCTGAGTGGGTAAGTGGGATAGCTGCATAGTGATTACCAGTGTGTAATAGCACACATTTTAAGCTTATTTGATGAACACTCTATATTTTAAAAACTAGAGCCAATTTGTAAAAAACGATGGCAGATTTGTATCCAGCAATACCAAAATACCCCATATTTGTTGAAACTTTACTGGCACCTGGGAAAAAAAAAGCTTTTATGTTGGCCTTCGTTATCACTCAAAAGATGGCTTTTGAGCAAATTGTGAGTGATAATCATTGTGTCTAAATGGGCCTTAGTACACACATATCAAATAGATTTCCCAACATGTTGATACCACATTCAGTAAATCAGTTTCTGTACATGTCCTCAGTCCATCTGTTACACTGTGACTGTCTAGCACAATAATATGTCACGGATTCTTCAGGTTTCGCATCAGTGAGTTTGAAATAAACTTCTGCTTAAACGTCCCTGAACAGACTGGCCATAATTTTTGGTATCCTCATGACATATTCTTCCCAACCACTCCACGGCTTTCCCATCAGGTTGTCTGACCCAGTGCACACAAACCATGTTAGTGCTGTCAGTGAGGGAGGCACCACTCACTTTACAGGTCATCTCCAGAGTCTGTGTAGGTTTTACAGTCCCAGGACCAAATACCACCATAGTGATTTGTGAGGCAACACCTTGAAGAATAAAAACCCAGGAAATATTAAATCACAAAATGTCAGAAAGATATCATACTAATGAGATGTCAGACCCACATTGTAGTGACAGTAGAGCACTGAGTAACCACAGGAGAGTCTTCATGTCTGGTCGGAGGAGTTCTAGAGAATCTCAGCTCAGGATGTGTGTGTACTGATGCTGATCAGTGGACATTTCCTAGAGTCTGTTCTCTATATAAATGTGATGTCATCTACATATATTTACATATCTATTGTTAAACCAAGGGAAGTGAACCCCTCCTTTTATCAGGAGTGACTGGTTGGGAGTGCTTGACTGATATTCTGCAATTTTATTCTTGTGTCTTAACTTTACCATGTGGTATAAATAACATGATAAATGTAATCTCTGGCTTCATATGACTTTGGCAATAATAAATTGAGATTTCAACTGATGAAATACTAGTTTTAAACAATAAAAAGGTTTAAAAAACCCAATTTATTCCTGAATTTAAGCACTTGAATGCTGCAGTCAATATCGGCTGTGGCAGCTAAGCAGCTAGCTGGAGGAGACTCCTTTCTATTACCCTATCAGCTGTCCTGCAACACAATCATTGGTTGTCAATGGGTTCAAATAGCAGTGTAGCTCTTAGTGAAAAGATTGCAGATTGCCATTCATGCATCATGGGTGCCTGGGGCCTTGTGAACCCCCCTGGGCTGAAAATACAATGTATAGCAAATTTGAATTATTAGTACAAGTGATCAAATAATTGCATCTTCAAATCCTCTATGGGTACTGGAAAAGTCCTAAAAATAATTGAAACTTTTTTTAAATATTTAAAAAAAAAAAAAATGTAAAAAATAAACATTTTTCTTATTTCATATATAAAAAGCAGGGAAATACCAAAGGTATTGCTGTTTGTAAAAGTCTAAACTTTTAAAATATCATCAGAATTAGAGTGCACACCTACTGGCGTTTCTTTTCTCTTGCGCTGCGAGAGTGAGTGAAAACACTGACCTCGCACCACAAGAAAAATGCTGTGATATCGCAAGTGTTTTCAATGGGGCCAGTGGCAGCAGTGCTAGCAGTGCTAACCCCATTAAAAACATATGAAGAATATCATGGACTTCTTCCACAGCTGTGGCAGAATTCCAGCATGCTATCCTATTGCTTTCAATGGGGTTGGCGCTGGTAAGCGGCGGAGAGGTGAGTAAAGTTTTTTTGTTTCTTAAACCAGCTAGGGATGATTTTGAGGGAAAGGCATATATTTCAAGCCCTTCCCTGAAAATTATGCTGCGAGGGTTGCCACAAAACCACTGCTTTCAATGGGGCCGGCAGTAGCGCCGACCCCATTGAAAACAATGGGATAGCATGCTGGACTTCTCCCACAGCTGTCACCGGCTGGCTCCCCTGCACTGCTGTCTAGCACTTTCAGCAGGTGGGGATTTAAAAATTCCCACCTCCTGAAAGGGCTGTGCTGATTGGCCGAGCGCTTAGCCAATTACAGCCAGCGCTTAGCTATTCATCGATGGGCTTGAAGTATAAGCCCTTCCCTGAAAATCATCCCTAGCTGGTTAAAAAAATGAAGAAAAAAACTTTACTCACCTCTCCGCCGCTCAGACGCGTCCTCCAGCTGGCTCCCCTGCACTGCTGTCCAGCACTTTCAGCAAGTGAGGATTTAAAAATTCCCACCTCCTGAAAGGGCTGTGCTGATTGGCTGAGCATTCAGCCAATTACAGTCAGTGGCTAGCTATTCTTCGATGAATTGCTAAGTACTGCCTGTAATTGACTGAGCGCTCAGCCACTGGGTATGCGCCCTTATGGAGTTATTTTCAGCACCCCATTTCCTTAGAAAACTGAGTAACTACAGTTTACCCTGTAAAAAACAAGCTGTCACACAGCTCCGTCAATGGAAAAATATAAAGGTTATGGGGCTCAGAATATGGCAAGAAAAACTATTCAAATTTTTTTTTTTAAAGGTTCTTTTTTTTAAAAAAAGTCATAGAGCATAAAAAACTAAATAGATTTGGTGTGGTCGCATTTGTACTGAGCCACAGAATGAAGTTAACATGCGATTTTAGCTGCAACATATATTCCGTAAAAAAACTAAACCCAATAAGCAATGCTAATTGTTTTTTTTCCCCCATTACCTCCAAATTAAAAAAAAATCTAAAGATGTTTTCAATATATTTCATGGTACATTAAATACTATTGTTAAAAATACAACTCATCCCCCAAAATGGAAGCCCTCAGTCGGCTGTGTTGACGGAACAATAGAAGTGTACAAGGGAGTATAAAAACACAAAACTGCTAGTCATTACAGGGTTAAGGAAAACCTGGTTTTAGAACTCTTTTCCACGGGCAAATTTGTACGTGTTTTTCTTTGTCTGAAATTCATGTGCACAATACGCAGAAAATAGAACCCATTAAATGCCAATAGGTTGTTACACATTTCCCGATGTTGCAAGTGCGCAAAAAAATAAAACCTGCTCTATTTTCCTGTGCATTTGTGCACTAGAGGTCCCCGTAAATGTCTGGGGGGGCTGCGCAAAATCAAACGCAATATGCAAGGGGATGCGTGAAACATTGTGCAATTCCACAGGAAAAAGAACACATCTGAAACTCAATAAGCTAAATAGCCACTTAAATCAGGACGTCTTCATCCGCTTCGTGTAAGTGAACATGCCCTGTAGGTGCAAAAACCACAGTAAAATATGCAGATATGTGCGCAAAACTGCCTCGTTCAAAGCACAAATATGTTACGCTGAGGCAACTGTCTACTGAGTAAGGACAAAGTCTGGCATCTGATAATACAATATTAGTGCATGACTGTTATGGGCAGAAGGCCTGTCATTGTTTTTTCCATAGTTTCTACTGTCAGTGTCATCTGGTGCTTTTAATTAACTTCTGCAGTGCATCAGTTTTGGATATGTAATTAGATTCATCATATTGTAAGTTGCAGTGGTCTGGCAGTCTGGAGGTTAATAACGCTCCCTTGCTTTGCTCACCCAATTCTATGGATTCTGCTTTCTCCTTCTCTGCTGTCCAGTCTGTCTCAGGGCACTGCCTTGTCTGGGATCACATGTAGCTATTAGTGGTCACGGCCCTTTCCAGCACACTCCAGCAACAGCATTGGCATATTCATCATTACAATCAGAGCATGCTCCGAGTTTGCACAGAGAAGGGCAACCATGTTCTGCCTGTTCATCATGCATCAAGCATCTTCAGACCCAGTGATGCAAAATGGCCTGGGCATGCATTTGCAGCGATGTTTGATGCAACGATGAACGCGTAGAGCATAGCTGCCTTGCTTCAAGCATGATCGGAGTTTAATGACGATTACACACTTCATCAGCCAAGCTCAGCTCAGCAAAAGAACTGTATAATATGATTTATTTCCTACTGTAAGTCCTTATAAATAGCCTAAGAGTGACACCTAGTGTCCACTGTGAGCATTACATATGCATGGCACAGCACACTTTTACATAAAACAGTACACGGCAAAGCACTACATGTAACATATGTGTAGAGTATCTGTAAGAAGAGACAGGTTAAGGCTGCCTACAGAAGTGCATTGGAATCTCTGGTCAGAGGTTCCATGGTGGGTCCGGCACAAAATGCCGCAAGAAAAGGCCCTGCATGCAGCAAATTTTCTTCCAGTAAAATGCTGGGCAGATGAGATGAAAGCGAACAGATCCTATTACAGTCAATGTTCAATTTATTTATAAGACAGACCTGTTTGGCCAGGGAATTCTCCAGACGGAGCAGAAAAACGGAATCCCCACCACAGATGTGAAGGTAATGCTGTGTTAACAGTCCCTCATGCTTGCCAGGACCTTCATTCAGTACACAGCTCTGATAAGGGCGCAGCTCATAGTTGTAGTATATTCATCTCAACTACCCCCTTAGGCTGCATATGCATGAGCGCGAAACACACCTACATTTTCCAGTGTCAGTCAGCAGGTCATTGTGGTTGTAATTACCATTTTCCAGCTCACAATAAATAGGGGCAATGAGTTTTTATTCCAGTATTTTGTGCTTTATACATTTCATGTGGCAGCCCTGCTATAATAATGATGAGTCCTGGCATTGGTTCTTCATTTTAGATTTCTTACAGCGTTCGCTCTACAGTATAAATGATGCACTGACTTAATTTTGCAGATTAGTAGGATTACAGAGATAGAAAATGTATAACATTTTTTTAATGCATATCTACTTTTGCCCAATAAGAACCCTTAAAAAACGTAACTGATTTTTCTATCATCACATTAAAAAGCCCTAACATTTTTATTTTTCTATCAACAGAGCAGTATGAAGGTTTATTTTTTTGCAGGACAAGCGATAGTTTTGTATCATTTTGGAACCACCACAACCATTTTGTGGTTCATTCTACATTTTAATATCTGTTTGCTAGGCAATATACATAAAATTAGCAATTTTTAGCATAGTTTTTCTTTATATTCCATAGCATTCACCTTTTGTAGTGATACCAAATTTGTGTGTGGGGGGGGGGGGTTGCTTAATAAAGTGAAAGAGGATTTTTGAGGTTCTGTTTTTTTTTTTTCCTGAATAAATGACGGGCGATATCTGCCTGTGATTGGCTGAGTACCTCAGCCAATCACAAGCAGCTCTTTCAGCAGGCAGGGATTTTAACCTCTTCCCGCTGCAGGACGTAAGTTTACGTCCTGGCAGCGGGATACTTCCCGCAACTGGACGTAAACTTACGTCCTGCACTTACAGTGTCGCCACAGTGACTATCGCGGTGACACAGTAGTGATGTCTACTACGTGCGGGCCAGGGACCAATCACAGTGGTCCCGCTCCAGCGATCGCTGTGATTGGTCAGTGAAGAACTCACTGACCAATCACAACTCGGCAGCAGAAAGCCCGCTGTTTATAGTGTAGTCTCTCTCTGCAATCGTCTCACAGTGCTTTACAGAGATAGGGCTCTGTAAAAAATAAAATATAATAGCGATCTGTAGTGTAGGGAGAGTGTAGTGAGGTGTGATCAGTAGTGTAGTGTAGTGAGTGTGCTCTGTAGTGTGTAGTGTAGTGTAGTGAGTGTGCTCTGTAGTGTGTAGTGTAGTGTAGTGAGTGTGCTCTGTAGTGTGTAGTGTAGTGTAGTGAGGTGTGATCAATAGTGTGTGATCAATAGTGTGATCTGTAGTGTAGCTGGGATTTGTAGTGCAGTGAGTGATCTATAGTGTGTGATCAGTAGTGTAGTGTAGCTGGGATTTGTAGTGCAGTGAGTGATCTATAGTGCGTGATCAGTAGTGTAGTTTAGCTGGGATTTGTAGTGCATTGTGATTAGTATAGTAGTGTAGAGCATTTTGTAGTCCCCCTTCCTGTCATTAGTTTGTCAGTGTATCTGTCCGTGTAAAAAAAAAAAAAAGAAAAAAAAGTTCCTTTTGTGTTCCCATTTTATAGTCCCTCTTCTCGTCATTAGTCAGTGTAGTGTATAGTTTGTCAGCGTAGTGTGTAGTTTGTCAGCGTATCTGTCAGTGTAAAAAAAAAAAAAGTTCCTTTTGTGTTCCCATTTTATAGTCCTCCTTCCCGTCATCAGTCAGTGTAGTGTATAGTTAGTCAGCGTAGTGTATAGTTAGTCAGCGTAGTGTGTTCGTGTATTGTCAGCATATCTGTCAGTCTAAAAAAAAAAAAAAAAAAAGAGAGAGAAAAATAAAGTTTGTTCTGCATTTCTGCCCCCGTTCCCTGGTCACCCCATCCCAGTGAACCCGCAGTGTCCTGTACAATACATTTTTTTTCTGAAGTGCATATTACACTTTTATAATGGCCCGCAGGAGATATACTGCTGAGGAGGCGTATGCAATTATTGCCTCTGACTCAGATTCTGCTAGTGGGGATGATGCCACTTTTCTGGCATTCTCCTCCTCCTCCTCATCTTCATCCTCATCTAGTGAATCTGAACTACCTGTACCCCCAAGAAGGCGTCCAAGGACCGCTACTACTTTTTTATGTTTTTTTTTTCCGATGATTTTATTGCCCACATAGTGACCCAAACGAATTTGTATGCCCAGCATTTTATACAGCAAAATCCCACCTCCAGCTACGCAAAACCCAATACGTGGACCCCTGTGGATGCACTAGAAATAAAAAAATTTGGGGGTCTAGTGTTAACCATGGGTCTAGTGAAAAAGCCGACCATCCGGGCATACTGGAGTACTGACATTTTGTATCACACTCCTATGTTCCGCATGGCGATGTCAAGGACATGGTTTGAGATGATCCAAAAATTTTTACACTATAACGATAATGCAGAGTGCCCCCCAAGTGATCATCCCAATTATGATCGCTTGTATAAAATCAGGCCAGTAGTGGAACATTTTAATTTTAAATTTGCCCAGGCATATACCCCAGAAAAAAATATTGCAGTAGACGAGTCCCTGGTGCACTTCAAGGGGAGGCTTAAATTCCGCCAGTACCTGCCCAGTAAGTGGGCACGGTATGGCGTGAAATTGTACAAACTGTGCGAAAGTACATCGGGGTACGCACATAAATTCCACATTTATGAGGGGAAGGACACCAAAATTGAGCCCCCAGAATGCCCCCCCGTGCTGGGAGTAACAGGGAAAATAGTGTGGGAACTGGTGCACCCACTATTAGACCAGGGTTACCATCTATACCTGGACAACTTTTATACTAGTGTCCCCCTGTTTCAGTGCCTCGCTTTCAGAGGAATGGTGGCATGTGGTACCTCCTGAAAAAATCAGAGAAGCCTCCCTAAGATGCTGCTTGGGCAACTGTTTAGAAGGGGTGAGAGCCGGGCCCAATGCAGCGACAATATGTTGCGTGTCAAGTATAAGGACAAGAGGGATGTCCTTATATTGACCACAATCCACGGCCACAGTAGTACCCCCTGCCCAGTACGAGGTACCAGTACAGAAACCCCCAAGCCAGACTGTGTCCTTGACTATAACAAGTACATGGGAGGGGTAGATCTATCAGACCAGGTACTGGAGCCGTATAATGCCATGCGGAAAACACAGGTGTGGTACAAAAAATTGGCTGTGCACCTCGTACAGATGGCATTGTACAATGCCTACGTGCTGTATCGGGGTGCAGGCCAGAGGGGCATCTTCCTTGAATTTCAGGAAGACGTTATCAAGGCCCTAATATTTGAGGAACAGGAGGTGGGAGAGCAGCCCAGTACTTCTGGAAGCGAGGCCACGAGGATTGTACCAGGGCAGCACTTTCCCAGTGAAATTCCCTCCACTGGGAAGAAGGGAAGGGCCCAAAAAAAGTGCAGAGTGTGCTACAAACAAGGGATAAGAAAGGACACCATGTATCATTGCGAAACGTGCCCCACACAACCCGGCCTGTGTATAAAAAATAGTTTTAAAACATACCACACATCCCTGAAATTTTAATTTGACTGTTTCCCTGACGTTTTACCCCGATGTACTTCGCACAGCTTGTACATAAACCCACATGCCAAGTCCTTCCCTTCTGAGCCCTGTCATGTGCCCAAACAGTTTACACCCACATATGGGGCATTTCTGCACATAGGAGCAATTGGGTAACACATCATGGGGTACCTTTTCTCCTTCTGCTCCTGGTAAAAAAATATAAATCTGGGCCTAAAGCTGAACATTGCTGGAAAAATTAGAATTTTTTTGTATTCAACTCAAACTGTTAAAAAAATTCCTGAAACACCTATGAGTTCAAAACGCTCACTACACCCCTTACTAAATTCCCTGAGGGAACAAGTTTCCAAAATGGGGTCAATTCTTCAGGTTTTCGAATGTACTGGTACCTCAGGGGCACTGCAAACACCACATGGGGGCTGAAAATTATTCCAGCAAAATCTGCATTTAAAAGGTGCTCCTTTCCTTCTGAGCCCTGCTATGTACCCAAACAACAGTTTACGCCCACATATGGGGCATTTCCATGCCTGGGAGAAATTGGATAACGCATCATGTGGTACCTTTTCTCCTTCTGCTCCTGGTAAAAAATATAAATCTGGGCCTAAAGCTGAACATTACAGGAAAAATTGGAATTTTTCATATTCAACTCAAACTGTTAAAAAAATTCCTGAAAAACCTATGAGTTTAAAGCGCTCACTACACTCCTTAATAAATTCCCTGAGGGGACAAGTTTCCAAAATGGGGTCAATTCTTGGGGGTTTCAAATGTACTGGTATCTCGGGGGCACTGCAAACACTACATGGGGTCTGAAAATTATTCCAGCAAAATCTGCATTCAAAAAGCCAAATATCGCTCCTTCTCTTCTGAGCCCTGCCATGTGCCTGAACAACAGTTTACGCCCACATATGGGGCATTTCCATGCTCGGGAGCAATTGGGTAACGCAACATGGGGTACCTTTTCTCCTTCTGCTCCTGGTAAAAAGTATAAATCTGGGCCTAAAGCTAAACATTATGTCAGAAAATGGAATTTTTCGTATTCAACTCAAATTGTTAAAAAAATTCCTCAAGCATCTGTGGGTTCAAACCGCTCACTACACCCCTTAATAAATTCCCTGAGGGGTCTAGTTTCCAAAATGGGGTCAATTCTTGGGGGGTTTCAAATGTACTGGTACCTCGGGGGCACTGCAAACACTACATGGGGTCTGAAAATTATTCCAGCAAAATCTGCATTCAAAAAGCTAAATATCGCTCCTTCTCTTCTGAGCCCTGCCATGTGCCTGAACAACAATTTACACCCACATATGGGGCATTTCTAAAAACTGCAGAATCTTGGTAATACATCCTGAGTTTTGTTTCTCTGCTAACTCCTGCTGTTTTATAGGAAAATTGGTTTTAAATTGAAAATCTGTAGAAAAATTGAATTTTTCTAATTTCTGATGCACTTTGTTTAATTCCTGTGAAGCATCTAAAGGGTTAATAAACTTTCTAAATGCCATTTTGAATACTTTGAAAGCTGCAGTTTTTAAAATGTGGTGATTTGTGGGGGGTTTTGGTATACAGGCTCTTAAAATCCACATCTAAACTGAGTTGGCCCTTAAAAATTCAGATTTTGAAATTTGCTAGTAAATTTGAAAAATAACTGCTAAATTTATATACTTTCTGGAGTCTAAAAAAAATAAAATAACGCTTAAAAATTTATTGCAGTATAAAGCAGGCATATGGGAAATGTTAATTATTAACTATTTTGTGGTGTTTGTCTGTCTTAGGGTGCGTTCACACGAGCGCATATACGCGTCGAAAAAACGGCGAAGCGTAAATACGTCGCACAAGTGACTGTAGGCTTACAATGTTGTGGTTCACACGAGCGAAAGTACGTCGCGTATGTATGACGGGATTAGAAAATCGCAATGTACGCAACGTATATACGATGAAGTCGTATGCTAACGCGGCGTGCAACGTATTGGCGTGAAGGTGTAGCGAAAGATACAGCTGCGATGGAATTTCTCAATTACAATTACGTTTCGAAACAAACACCTGTGATTCACGGTTGCGAACCCTTTTTCTCTGGAAAGTCGTTTAGCTGCTGATTATGCGTTCACCTGGTGTTAGGCGGCGATTGCCCAATATAGCAAGGAGCTTTCAATGCGCTTGTGACTTCACCATTTTCGGCAAGGAAGGATTTGGAAGATGATGAACAGGTTGATACCGGCCGTAGAGGCGAGACCCCCCCCCCCCTTTGGGACACGCGGCACAGGCATTATCGGAATGTGTCACGAAAGGACGCGCTTTGGCGTGAAGTCGCCAAAGCAACGCATTCGAATGAGTGGTGGGCGGCCGGCACGCAGGATCGTGCAGAATTGGGTAAGCTTTGATTATATAAGTATTCGCCCAGTAAAGCATTTCGCTTAGAATAGTTGCAGCGCAACTGGTGATTTTTTTTTTAAACACACCAAGCCATTTTTTTTGCAATGATTAGCATTTCTTAGTCTTTGTTCTGCCGGTGTTTCCCCTCTAAGCTCTTCGGCAAATTCAAAAATGTTTGCTCATGTTGCGCGTAGTTAGCAATTTTACGCATGTATGTGCATTGTACAATAAAGAGGTGCAGCCAATGTTGTGGCAGCAGTACAACATCATAGCTAAAACATTTTGCGTTTGCGCTTGCCACGTTTCCTTCCCAATCAGGATTAATACGTGTGCAAAGAAAGGTTAAGTAAGCAGGTGATTGCCATAGTAAGCTTACATATTGATGTTTTTTGTTTTTGTTTGCTATCTGTGCAGTAGCCACCGTTCAGAGAAACTGGAAGTCAGCCCGCGACCAGTATAGACGCGAAGCGAGACAGACCCAGTGTGGCGAGCACCGTACCAAGAAGTGCTATAAATTTTCACACCTGTTGGGGTTTCTGGACATTCTGATGGATGTCGGACCGTAAGTTTGTACTCACACTGTTGTAACTGTATGTCCCTTTCTACTCAGTCAAATACACTGGATATCTGGCAGACCAAGGCAAAGTCAGTATGTCATGTTGCATTGGACAGTGCATTTCATGTGTCCTTTTTTTTTTTTTTCAGTCCGTTTCCATTTTTGCCCTGAACTATGTTGACAAAATATTACAGTGTTATGCCGAATCGTGAATCACTTCTTTCACACACTCCCTTCCACCCACGTAGCTGTCGCTGTCTTGTAATGTAATTGCAATTTGCTGTTGTGCGAACAGTAGTTCTCATTTCTGCTTGATGACAAGAATTTAACAAGGTAATGCAGACAGCGTAACGAAATAGAGCATTAGTAACATTCCAATTGCCCAGTCATGCAACACTTTACTAGTAAAGACTCAAACGTGTAAAAGTTGGTTAACCGCAAGTAGAGCAAGTCACCATGACATTACCAAAGAATAATATTAACTTGTGTGGCTGTGGGACTCAGCTCATGGCGGCGAGGTTTTTTTTTTTTTTCTTTCTTTCCCTTTAAAAACTGTTTACTAACGCCAATAGTTTTCTAGTAATTTTTTCCAAAAAAAACATACCCACTGTTCATAGTGTAACGCTACTTTGCCTTGTTCAAAACACTAATGTCAATTGCACGTAGTGATAATGTGTACGCAACAATGTTGCCAGCACTTTTGCATATCTCAAAATGTTTTTTTTCAGCCCGTTTTTTAGCACTGTACAGTAGTTTAGCCGCGCTTCAGCAACTTATTAATAAATCTTCCAACAATGTCATGTAATTGTGCACCAATCACTTCTCATTTTGCCTTCCACTTGCGCAGGCCTTTTACTAACCACTTTGCCCAGCTGCTCATGCATCTAAACCTTTTTTGCTCTCCACTCCTTTTTTTTTTGGCTTTTGCCTTGCATTAAATTTAGGTACTATGCTTTGGGTCGGGTTAGGGCACTCCGAATTGTAATGCTAGCCGTTGCATTCAAATGCATTTACAAAATGGCTATAAATCTACGCGCGTGCTGCACAGGGAATTCCCTATCAAATGTCACACAAACAGTAATCTTCGAAATGCAATCTGGGCTCGCTTGTATCTTAGTATACATTAAACTGTGAACCTCATCGCGCGTAGAACATTGTTTCTCGCATTGCGTTTCTGCGAAAAGGCATTAGCAGGACCTCTAATGTTACTGATTTTGTACATAAATTTTTCTTCCATTAACTGACACAAACTGCTTTTTTAACATGTAAAAGGGGACCCAAAAAAGGACTAATTGATCACCTGCAATGAGCCACGAGTACACATTAACAACACAGTTATTTGTACATTTACGTGTCTCATCTTGACTTTACCGATAATTATCCTTTCTGTCCTTCCTCAGTGTTTCAACCAATTTGCCTGGCACACTGGACTCCGCTTCAGCAGTGGAGGAGGATGTTCAGCCCTTGGAGCGCAGTAGGACTCAAACCAATGTCCAACGTGATCAGAGAAGGCGCGCAGCTAGTCGTTCAGCCGTGAGCTCCGATTCTGAACCTCCTGCATGGGGAGCATTTCGTGACGGTGGAGAGCAGGGACTGGACCCGGATCATGTGCAAGTGACCCAGACGCCTGGCAAGATGTCCCCGTGTTCGCGGGTTGACCATGCAGTTTTAGGTTACCTGCGGGGGCGGGAGGGCGCGGACTGGGCAGAGCTCTATTGCGCGTCTTTGGTGCCCAGTTTTCGCGCTCTCCCAGCCCATCTGGTTCCAAAGATGAAAGTGGCCGTGGAGACTCTATTTGAGTCAGCAATGGGGCCTAATCCCACCGAGGAGTGCTTTTGGTTGCTGGCTCACTGGACTCTCCACGGCAGCGGACGTTACCCCAGTCGAGGTAGCTATTCATCGGACCAGACTGTGAGACCTGTCAACCCGTCTGAGCACGGGGCAGAGCCAGTGTCTGACTACTCGCCTTTCTTGGAGGGTCTAATGTCGCCGCTACCACAACCACCCAGCCGTACACCCCAGAGTAGTGTGCCTGTGTTGGAGCCACTTCAAAGCGTTTCAATAGCTGCAACACAAGCAAACCAAAGCTGCGCTGACAATTCGCGCACAACTGCAATGCTTCCTAATACTAACACAGGACTGCAACTTCAATTGCCAAATGTTCAAACGGAAACCTCACTCATTACTCCCAAAGGAATGGAAGACTCTATTGTTTGGGGAACTCCGCCACGCATTAAATTGCAACGTAAAGCTGCAACCCAATCATCCACAGTCACCCACGCACGGCATGGCTGGGAGACAACTTTCAGTGATGACAATATATCATATAGCAGAGTTGTTTCCAAGAAATGACACACTGTCATGCCTAGCACTAGTACCGGCAGGGCAGCTTGCTCTCCCGGAGTACCACGTGAACAAAGTGCCATACAACAAAGACCATCTGCATCTGTGACACTAAATGAGGATGGGAGCAAAAGAGCCCAGTTGGGAAAAGTGCATCGGTCAAAAGTTTTGCAGAAATCCTCTTTGAACAAGCAGAACTTTTTACGGGACAGTGCCCCTCTCTTTGATTCTGCTTCGGAATCCAATGGCAATTAAGTCAACACATTGGCTGTTCTATGAACTTTGCTTGTATATGCTTGAAGGCACGAAAAACCAAGCCAAAAAATGGTTGTCTGAAGGGGGTACTATTATTTCGCAAGACACTCCACCGGGGGGCTTTGCATTCAACTCCCTATTGCAAGTGTTAAAGTAGCGTAGTGTTATATGCTTATAATATTGCACTGAAATCTGTTTTTTTATTCTTCTCAGTAATTATCCACACGGTAAGTAAATAATATGTTTAGGTAAAAGCAAATGCATTTCTTTTGTCTAACGAAGCAAACGCATATAAAGCATCTTAAAAAAAAATAACAAAAACCATATAACTGTATACTTTTATTTATTCTGTGTCATGTAGAGGGATAATATTCCATTGACGCACTGTCTGTGCCATTACATGTATCTAGCATTTCAACATGGCATGGATCATCCAACAAATCCATTGGACAAAATAAACTGTGGCGGCTTTCATTTTTGGCGAGAGACGTCAAAGGCATAACGCCGGTAGCATCGTGTACATGCAAACATTACAGCGATGTACAATGGGGAAAAGCACAACCAGATAGACAGCCCAGCACCTTGTAACCCAACAGGCTGCTTACGTGTTTGTAAACCAGGCATTGGTTAAATTGAAAGAAGCGTTTTGCCTTTTTTGTAACAGCACCAATGATTTGGCCGTGTTGGACGCACAACATGCATTACTACATCGCTTTTCACAGGACTACGCAACACTGATCATGTTAGCGGGGCTAAAGAAGGACATGCGTTTGAGTATTAAGCGAAATTCTGTAGAACCAAAATTGCATCAGCTTCATTACAATACGCTAAGACATTCACATCATGAATGATTATGAAGCATCACAGTAACACTTTCACTACTTTCAAAGGGATAAGATCATTGAATCTATTCCAGTTTATGCACTCCGTCACTTAGGGGCAAAAGAGTTATGTTGTGTTTTCCAAAATCTTCTATGTCCCGTCTCTGACAATTTGCAATGTAATGCCTACATACCTTCTCCTACATATATTATTTACATACAAATCTTGTATCAAATATGAAGTGTTGGAAAAATCTTGGAGGCGCCTTTCACTTGACAGTGCTCTATGAGCCGTTCTAGCTGTACAAGAACACAGTGGAAGTTTAGCTAATGTGACTGCCACTGCCAATTCCCTATGCCAGACGTTTCCAGTGGTTTTTTGGACTCTAAGTGCACGCATGTTTACCAAAAAGAGAGAATTATGTCTCTCCACAAAATTTTGTCTACCAAACTCGTAGCAATAGCAGTTAGACATTTGTGTGCCACCCTTTCTTGGAAAAGACAGATACAGCAAACGCAGAAATGTTATTATTTTTTAAAGGAACAGCAACACTTTATTGACTTTGCAAACAAAAGTGCTGCAATGCTGCACTGTCTGCTCCTTGAAGACCTGAAATAATGTCCTTGTTGATGGAAAAACACCAGGGAAAAAAGGCGAGGACTTACATGTTTTTAAAACAAGTGTAAAAGCGGCGTCGGTTTCAATACAACTCAAAGAGTACTTCAAATTTCTACTTGAAGCATTGCTGTTGATTAGAGATGAGCGAGCGTACTTGGAAAAGCACTACTCGCTCGAGTAATTTGCTTTATCCGAGTATCGCTGTGCTCGGGTCTGAAGATTCGGGTGCCGGCACGGAGCGGGGAGCTGCAGGGGAGAGCGGGGAGCTGCAGGGGAGAGCGGGGAGGAACGGAGGGGAGATCTTTCTCTCCCTCTCTCCCGCCCGCTCTCCCCTGCTCCCCGCTGCGACTCACCTGTCAGCCGCAGCGGCACCCGCATCTTCAGGGACGAGCACAGCGATACTCGGATAAAGCAAATTAATCGAGCGAGTAGTGCTTTTCCGAATACGCTTGCTCATCTCTACTGTTGATGCATTAGGAAAAGTATGCTATTGCAGGCAGTTACAATCATATTATAAGCATTGATGCTTGCTAAATGAATCGCTGCAGTAATTTCCATAAATGGTTGCGTTCTTCTTCACCACAAGAACGCATTGGCACATATCTTCAAAGTTGTGCACACCATACATAATCATTGTGTTTGCTTGCCCTACACCTTCTGCTGCTTCTCATTAGAACCTGCAAATATATGGGGCATATTACATTCTACTGGTAGCAAACAATAAAGGATTCTATACATAAATAGGCCACAGCTTATTGACAGGTCTTCTGGTTAGCACACTTTATTAACGCAAACCAATGTCCCTGTTCCACACCATCTACTTGGGTTTTCTAGGAGGCCTACTGAAATGTTATATCTCTGCGCCACACGTTGGGCTGCACGGCCACCTTTATACACTAGCCATGTGTAGCACTCATATCATTGCCTGCCCTTCTTAACTCATTTCAATTCACCGGTTGTCTGTGGTATGGAAGAGATAATGAAGTCAGGCAGCGTGGCCCCGGGTGGAAATGGAGTTCTTGCACTGCAAGTCTGATTGCCTCGTAACACAGCTTGCATAGCTGTGCATAAGAATTAGCAGAGGGCAATAGGCAGGAGTTTATTGTTCGCTACAACATTTTCCTCCATGAAACTAAACCGCATCTTCCCTTCAACATTGCTGCTGTGTTCGCGCAGCCTCTCACTAAAAGCGCCTTTGCCAGGGCATGACGTCAGGTGAGACGTGCGATGCGTTGGCCGACAGGCAAAGCAGCAAAGACTATTGGTCGCCGGGCCCTTGTCACTACGCAACCGTCTATGCTCGTGGTCATCTTCAATCTTTTATCGCTACCTTATGACCACCGCATACAGCCTCTATGCCTACATGGGGCCAACGCAACTGTTCGGTTATCTTGTTTTTGTTCTATTATCCTCTATGCACAACAAGCAACAACCATAGAGAAAATGCAGGTCAGCACACATCATTAATTGTGCACATAGCAGCAATAAAAACAGCAAAGGCAGGATAGAAGCAAAACTTTTTAAATAACAAGATTTAGGCTCTTGCAACCTTATCCTACGTATTCAAACAGCATAACTGTACAGTGTTAACATGGAGACCCAAGAAATCAGTACACTACATACTGCAACCTTTGGGGTCAATACCCTGATTTAAAAACACCCCAAAAAACACAAAAAAACCACAACTGCAGAGCATGATGCAGTGCAAGGGGGAAAAAATGCTAAACAGCGCTAGAAGTGCAACACTAAACTAGTGCAGAAGGGTGTACTAAGCATCAAGCCACAATCGAAGCGCAGGCTTTAGTGCAACTAATGGCTTCTACAACCATGTGCCGACTGTTTCTTGCCGCCACTGTTTGATATCGTATACAGTTTCTAAAACGGTATGGATAATACGTTACTGGGCTGGCAACATAGCTGTGCATGAGACAATTAGCCTCCTTAGGCGATCTCCTTCTTCGGCATCTGTGTCAATGGTTTGACCTGTAGAGGATAGAGAAATTCAAGGATCAATTTGTTCTGTACGCTGTGAAACGCAACGGGAACACGCTATTCTCTTAGACTACCATAGTACACCATAGTACACGCCAATAGAATGTAACGTAACTTCTTCGGGATTGCTTACAGCCAAAAGGGAAAGCTACTTACTCAGTTCAGGTTTGCCTAATTGAGGAAAAGTAATAAACTGTACTGCGTAATGCGGTTTTGCGTACAGTTTGCTGCTACAATGTTGGATTGCCCAACTCAACGTATCATCCATAGATGCACCCAAAATAAGCTGTCCTTTGGATAGTCGTGTGAGGGTGTCTGCATTAATATTATTCCATTGCAATGAAAACAGGAAGCAAATATAGTTAGGTAATTTTTGAAGTGCTAATAGTGTAAAAACGGAAACAACAATGCTTCTGCACGCACTGCTGAAGTTATGGAAGTGTACGCCACGCTTTTTCCGGTGTACACAGTATCACCTGCTCCTTGAAGCGTGTAAAATGGGAAATAGTGCAAGTAGTGGCTAAGTTGCGAAGTGAATGAACAGTAAACGGTTAGTTGCGAGGCAATTGTGCAGCTCAGTAAGCATTACAAAAACTGGTGTAAAGTCTTGCAAAGTGCAGAAATGCTTTTTGTTAATACGTTTACTAGATCTGCACAGCCACTGTTAGTAGTACGGAAATAGGTAGCTAGTCAATGTGCAGTTTCATTGTCTTAACACGGTAAAACAATCAAGTGCGCGTCACAACACTACCAACAATGATACTTTAAAGTCACCCTTTTTGCATTATGTGGGAATAAAGATGTGCGCCTCTCCACCACAGTATTTGGCATGTTATTGACAGATCCTGCTCAAACTGCCTTTATGTTGGTTTTTTATCCGCCAAATAGCGTACTTCTCTTTTTTTTAGTGTTTCACATGATTGCAATGATGGTGTTTCACTACTGAAAGAGATAGATGTAGAAATTCGACAGGTTGCCTGCGTAAGTTACATTCCAAGTATGTCTCTAAAGTGCATCTTGCATTGGCAAAAATGAGGCACGAATGTACGCGCTGCAGTACTATAAATACCAACGATTTTCAGCTCTTATTCATTGCTTTCAACAACAAAGCATTCGGTGCAGTTGTTACAGTAACTATAGTGCAATGTATGTCACTGTCCTGATGCATTGAGTTTCCAAGTAGGTTGCTTGGATTATTTGTACCGCTGCATTTCGACATTAGTTAAGGGACAGAAATGCTGGTTTTGCAGTTCTTTCTTTCACTGCCGGAACTGACATTTCGCGCGTAAATCCTAAATGTTTTGAAACGTGCGTTGCATTAAAACTCCGAACAAGCTGTCCTTCCGACATATGAGACTGGAATGTCACAGTCAACTGGTAGTCGCCTTTTTGTATTACCAAGCATTGGGCTACAGAGTTAGCGAAGCCATCAGTTTTGCTGAAAACGATGCATTACTTAGCAAATATGTTTAATTAAACCTTTTTACATGTACACATTTCTAGTGCAATAGCTAAATTGACTCGAGGGTGCCGTAAAATGGGTAGAATAGCAGAAAGCATTTATCCTGGAGTACATATCTTTACTTACTAATGCGGTGAGGGTAGGGCATTGCATCAGTAATACAAGCTTGACGACGATGGCCGACCGGTATATGCAATGGTGGCGTGTCACCATCTGTATTGGGTACCATTGCTTCAACTGGCGGCATGCTCCCCAAACCTGAAAAACATCAAGCGCTTAATGGTGAACATAAAGTACCAGAACCGTTGTCGTCTGCTTAATCGTTACTCTTCCGCATTGTCAACTTACCCTCCAAATGTTCCATGGCTTTTTGGCTGGGGGGGCACTTTTTCTGCCTTGGCCAGTCCACCGGTTGGGGTTGGCGGGCAGCGTTTCCCTTCGAATCCTTATGGGCTGCACTTGCCGCTAGAATGAAGACGACTGAGATGTTAGAGACTATTAGAAATACATATCTTGATAGGTCAAGTATAGATGTCACGTTACATTTTCCAGAATTTTGCTGCAGTCTTAGCCCCAAGTATACGCATCAAACTTTAAACAAAGCGCTTTGTATCATTCGGCCATAAGTTATCTGTCAGGTAACATTAGAATATTGTGATTAATACTTAAAAACACTTTCACAACTACAGTGTGCATAGTTGTTTCTGGAAAGGAGTGGCTTGCATGTTAGTTGAGGACACGTGCAAGGGAGCCTAGCTTAACTGATCTAAGCATTGCAAAAAAGTGATATACTAAGTGTTAGTCTCAAGGGCGATTGTTACAGTTTGCAAATAAACCTTTATTTTGCTAGTACGAATACGTAACTTTCAAAAATCTATAAGGCCTTGTATTCCAACAATTGTAAAGAAACATGTATGTCTTACGGTGCAAAGGCTTTGCATTAATTGTGTAGCTACAGACTGCAATGGGACAAAGGCAAACCATTGTCATGTTGTAAAGTTACTCGGTGAACGCATGAGCATTCCAGCCAGTACAACTTGAAAACCATTTAATCTTTAAGTCCTGTGCCCGAAGGAGGTGGACAGATACAATGAGAGTAAGTTAACCATTGAATATTTAGAGAATGTCAGCGATGAGGTTTCCAGTACTGCTTGACAACGCAGAGCGAGTCCTTTGCGGCTGCAGTGCGAATATTCATGCAACATGCGCCTTTTAGCTCGAACATTTCTGAAATTGTCGCTGCGCTGCTCAGGTCACCGAAATATGAAGGAAGCTACTATTGGTTCGGTTACAAAAAGGCATCGCCTACAGCAGGCAATGACAGTGCACTGACCTTTCTGCCGTTTTTTTAGTTTCCTGCGAATCTCGCGCAACACGATCGGTGACTTCTTTTTAATGTCGCACCATTTCTTTTGGATTTGAATGGCGGAGCGCTGAGTACCATATCGCCGCTCCAAACTGCGGACGACTTCGGCTAGAATTCTGCGCTTATGTGCATTTGGTTGAAGATAAGGACCTCTGTTCCCGTCGTAGTCGCGGAGGTCCATTAGCCTAACGATTTCGCGAATTTCGCGGGCCCCAAGGGGCGCGCATCGGGGTGCCATGGCTTGCTGGTCCTTTGCCCCGGATATGGAGGCCTCTGTTTCTTCCGGTTATTTCCCGCGCTCTGCAACAGAGGTGGGGCCAACACTATTTACACGCCCTCTAGGCGCTGCCTAGCGAGCGCACGTTCATAGAGCACGTGCACCCCCACAGCTAAGCGACTCCAGTCGCATTTATTCGTTAACCCGCGCAAGCGATGCGATGCCTGCATTTTGCGAAAATTTGCGAATCTATTTAGGAAACGTTGATGTCTTGCAATTACTGTTAGGACAGCAAAGTGGCACTTTCAATATAAGTTACGCTATAAGCTAGTGCATGCGCAAATTACGGTGGGCAAAGCGTAACAATAAGTAGGCCTACAGTTGTGAATTCTTTATACAACCCACGACCATTCATTGTTACATTACTTTGTTTCATGCCTTTCGTTACACTGACAAAGTCTGAAGTACTTTGTATTAATCGCTGTAGCTTTGCGTACGTGTGTTGCGCGGATAGCTAACGCATAGCAGAGAAAATGTGATAAGTAAGTATCCCACACTGAATGCACAAAGACGATAATAGGAGGTTTCCAACGCAGACGTAGTGTTTATAATTCTTCAGAACTGTTCACATCACTATGTATATTTGGGTACTTCAAGTGTACTCTGGGCCTTCATTCTCCTTTGAGGTGTGACACTGATTTACGGATGTGCTTTTTAAACTGTGCCTCCAATTTTTTCTACTTGCGGCGCCAAAAACAAAAAACCCCTGCAAAACCACACGCTCTTGACAGCATTCGTCACGCAGCTCTCGCCGCAACTGTTCACTAGGGAAATGTGAGTAACAAACTTTCGTCAATATTATAAACTTTATGACGGAGTAAAGGGGGCCATACCTGATGCCGAATGGCGATAAGCGCCATATCTTTATGGAGTGACCACATTAATGCAACGCCGCACCGGAACAGAACAGACATTGCCGGAATTACAACACAAAAAGGTCCAATCGAAGGGTGGAAAATCCGCAAGGACTAAAAGAAATACCCCGTGAGAACAGACTTTGCCCGAGCGATGTTGCCTCTGTGCAAAAAGTGGGATGAAACTTGCCAAGTGCCCAAGTAATTAACTATGCCACCAACTTGCAAACACTTGGCGTTTACTTTCTTGGTTTCGTTGTTGTGAATATGTGTTTGCTGCACGATTGTCAAGGAGTTGCTAGTGAGCATCTTTGCGCGTTCACAATGTTCTATCTGCTCCAAGGCACTACGGTTTCCGCACATGTAAGCAGGGAATATGTGAAAGCACGCAAAATGCAACAGTAGTTACCAACTTTCGCTCGCACAGCGGAGAAATGGGAAAGTGCAGCTTTCATTCTATGTATACGTGGGCGCATCGCTAACACGTATTTCGAAGTGTGTATATGCATTCCTGCCGGCGCTGCCACATTAATCACTTCATGAAGAAAGTGCGATTGCCTTATGCTTATATGAATCGCGTACATTTTCGATAAATCAAATGCGATAGCAACTCGAAGCCATGCGATTTTTGGGCGTTCTTCCGAACGCTTTGGCCCTCTAATGTATTTCGATTGTGCCTCCGCGACCCGGAAGTAGGAGTTCATTTCCCGCCAAAAAGATCCAGTGGCGGCAAAGCTTTCCGATTTGGCGCGAAAAGACCCTGGCCATCACAACAAGCAGCTACCATGGCTCGCCGAACGTTGCCCCTGGGCAAACACGAGGTCCAAACATTAGTGATGATTATGGACCGGCGAGACTATGACGGCCTGAAGGGGCCATACATGCGGCCTAATGCGCATAAGCGGCGCATCATAAAGGAGGTAATTGAAACATTGGAGCGCCGGTTTGGAACGGTACGTTCCCACGCCCAGGTCCAAAAAAAGTGGTCGGACCTTAAATCCAAGGACCCTGCAGGACTCCGAGAAATCCGCCACAAAAACAGAAAACGGCAAACCGGTACGTATTATTTAAAAATGGCGACCGATTGTTTGTGAATGTTAGCATGTTATTGATGATACTTAATCGCAACCAATTCGCTATTGCGAATAATCGCAACTATTAGCATTTGCAAAAGAGAAAACCAACATATACAAAAAAAAAAAAATGTACAGCTTTACTTTTTACGCTGCAGGCTCACCTGCTTTTGACGGTTAGCTGCTGCAGTGCGTAGGCCACCGCTATTGCACGGGTACTAGAACTACAAGAAACTCGGCGCATCACTGAAGTAAACACTTTGCATCGCGTAATGGGTGTGCGTAGTTCTATAATCACTGACATGCCTGCAGTCTTTGGTGATGGGGTTATGTTGCATCATTGGTCTTCAGTGTAGCTTTCCTGCGGGTAATGGGTTGGTTGTATTGCAGTGGTGTAACAAAAGTGAACCACAAGAAGTAAGGCAGTAGCCTAACCAGTCCGTAGTGCATGTCACTCTGCTTCTACCATAATGAACTTCTGGCACTTGTTTGACACACAGCGGTAACTTGCATCTACTATATCAAGTGCTAATGCTATTCCAAAACATGAAAGATTGCGCACATTCAATTACGATGGGCGAGTGATGTCAAGGATATGCGCAAATTTTTACAAGTTTTCAACTAGCAAACGTTCTGCCCATCTGCACGCGACACCCAATCTTATTGGTCTGTGAAGAGTTTATTTGTGTAGCTTTACGGGCTGTTTGGGTATCACAGTGTTACTTGTTTAAAATGGGTTGCCATCTTATTTTGGGGTGCTTACTAATTGCTATCCAAAGTACAGCTGTTAAACGAGCTCTGGAATATCTATCGTTCACTTTATAAAGTTTTTCCGATGATATTGCCGCCTAATAGGGAAGGGAACATTCTTTTGGCATGTTCCCTCTTAAAGTGTAGTTAAACACCACACCAATAGTGTGTGAATCCACGACAGACTTGCCCTCCCGTGAGTGAGTATATCTTAACAGTTACCCACTAAAAAGGGGCACAAAGTTGAAGACTAACCAGAGCCAGATTAATATGGTGTTGCGTATTACTGCTACAAAATGGATAAACATTAGGGTTTTTCGCATATATGCATTCCATTTATTGTTTTCACTTTTATTTTACACATTATCAAGTACCTAAGCGAGATATTTTCGTTTGTAAATACTACATAAAAATAACAAAAGTATTTTGCAGGTTTTTTCGTCCACAACTTGACGTAATTGTTAAAGGGGTTGTCCCGCGGCAGCAAGTGGGTCTATACACTTCTGTATGGCCATAATAATGCACTTTGTAATGTACATTGTGCATTAATTATGAGCCATACAGAAGTTATAAAAAGTTTTTCACTTACCTGCTCCGCTGCTGGCGTCCTCGTCTCCATGGAGCCCGCCTAATTTTCGCCATCTAAAATGGTCGAATGGCCAAATTAGACGCGCTTGCGCAGTCCGGGTCTTCTGCTTTCTTCAATGGGGCTCCGTGTAGCTCCGTGTAGCTCCGCCCCGTCACGTGCCGATTCCAGCCAATCAGGAGGCTGGAATCGGCAATGCAACGCACAGAAGAGCTGCGGTCCACGGAGGAAGAGGATCCCGGCGGCCATCTTCAGCCGGTAAGTATAGAAGTCACCGGAGCGCGGGGATTAAGGTAAGCGCTGAGCGGTTTTTTTTTTACGTCCCTGCATCGGGGATGTCTCGCGCCGAACGGGGGGGGGGGGGGGGGGGTTGAAAAAAAAAAAAAAACGTTTCGGCGCGGGACAACCCCTTTAAATTGCTTTTGTAACCAGGTCGTGCTGAGAGGAGTCAGCAGATAAATCGGGGAATGCAGACAAACATGGCAATACGTATGTATGCTTTTGGATTTAAACGATAAACAGAAGTTAAATATTCTTTTTATTTTAACCAAACATTTTTCATAGCCCACAGCTGTGAATAACATATTAATTTAGTAGTTTTCTGCATACATTCATTTTTCTTTGTCTGTAGCAAGGGCTCCACGCGCAGGTGTAACGGCACGTCGTTCCAGTCATACGCACCGTCGCAGAGTGCAGAATGTTCGGCGCTATACTGGCAATCAACGATCTTCTCTCACTTGCGCTGCACAAGGGGCGGCACAAGGTATGTCTCTGTCAACTAATATATCTGGAGATGAACAGTCCAAGAGCCATGCTGTTAGCCTGTATAATTTGTAAACGCTATGATGGCTTGAGTTTGCAAACTACCAGCAAGTGCTTGCAGTTGGTTTTAATAAGCTTCCTTTTTTGCGCGGCACAATATAGTAATGACAAATGGTGTGTGTAATCACATCTGATGTTGCCCGTTACATGCAATGACAAGCATCCCAATTAGCGTGCAAAATTCAGTCTTTTTAACTGCTTTCATTTTAATTGTGGCCTTGAGTTGGAATGAACAAATAATAAGAAGGCAATTTTCAAAATGGTTCAAGGCCGGAGATTGTGAGATTTCAATGTATTGTTACTGACTTACTAGTTCTGTGCGTTAACCATTCCATTGCCTGGTAATGTAGTGTGGTTAACTTACATGTATCAACATTGAAGCAAAATGAACTTCTTCCGCATTGTGTATGATTTAGACAAGCTTCTTCGTGTAAGACATTAGCCACAAACCTTCTCTTGTGTTGCCCCATGATGTGTTTTACTAAAAAAAGGCAAAAGCACATCTAACACGCAGAGCATTTCGGCAATACTTTGAAATATATCATCTACATGTAGTTGTAGAAAGCCACATACTATTTGACACATAATATTGCAACAAGTAATTGTTCCAATAATATGTGTTCAGAGGTAGTAAAGCATACCAAAAGCGTTATGCATTATCTGCCCACCCAAAAAAAAAAAAAAAAAAAAACAGCATATTTTTATTATCTGCATAGACTATCCAGAATTGGTTAACAAACTACTGCTGTGCACTGAAACTCACAACACTCCAGCCCTGAAATGCTGTGGCATTTAGTATTACTTAACACAAATGCGCTTGTTTTTCTTCTGAAACAAAGGGAGCATACAAGAAGGCAGAGGTAATTACTGTGCCTTGGTAACCGAAGTGTGTATGTCTTATTTGCTGCAATGCAGGAAACCTCTCGAAATGTTCATAATGCTGCTGCTTGGTTATGTGTTAATGAGAGGTGTAGCATGCTGTAAGGATTACCGAAAATTTCCACATTAATGTCGCATGTGCAAGCCGTACGCGCCGATGTAACACTAGTAGGGCAAAAGAAAGTTAAATGGGAAGGGCATACATTTCAAACAGTGCGTGTGGTTTCATTCTCAATGTTGCTAGTATATTTCACGTGCATGTGTAAATATCAAATGCTGCACTGACGCAGTGTTGTGCATTTGAAAGCATGAACATTGGGCCTTCACGATGTTAATGTTTGTTCAGCTGTTCCTAGGCTCCATTTCTTTTGTTCCACTGCTATAAAGTAAACAAACAAAAAGAATAATAATTACAGTAGCATCGTTACATTCACGGTATTATTGGCTAGCACAACATTATGGCACATATTACAAGATGTTGCTGTACTGCGTTGCAATTGCTACAAAATGCAGTAAAAATCCCACAAACCATTTAGCTAATTTCTAAGCATGGCGCTTCATGAAATTTGTGAAACCCATCCATCATGATATGCGGCATTCAAAGTGAAGTTTCACGTTAGCTTAGTCCGAGCTTGTTTGGCCTAAGCATAACAGAGTTTTTCCACTAACCCACATCAGTGCTATGACTACCATGTGCGGCAACGCTTTAACACCTTTCATCACTTTTTTGTTAGATGTGGACCACCAGGGCGAAAGTGTTGCAAGACCCGACGCCAGAGAAGCAATCCTTAGCTGCACGGCTTCCCTGATTGCGGCGCAACACAACATTGCGTGTGCCCAAGAGCAGATAGCTGAGCTGGAGGCATGGCGGGAGGAAGAGATTGGAACACGTCTGTAAAAAAAAAAAATTTCATTTCTGTTGAAATGGTTGCAGAATTTCTAAGTATCGACATGTTGTTTTAAATGTTAATGCATAATGTTAAAATGCAAATCCTGAAAAGTTTTTAGACAATGAGAAAAATAGTAATTATGTATAAAAAACCTGTTAATAACTTCTATAACCAGGCGTCCCGCTTATGTGTATACACATTCTTTCTTTTAACACTACAGAGGTACATTCATGCCTAACACTTTGCACATTGGTCCTATAATCCCTGAAAGTCTGTACCATTTGCAATGGTAGTTGTGCAATAGCATGCATTGCATTGCAATGTTGATTCTTAATAGGGGCTAAAGTTGAAATATATGCTCTGGAAACCCTTGGCTTCCTTTGAGCAAAACTCGCGAACATCTTGCCCATTAGCCTTTGAAACGAAATGCATTCTTAGCTCTCCTGACATTACCTGTTGGCTCAAGAAATTACTTGGTTGTCTGCACAATTTATGTCTTCAAACACACATAGGACACAGTTTGACCATGCTGATCATTATACAAGTTAGATACAGTAACAGTTAGTAGTTTTTACTCTGCAGATGTAAAAATGTGAGCGCAGTGAAGTATGGTTCCACAAACATTGATAGTTAATATGAATGGTGGGCATTAGCACATTCAGAGCGCAACATCTGTAGTGTTTTTTGCCAGTGGCATAATGTAATTGTAAGCACTTTTGGGGCACTGTCGAACATGTATACCTACAGGCAGCGCCTTTTACAATTACAATGTGATGATTGCTGTTCGTAAGATAATTCATAAAACCAGATGCATCGCAAAGCCCCTGCTACAAAAAGAGAGTGGCATTGCAAGGCATGCGTAATGAAGCAATCTTCAGGATTCATATCTGTAGCTTCCATTGCTGAAAATATTATGCTTTGGGTGGTCCTAGCAGCAGAGGAAAACACACCATCGGGTGTGGGACACCATTACCGCCCAACGTAAGAGTGTACAAACTTTTCCTGAGCATTGACGCTACAATTACACAAGCATAATCCGAAAAAGACAAAGTATTACAGAAACGCTAATGTGTTAACAGTGTCCATGCTTCCGTACGTTTAAGTAATTTATATTAGCCCAACAGTGAACGATTAAAAACAAAGTCTAAAAAGCGTGCATTCCTAAGCCGTGTTATGACAGCTTGGAGGTTGGAGTGCTGCCTGAATTAGTAAGTTTACATGCGCATTACGGCAAGTAATGGGTAGTATAGCTGCAATGGAGCTCTCATCTAATTTGTAGTTGACATCGATTGCTCTGCAGTCTAATTTCTCTCTATTTGCCGGTACTGCAGTACGCTAAAGATGATTTTTTATTGTTAGATTTGTACAAACAAACATCTCATTAAGGATTATTCACATTCTATGCAACCATTTCTAAAAACACAAGTTTGGTAAGGTGGTTGATTAGACAAAGACCGTTACAGGACAAAAGCGCTAAGGAGCAATTGTCCAACCCCAAAAGCAAATTATGAAGGTAAACAAATATATGAACCCTCCCATTTGCAAAAGTCCAATGATCGCTATGGCAAAGATGTTGATCTACTAAGTATAATCAATGTATTGAGCAACTGTCACATAGTCAAATATGCAAAAATGTTTGCCGTACAAGCGACAAAGCAAGATTCATGGTTGTGTACATAAAACACGGCGACTAAAAGATTAAATAGCAGAAGAATGTTAATGTTCTAACGGCTACTGACTGTGACAGTGAAAATCATACTATTACATTCCTTCATATGTGTGCATTGTTATTCATAGTAGCTATGGTACGATGCATGCAAAGTTTCATGCTGCGAATACCTTAGCAAGCTACAATCAGGTTAAGATAACATTACATTAAAACTATTGTACTAGTGATACCTTGAAGGAACCTTTGTAAGTTGAGTTACCAACTGCAGACAGCAATTGAATGTTCTCCGATAAAACTTTGAAATGTAAAATGCATGTCAGCAATGATAGCTAAGCAATACTGCACGGTGGTTGACGTACTAATGCAAATCCATAGTACTTGTAAAGTGTTTAATTGGTAACTGCCAGCTTCATAACTGTGAATGTGTGTTTTTAAATGTAATTTCGAGGTATTAGTTGCATCATATGGCGTACAATTAGTATTGTGAGACTGCTTTTGGAGCGCAACACACTAAGAAAACTGTAAGCCATATAATGTGTAAGCTCGCAACCCATGTCACGGGTCCTCGATACTTGCGAGTCCCTACCGTTTTAGAAAAATAATAATTAAGAAAGAAATTAGTCTAGAAATTTGCTGATGAGGGGCTTAAAAAAAAAAATGCTGATAGGATAGCCACGCTTAACTGCCTCCCTGAACATGGTCCATCTGCCAGGGAATGTGTCCATGCGTACTTATGAAAAAATTGGCAAATGTGTCTCGCACTCGCACAGCTGTCCGCTGAGGCCTTGCATGCTGAATTAGGTTTAAGTTTGCATTTGGAACTGCAAACTGACCATCATCAGCATTCCATTCAACATTACTTCGCCGACATAAGTTATGCAGAACCACGGCAGCTTTAATTACTGCACACACGTGCGCAGGCGTCAGTTGAATGGAAGTGTGAAGCACCCTCCATCGGTTACACAACATTCCAAACGCGCACTCCACAAAACGCCTTGCACGTGTAAGCTGATAATTAAAAACCTGCTTCCTGGTGTCAATGCTTCTGCGAGCAAAGGGACGCATAACATTATTTGACAAGCCAAAGCCAAGATCAGCCACAAAAACAAAAGGAATGGCCGGCTCTGTCATACCTGGAAGCGCACGTGGTTCTGGCAGGGCAAGCTGGCCAGCCGAAAGCCTCCTACTCATTCTTGAAGTGCTAAAAATGCGTGCATCTGCACTACTTCCATATGCTCCAATATCAACTATGCGGAAGCAATAGTTGCTATCGGCTACGGCAAGAAGGACCACAGAAAAAAATGCCTATAGTTAAAATATCTGGAGCCTGAATGTGGAGGCTTTCGAACACGTATATGTTTACTGTCCAATGCCCCCAGACAATTTGGAAAGTTGGCCCTCTCCCAGAAGGCACTCGCAACGTCTTGCCAATCTTGCTGCGATGGAGGGGCCATGACTATTGGAACAAGATGCTCCCATATGAGATCCGAAGTTTCGGCAACGATGCTAGAAATAGTGGAGCGTCCCCTGTGAAAATCAAATTTGAGGGCAGCGTACGAGTGGCCCGTTGCCAGAAACCTATAACACAGAAACCAAGGACATAAGGTTAAAATCCATACACAACAATTGCCTATACATGTAGTAATGTATTAAAGGGGTTGTCCGGCGCCGAAACGGGTTTTTTTTTTTTCAACACCCCCCCCCCCGTTCGGCGCGAGACAACCCCGATGCAGGGGTTAAAAAAGAACACCGGACAGCGCTTACCTTAATCCCCGTGCTCCGGTGACTTCTTACTTACCCGGTGAAGATGGCCGCCGGGATCTTCTACCTCCGTGGACCGCAGCTCTTCTGTGCGGTCCATTGCCGATTCCAGCCTCCTGATTGGCTGGAATCGGCACGTGACGGGGCGGAGCTACACCGAGCCCCATTGAGAAGAGCAGAAGACCCGGACTGCGCAAGCGCGTCTAATTTGGCCATTAGACGGCGAAAATTAGACGGCAACCATGGAGACGAGGACGCCAGCAATGGAACAGGTAAGTGAATAACTTTTGATAACTTCTGTATGGCTCATAATTAATGCACAATGTACATTACAAAGTGCATTAATATGGCCATACAGAAGTGTATAGACCCACTTGCTGCCGCGGGACAACCCCTTTAAACTGCCGGCAAAGAAAATATAAGCAGCTTGGAACGCAATATACATATAAAAAAATTAAACACCCAATTTACCACACTAAACTACAACAGCTTTGCGCATCAGAATTCATTGGCTTTAAGAGGCATAATAAAGCAATATGGGCGTGATGACACTTTTGCCATGTATCGTGCAGTAACAGAGCGTTATTTGCTTTCACAAACTATACTACAGAATTGTGTGGAGAAGATAGATTTTACAATTCTTGGGTTCCCAAAAAGATATATGAGAATCTAGATTTGCACAGTATGTGTAAAAGCTGCAATTCACTGCTGTACAGATGTTGCTACTATACAGCAAAGTAAGATTAAATTAACCCTTTCCAATCCATTTATTTTTTCTCACCCATTCTCCCCAGCTGCAAATAAATTGGAGCTGGGAGAATGGGTGAGAAAAAATACATTTTCCCTGCACCCTCCTGATCTGACAGAGTTCAGGAGGATGCAGGGAGGGACCTGCTTACCAGACCGGCGTCTTGTGCATTCTCCTTCTGCCTCCCGGCTCGGCGATCATGTGACCGCTGGGGTCAGGTGGCACCTGGCGGTCACATGATCGCCGGGTCGGGAGACAAGGAGAATGCACAAGACGCCGGTCGGGTAAGCAGGTCCTTCCACGGTGCAGGCTCCCGGCTCGGCGTTCATGTGACCGCCGGGGGTCAGGTAACACCGGCGGTCACATGATCGCCGGCCGGAATCTATGCATTACATAGCGCTAATTGAGCGCTATGTAATGTGTAAAGGAGTGGGCAGAAAGGGTTAAAAACTCTTTCTGCCTTCTCCTCGGGGGTCCTCGATGACGACCAGTGCAGGAGTGGATCTGCACCCGATGTGTCTGACGATCGGGTGCAGTTGCACTCCTGCACTGCAGTGTCGGGCCTGCCCCGACATCGGAGCTGTGGAGGAAAATGATGATGTCGGGGCAGGCCCGACATTGGACTGGAAAGGGTTAACAGCTAAGGTACAGTATGCTGAGACATCATTGTTATGGTAAAACTATGTACACGGGGGCCTTTAAGAAACATCTTCATGGCAGTTGCCAAGGTTTTACGTGCCCCCTTTGTGCATTGCTAATTTTACCACAGCGACATTTGGAAACCTTAATGGAAGACTGAAAGAAAAGTTTTCACCGCTGGGAGGAGAAAAAACTGTTCATTGCATTTTGTTTTTCCCTTGCATCAACTTCCAGTCACAGTCTCGATGTTAATGTGCATACACAACTCATTATCATAACATATTCTAATTATAACTTCTTGACAAATCCACAGTGAGGGACAAAGGCAGCACACATTGAAATATATGTTTCTCATAAACATTGTGGACCCAATCGCTACATTTGTATTGCATGCACCGCAGCATAACAACACATGCCTAATTTAGCTATTATATTAAGGAACGTTTGTAATTTACACAGCAATGCGGGAGACTTGTTTAACAAATACCAGGTGCAGAAATAAAATTGGCAACACAATAATTGTTAAAAAAGAAACCACAGTCTACATACCGCAACGTAATCAAGAGACGTTCTTGCGGTGATATGCTCTTCCGCATCACGGTATTTTGTCGTGTCAGAGGTTCACGTATACCCTGCAGCAGGCAGTCAAACTGTACGATTGACAGCCTGCAAAAAAGTTCGAACTGCTCTGGGTAAGAACGCAAACCTCCATACATGTGTTGGAAATAATCGTGGCTATGTGCCGACAACATCATCGGGTGCACCCAGTAGCGCCGCTGCCTTGCTCTCCTCCGCCGCCTGCTTGCTTCGCCATTCTGGCCCCACACATGGTCCACTGCAGGAACACTCCGGAGTCTTCTACGCCTGCTGCAAAAACGGCGATGAAAGAGCCATGCAGCTGCAGCATCCTGTCTGCTTATGGGGAGCATATTGCCAGTATTACAAGCAAAGAGACAATGTGAACGCAGTGTCTTTTGCTGCAAAGATCAGGCAGTGTGAAGTGAAGAACAGAGTAAATACAGGTGAGAAGGCAAGGGGTTGGCCCACACCATTAACCAGTAATGCATCACAGCTTGCAGGGTTACATTTTTTTCCGACGTATTTTCGTAAACGCTGCGACGCTCGTGTGTACGGGCGACACAATGGGAAACGTCCGCCGGAAAATACGACCGACAGATCGCATTTACGTCGCACACGCTGCAGCGCTTAAACGGCGACGCTCGTGTGAACGCACCCTCACAAAAAGATAAATTCAAAGTTTGAAAATTGTCAATTTTTCCAAATTTACCGTAAATTTCGATTTTTTTTTTTCCTACTTAAGACAAAATTTATTGATGCAATTTTTACACAAACATAAAGTACAATATGTCACGAAAAAACAATCTCAGAATCACATTGATAAGTAAAAGCATTCAAAAGTAATTAGCACATAAAGTGACAGATGTCAGATTGGAAAAATAAGGCTTGGTCCTTAAGCCCAAAATAGGCCATGGCATGAAGGGGTTAAATCCCCGTCTGCTGATAGATCAGCACCACAGTGCAGGGGAGAGCAGGAGAAGTACATTTTTTTTTTTTTTTTTTTTTTACACTAACATTTTTTTTTTCAGGGAAGGGTTTATATCTAAAACCCTTTCCTGGAAAAGAATGCAGGGAAATGGCAGACCATTGTTTTCAATGGAGCCGTTGGCAGCAGCCGCGGCTCCATTGAAAACAATGCGTGCATTCCCAATGGTGCACACATGTCCTATCTTTGCAGGCACACGCCTGCAAAGCACGGACATGTGCACACACCATAGGGAATGCAGTGTTGCAAAGAGAAGCTTGTTTTTGTGCGTGCGTATGAGATAGTAGAATTTAAGTAAGCCCCACTTTTAAGACTTGAACTTCAGTTACATTGATCATTTATATAATTTGCTGCAATAAAGTAGTATTGCAATGTGTTATACAAACTTATTAGACTCTATCTCTGGAACGGTTTAACCTTTGGCTCCCATAGTAATCCATCACATCTTAGGAGGCTGATGGTACAATGGGAGCCCCCTCCCTTTTTAGATCACTTAGATGCAGTAGTCAGCAATGGCTATATTATCTAAAGGGTTAAATGGCTTGAATGAGAGGTTTCTCTGACCCCAGCCATTAGAGCAGGAACTCGGTTTTCAGAAAGATCAGTAGCTGGACCTGAATTTGCTAAGAAGAGTAGCGACCCTGAGATGAGCTAGGACAGTTCTGGACTGCAGCCTATGCCTGGATCTGCTCTGGACTGCTGATGCTATTCAATAGAAAGGTATCTGAAAGTGATTAGCGACTACTCATGACATATAATCCGTTCTGAGGGCAAGAAAAGAGCGAGACATCCTAAATTATTTGTGTGAGCATTGTAGCTAGAGATTAACAATATACTGTACCTTTGCCTTTAGGTGTGTGAGTGTGCCTGATGGAATCATGGCTTACTCTGGGAGTAGAGGCTACCCTGGATTTTGCAACTGGACCCCTTCCTGCCTAGAGACAATAACAAGAATAGGCCTGCCTAATAGGTTACCAACGTTCAACCACCTGCTGTGAGAGTACTGTGAGCTACACTGTTCCTCAACCTGAGTAAATTGCTGTTCAAGTTAAACCTTGCCAACTCTACACGAGTCACTGTGGGATCCTCAAGTAGAGTACTGTGCAACAGTCATAGTTCACACACATGCATTTCAGGCCTCCCTTACAAACCTCTGTCCATATGTGCTATTAGTTCTATAAGGCATATGAACACCATAAAGAAGGGTCCAACTCTGACTTGAGCTGTCCAAGTATTATGTGGATAGCCATTTATCAGAATCACTGCTGTGTTTTTTTTACATTTCTGCTGCAGTAAACTTCTATAATCTAGGCGCTTCAAAGATTCTTGACATACAGCTGATTTTAATGGGTTCTTGGCACCTTTCATGCTAAAGAAGTTGGTTGTGATGACACAACCCTGTAAAATCTTTGCTAATAGGAAGAATAAACAGTAAGCCTCAGATGTCTGTTGTATAGTGGATACGATGTTGAGAGAATAAATCGGTTCACATACAAAAGCTAAGCATTAGGGCTTTCTCTAGGGTTTTTTTACTTAATACATGGTACCAATCTTTACATAAACTTTCAGTTGTGCCTCTAACGCAGAGGATGTGAAATGCGTGTGCACAAGAAAAGATTATGGCATGCACTATCTTGATGTGTATTACACATGCATACACACCAACATAGTGTATGGGGAATGTCAGTATGCGGCAAGCATACAACTCAATGCATGCTTGCTGTGTGCTCCCATGCAGGAGAAATACCCATGGCGCACTGTAAAAAAACGTGTGTGAGAGAGCTGTTAACAGAATTTATTTAAAGGGGTTCTGTTAGAAAAAAACAAACAAATAACATACTTGCCTGTGCCGTACTGGGCTGGTCACCAGTAGGCTGCTGCTCCTATTCTTTCCCTCCGGCAGCTGTCCGATCGCAGGGAAGAAGCTGGCAAACTTCCACCTTCCGCCCCTGCTCCGACCACGCCGGGCGGCAAGTACTGCCGCCCAGGTCAGTGGTCGTCGCGCCATAAGTGACACGGCGCCCACTGATTGACCTGGCCACATCTAACAACTGCTGTCCTCGCAGAGCCGATGGACGGTACAGGTTAGACGTGGCCAGGACGGCAGGAGCGCGCATGTAGAGGGATGCAGGTGAGTATACATTTTTTTATTTTACTGACAGAACCCCTTTAAAATGATAAAATATGTATTCAGAAGAGACATATAAGATCAAAAGATACAGACATCATATACCAATAGAATATAAACTAGATATGGAAAAACAATAAAATATTATGCTAGTAATCTGCGTGGAAGCTCTTGTTGTTCATCACAACACCCAGAGTTAAAGAGAGAAGCTTTCTATAAGTTCCAAGGTGGGTTGGTGGAATACAGTAAGTATTGGTTGAAGCTGTTAGCGTATATCCATGAAGGGTGGTACAGAAATGGGCTGGCAGTGAGGGGGTGATAGAGGGGATAGGAGTCAGGATGGTGGTTCCTCTCAGGTAACGAGGTACATTTCCTGGTGGTCCAAGGCAAGTCTATCACAGGATCTTCCACTCACAAAGTATGGCACATGGAGGGGAGAAGTGATGGGCTAGACAGGGCAAGACCATATCCTCAGATGATAAGCTTCACCAAGAACAGGAACTGTATTGTCAGCTGTGTCTTACACTTTCAGGTTAGTGGAAGTCCACCATGTGACACCACACAGGGGTCACAGGCAGTAGTTCACTGTGTACCCTTATGCAGCATGGCTGGGTCCCCAACACTCTGCTGTATGAACTGTTATTGCAGCATCTGAAGAGTGGGTGCATAGATGAGGAGCTGGTGGAGTTGATAAGGATAATTATATCATGGTGGCTTTACCATCTCGGGTAGCTCGGGACCCATCCAAGTTACTGCTAGGGGAGGTCACAGGGAAAAGTAACCAGAAATTTCCTTAAAGGGGTTGTCCCGCGCCGAAACGGGTTTTTTTTTTTTTTCAATAGCCCCCCCGTTCGGCGCGAGACAAACCCGATGCAGGGGTTAAACAAGAAAACCGCACAGTGCTTACCTGAATCCCCGCGCTCCGGTGACTTCTTACTTACCTGGTGAAGATGGCCACCGGTATCTTCTCCCTCGGTGGACCGCAGGTCTTCTGTGCGGTCCATTGCCGATTCCAGCTTCCTGATTGGCTGGAATCGGCACGTGACGGGGCGGAGCTACAGGGAGCCGCTCTCCGGCACGAGCGGCCCCATTCAGAAAAGAAGAAGACCGGACTGCGCAAGCGCGTCTAATCTAGCGATTAGACGCTGAAAATTAGACGGCACCATTGAGACGGGGACGCCAGCAACGGAACAGGTAAGTGAATAACTTCTGATAACTTCTGTATGGCTCATAATTAATGCACAATGTACATTACAAAGTGCATTAATATGGCCATACAGAAGTGTATAGACCCACTTGCTTTCGCGGGACAACCCCTTTAAAGTTCTTTTTCACTGTTAACGCCACCGTTCGGTCCTCTGTGGTGAATCTCGGTGAAGCAAATAACTTACTCTGCACAAGGGGCAACATTTCCTTAATAACTTTGATGTCTTGATGTCTCCCCCTTGCTCCTCACTGAAATCACCAAGATTGACAGGAAATCTATTTAAGTGGCTATGGAGAAAGTGTTGATGCTCATATTAGCCCCCAAATTATAAAAGTTTGTGAACATGTTGTGAACCATTTCTTCATAGTTGTGTGCTTTATGGTTCCCCAAGAAGTTCCTTACAACAGAGACAAAACTACACCAGACAGATGCTTCAATGTCAGTCATGACTTCACTGAGATTGGAATCATTGATGGGTTTTTCAAATTTCAGGACCATCGAAGATTTATGCTTTCAGTTTTTCACTACTGAGTCCAGGGAAGGATTTGCAAATGTATGTGAAGCAATTAGAATTTTTGTCCAAAGCCTTAACAAATTGCTTTATGAAGCCTAGCTTTATATGGAGCTGGGGAGAACTGATTTTTTTCCCTATCAACCAAAGGCTCATTTATGATGTTCGCTGCACCAACTGTCATATTTTACCTTGAAGGCCATGCCACCTTTTTCCAATGATCTTGCTTAGCCCTACTATGCCACATGCAGATGAAGTATGGGTGCTTTGTGTATCCACTTTGCTACCCAAGCAGGATGTTGACCATCTTCAAACCAACACTAATAAGTTACTAGTGCTGATGATAACCAAGTTTCTGCAGAACCATCCTAATGTTGTTGTATTCTTCATGAAGTTTTGTTGAGTGGGTAAGTGGGATAGCTGCATAGTGATTACCATTGTGTAATAGCAAACATTTTAAGCATATTTGATGACCACCCTGTATTTTAAAAACTAGAGACAATTTGGAAAAAACAATGGCAGATTTGGATCCAGCAATACCAAAATACCCCATATTCGTTGAAACTTTACTGGCACCTCGAGAAAAAAATAGATTTCCCAACATGTTGATACCACATTCAGTAAATCAGTTTCTGTACATGTCATCAGTCCATCTGTTACACTGTGACTCTCTAGCAGCATAATATTTTCCTGATTCTTCAGGTTTCGCATCAGTGAGTTTGAAATAAACTTCTCCTTTACTTATGTCTTTTGTTAGAGTTAAACGTCCCTGAACAGACTGGGCATAATTTTTGGTATCCTCATAACATATTCTTCCCAACCACTCCAGGCCTTTCCCATCAGGTTGTCTGACCCAGTGCACACAATGCATATTAGTGCCGTCAGTGAGGGAGGCACCACTCACTTTACAGGTCATCTCCAGAGTCTTTGTAGGTTTCACAGTCCCAGGACCCGACACCACTAGTGAGATCTGTGCAGCGACACCTTCAAGAATAAAAACCATAAGAACAGTAAATATTAAATCACAAAATGCCAGAAAGATATCATACTAATGAGATGTTTTTAGTAAGTAAGACCCACATTGTAGCGACAGTACAGCACTGAGTAACCACAGGAGAGTCTTCATGTCTGGTCAGAGGAGTTCTAGAGAATCTCAGCTCAGGGTCTGTGTGTACTGATGCCGATCAGTGGACTTTTCCTGGAGTCTGATCTCTATATGAATGTGATGTCATCTGCATACATTTACATATGTATTACTATACAAATTGAAGAAAACTACTCCTTTTATCAGGAGTGACTGCTTGGGAGTGCTTGACTGATATTCTGCAATTGTATTCTTGTGTCTTAACTTTACCACATTCTCCACGTGGTATAAATAACATGATAAATGTAATCTCTGGCAATAACAAATTGAGATTTCAACTGATGAAATACTAGTTTTAAACAATAAAAGGTTTTAAAAAACCCAATTCATTCCAAAATTTAAGCACTTGAATGCTGCAGTCAATGTTGGCTGTGGCAGCTAAGCAGCTAGCTGGAGGAGACTCCTCTCTAGTACCCTATCAGCTGTCCTGCAACACAATCAAATAATTGCAGCTTCAAATCCTCTTTGGGTACTGGAAAAGTCCTAAAAAATTATCAAAACATTTTTTTTAAATATTAAAAAAAAATAAACATTTTCTCATTACATTTATAAAAAGGAGGGAAATACCAATGGTATTGCTGTTTGTAAAAGTCTAAACTTTTAAAATATCATCAGAATTAGAGCGCACACCTACTGGCGTTTCTTTTCTCTTGTGCACCACAAGAAAAATGCTGTTATATCGCAAGTGTTTTCAATGGGGCCAGTGGCATCAGTGCTAGCCCCATTAAAAACATATGAAGAATATCCCGGACTTCTTCCACAGCTTTGGCAGAATTCCAGCATGCTATCCTATTGCTTTCAAATGGGGTTGACGCTGCTAAGCGGCGGAGAGGTGAGTAAAGTATTTTCGTTTTTTAAACCAGCTAGGGATGATTTTGAGGGAAAGGCATATATTTCAAACCCTTCC